>NC_140948.1:66511252-67023752 GCF_014529385.1 Adiantum capillus-veneris
CCCTTGGCTTGTTGCCCGATCCTACCATTGGCCTGGCATAATGTATTAATTGCAAAATCTTAGCCAGATTTTAAGATTGACTTGAAGTAAATTGATAAAATGTTTGTAACGTACATACAACCTATTTCTTAAGTTCTAAACTTTTATGACCATTGACTTTCCAAAAACAAAGTTGAGCCACCCTTGCATTGTCTTTCAAAAGAAAAAGGAAAGTCTGAAAAAATAAAAGAGTACACTCAAACCTTTTTGGCTTTCTAAAAGAAGCCTTAGAGAGTAGTTGGGTTAGGCATACTTTCAATGTTTTCAGTGATGATTGAGACTTACTTTAAATGTTATCTCAATTTTAAAATAGTAAATGGATCTTTTTATTTCACATCCTAACATGTCTTTACTTTTCTTGCATTCTATTCTTTTAGAATGTTAAAGTGAAGCTTCACCTTACATAATTCTAATAAATTCTATAGATACACACACAGATATATATATTTATTCTTTATTTATGAATATTTATATTTACACACACATACACATATATTGATGAGTTCTTTTTATTTTACATTTCTTTTCACAGCCTCACATGGCTTATTAAATTCTATAACTTAATTTTAGTCAATATTCGGAAAAGTCTCTTTTATTAAGCAGCCGTTGGCCGAGTTTCCTCCTCACAAAGAAGCAAACCAAAAATACTAGCAAAAATTTAAAATTTGCAAGATTCTTGAACTATTTCTCACATTTTTCATCGGTTTTTCTTCCCTTTACCATGGTTTGCAACCGGCTAGTCTCGCTTTTCAATTGGCTCAATTGGCCCTTGAAAAATTTAACCTGCTTCATATATAGTATAGAAGGTTAAAACGTTCTTTTCGTTTAACTACTTGAGAGAGGGAAGAAAGTAAAAGGGAAGGACGAGGAGGAAGAAAGGAAAAGAAAAGGGGACGCGGGGAGGGACATAGGTCAATCTTTTTTTTTAAATTCTTAAGGCCACCACAAAGGCCACCATAGGCTTGGAGCCTAGTGGTTTAGCTTGACCCTCGTTGATTCAACGTGATGAGTTTGAATAATGAAAGTTGGAATTATGAGTGGTTTTGTGTAGCCTTTGAAATGGAGAGTGGGTGGAGTATCTTGTGGAGATTCCATATAAAGAATTGAAAGTAGAGCGATCCCATTAGGTCTCCCCAATCTCAAATAAATAAAAAGTCTTTCAAAACATATTAAGTGCATATGTCAAGGGTAAGTTTAGGAAATGAAAAGATAGATGAAGGTGGAAAGTCAAAATATATATGAAGGAAAGTCAAAAGATCTTTTGTGTCCATATAAAGAGGTGTTTTTATTCTCCTTTATTTTCTCTCTAGCTTTTTCTTCTCTTTAAAGTGTCCTTCCACTCTCTCTCTCTCTCTCTCTCTCTCTCTCTCTCTCTCTCTCTCTCACTCAATGTTGTATCCGTCCTTCCCAGCTACTTTAGTTGTAGATCTACGTGCTTCATCATTGCCCGTTGCTATGTGCTACAGACTAGCGCATCATTTTTGTTGTTGTTGAGGGAATCTTTTAATTAAGAATACTTTTTATTTCTTTTGAAGCCATTAGGAATACCTTTTAATTTTTTGAAATAAATACCATTATTGAATTTGGCTTTTAGGTATTTATTTTACTTATTTGTCAACATTGGGTACGGCAATTTCCTAAGGTTAATTTTTTGAAATAAATACCATTATTTAGTTTGTCTTTTTGGTATTTAATTTACTTATTTGTCAAAATATGGGTACGAGAACTTACTGAGGTTGGTTGGTTCAGTACTCTCTCTCTCTCCCCCTCCCCCCCCCCCCCCCCCCCCCCCCCCCCGCCCCCCCCCCCCCCCCCTGCCCCCCTTGGTCTCTACTCTTCCGCATCGCAGACTTTGACATGGTATCAAAGAAGTGGTGCTTCTTAACCTTGGGCGAGCAAGGCGTCCTGTGAATAAGAGGAGAACCGACATCCATTCTCTTCTCTGTCAGCAATGTTTCAAAACGCTACCCACTGGGTGTACTCTTGGTGGTACTACAAAATCTTCCCCTCTCGTAAGCGTTTTGGAGCGATGTGACCGAGGCCTACTACTGTTTCCCCCAGCGTGCCCGATGAGCTAGTGACGCGCTAGCGTTTCAAAATGCTAGGTGCCAGCTGCTTGGCGATTGAAGCAACCTCAACGATGGAATTTTAGAACGTCGCTTGCATCGCCTTGCTTTTCCCCCTCTTGTAGAGAGCATTTTGACATGCTAACAACCCCTTGCAGTGATAGCATTTTGAAAATCCGGCACCACCTTGGCCATCCTCCTTCTCGGCTCTGCGTTTTAAAATGCATGCCCCATGTGCCCTTGACGACAAACTCGACTATGTCCCCTATCTGCCAGCATTTAAGATCCCCCACTCCGACAATAGTTTGACTTGAAGATGACAACCCCCAAAGTCCTGACGATAAAAAATTGGAGGGGTCAAAGTTTTCATGGATTGTTGGGACAATTGAAGCCCATGTTTTGTTCGTGAAGGCAACTTAGAGCTCATTGGTCTTAGAGGTCCTTGAGGATCGGCCTGGAAAGGTTCATGAAGGGCATCAGAGGAGTTTTCCCCCTTATTTTGGTGCAGCTTGGTGGAACTTTTCAAGCCTTTTGGACTGCAAGAAGGTTTGCAACTTCAACATGGCCTCCCCTTGCTCGAGCACCCGCAACATTGACCAAAACCAACAAATGGCTATGGACAAAAAATCGGCAACCATCCAGTTAACGGCCAATGCATCGGCACATTTCTTAAGGAAACCAACAAATTGTTTGGCTCAAGATTGTGAAGCCAAAAGAAAATTCCCGAGTTTGCTAGATCTTAAAGGCAAAGGTCAGTTTGACAAGGATGGCAGTACCAGTACTCAGTTCACTGCCTCCGTACACACAAGGTACGACCACAATTGTTATGAATGTGACTTGGCACTTTGTTTGGCTCGGGAATTTGAAGCCAAAGGCAAAAGCAGCAACTCACAATTAGACAAAGACAAAGGCAAGTTGGACAGAGATTACAGTAATAAAGATTTGACAGAGGAGACTGGCATGGCACACTTGGAGCCAACATAGTGCCCTCAACGTCATATTTCTAGTCAAAGTGCAAGTATCACCACTACCTTCAGCTAGAGAGAGGCTTGTGAGTGGCAGAGAGGGGCAAGAAGTGCTCCGCATAATTAATTTTGACCCTTGTATTGGAGTTCAAGTTATCGATGTTTGAACTCGTAGGTCGGAGTTCAATGCACACGCATATGGTGGGGAACCAATCAGACGTATCTAAAACACTATGGATGAGTGCACCAATCCAGTGTTGTTGGTTGAAGTGTTTCAAAGTTCATTATCTAGAAAGTATTTTCAAATGTGATGTGTTCACTATTCATGAATGGGGATTTTTGGATGTATTGTGGTCTACAGTTCAATTTTCTACAAGGCAACCGATGCTCAAGATGGCAATCTTCTAAGGTACAAAGTTGAGGGTAGCATAACCGAGGTGTATCCAGTGGAAAGGATCCTCTACTGGGGTGTCCATGGTAGCTTCTTCATCGACTTGGTCTCACTATTTATGTCCACTATGAGCTGTGTATTGGAAATGGACTATAAACATTGAGAATGGCGGAATTAAGAAAACTGTAGTGAGCATTTTTATGAGAATACTTTCACAAAATTGAGGGTGAGCTTGATTAGAGGTATCAACATAACCATTATACTTAATTAACTTGGCATGCACAATACTTTGCAAGATAGAGAATTATAGAACTTAACAATAGTTGAGGACCAGATTTATGTGGAGTCGCCCCCTCCAAAAGGCTTCTGTTATAGCTTCTCCCATAGAGAGAGACTTGGTACAATACAAGCTTTGTCTTCCTTCAGACGTTGATGGTGCAATGAAGATATAGAGCTTCATGCACCACAATTATGCTCGTAACTTAGCTAAATGAAAGCATTAACTTGTCCCCGGTCTCAATCCCAAGACCTTAAACACCTTGAAGGTGGAGAGAGATAACAGGGAATGAGGCTAGGGAAGAGTAAGGAGAAGTAACTTATGAGAAGAAATAATCTCCTCACTTGTATTTGTTAACCCATGATGCCACCATTATTCTTTTGTGCATATGTTTAGTCATGGCCCGGGCTTGTCGGTCTAAGAGGTTTATAGTAAAAGGCTGGTGATCGTCGATGAAAGACGCACCAGACACGTTTAGCACCGACTGAGAAAGTATGGGTGCATGTATGTGAAAAGGATGGCAAGCCCTAGATAAGGTTGTAAACTAGGGTTTTCAAATCATTCTCAACGTGCAAGCTTTGCTCTTGCTTCACCTTTTCTTGCCTGTGTGTGTGTGTGTGTGTGTGTGTGTGTGTGTGTGTGTGTGTGTGTGAGAGAGAGAGAGAGAGAGAGAGAGAGGGAGAGAGAGAGAGCATTGGTGAGGACGGAGAAGGACAAGTGGCAACGCGGTAGCTTCTTCTTCCCTACATGCACATAGAGTCCCTCAGCGGTAGTACTATAGGAGGTGAGTGACACGCCACCCTGTAGACGTAGAGCTTGTTTGCATCTGTCAGGTTGTGTGCTTGCAATCTTTAAATCAAAGAACAAAACAAAAAAAAGTAAAAAGTAAAATGAAAAAACGCCCAGATAGTCTTTTTTAATAAAAAAAACATTCATTAAAAGAATGATCGGGATTGGAATTATTCCCCTAGCCTCGGTCTCGGTCTCGATCTTTGATATATATATATATAGGAAGAGGAGACCTCCATAGCTTCCTCTCAAGTGAAGGAATAGAGTACCTCCTCATGGTATATATATACCCCAAGTCTAAAGATAAAAAGAAAGCATGTGGGATTTAGGCTTCACCCTTTCCTTTCACTAGCTTCCTTGGACTTTCCCCCTTTTTGCCTACACACCCAACTAGAAATGACTTTTTTGGGGGTCATGAGAGTTTTTGGTAGCCAAATGGTGTGCTGTAAAGCATGCCAAATTCCTCTGAACAATACACTCTTTTTGAGCTAGCACATGACCTATTCCATCTCACATATATAAAAAGGATTTTTTAAAAAATACAAAACAAACAAAACCAAGTTAAACGACCAAAATCTCTAGTGGTGAGACCTCTTAGAGTACTCGTCACTCAACACTTTCGGGATACATGCCTCACATGTATTTGCGCTCTCAACGAGTGATAGAGTCCGATCCATTAGAGAGTTCCTTGAATTGCATAGGAACCCATTATCCACCCACATTAGGTTTTGGGCCTTCGGCGGTTGGAACCCAAGGTAGTGCAGCTCAAGACCCTCATATCGCATCTCGTGGCTCTTCCTCTAACTACGACATCTGAGGGATACAAGACCCTCAAATGTCAAGTCAAGACATGCATGCATTTGCCCCACGGCACGAGTCTAGCGTGTTTAGCCACTTAAAAGAGACCTTTAGTCGAGCCACCCACTCGGAGACACAACTAGTGAAGTGAACGAGGGCAATGGGGAGGTAGATTCGCCTTTCACTTCTCATGTAGACCCTGTACTCCCCAAGGGTTCGCATGTTGACATCCTACCTACTCTATTCATTAAAGACTCTATCAAGCCATCACCCCCTGAGGTTCTACTACCCGATGGTAGGAGTCTTGTTGAAGTGCAAGAGATCAAATGATATATGCAAGCAACGAGGAGAGGGAAATTGAGAACCTATGAATGCTAGAACAAAGGCAAGCCATGAAAGCGAAGACCCCTATGACAACAACCATGCCAGCCGAGCAATCGAGTGCTCCCAAGATAGCAGTTCACTGAGGGTCAGACGATGGGGAGCCATAATGCTTCCACTTCAAGGGGAACCTCTATCACGCCAAGCTTAGAGGGGATATTTCTCATAGAAAATTGGGAGTATGACCTACAAACTGATACATTGACCGGCCTATACACATGATGCACATACCCTATGGAGTGGTTAGAGGTGGTACAATGCACGTTTGGGGCCACAAGTTTAGAGGAGCAGCAACAACAGATGATCTATGATGTCATTCATGGTGCCTGCCAATTAGAGAGGTAAGACCATGGAATTAACATTTCTTCAACTAGTCCTATGAGATTTTTGGATATTGGAAAGGCCAAACGACCAACCCTATCACAAATGGAGACTCCCTTAGTGAGTCCCATTGATCCTTCATATGTTGTTGCGCATGAAGTTTCGATACCCTCTGAACCCACAAGCAATAGTTTCACATTCTCAAATTTATCTCATCTTTCCGTCAAAGAACCTATGACTACTATGCCTGTCCCACCAAAAAGTTCACCTTGGACCTCATTCGTGGGTGAAGCACCTCTACATAGTAGCACAATGCCCACAAAAATACCTACCAGTGTACATCAATCATATGTATCTATTGGCCCTCATGCCCATGTAGCTTCCCCACCCCCGATTGTTTTGACTACCTACACTCCACAACCACCCTATTCGAGTGCTCATTCTAGTGCTGCTACAGCCGCGGGAGCATGGCTGCCCTGCAAATTACCTTAGAAAACACAATATAACGCATAAACAGATGAATCTGTATACCTGAAAAATCTCATATGCACAAACTGGTACATCCACGAGCACGAAACCGATGATATATGCGAACACACACACACACACACACACACACACACACACACACACACACACACACACACACACACACACACACACACACACACACACACACACACACAGAGAGAGAGAGAGAGAGAGAGAGAGAGAGAGAGAGAGAGAGAGAGAGAGAGAGAGAGAGAGAGAACGTGCAAGAGTGACCATTTCCCTCTTGCACGTATTTGTTTTATAGATTTTGCAAATGGTCAAAGTGAATAAAAACTGGCCGGCCGATCATAAATGGCCGAAGCTCATAAAGAGCACTTGAATAATACATGAAATATATTTCCGTATGCATAGGCCTAGCTCGGTTAATCCTTTTCCACCTGTCAGCTGCAATAATAGAAATATCAATTCCATTACATACCTCTCCGTTGGAAAGCAACTGTCCTCAATTGCGAAGATAACAATCTGCAAACCATACTTGTCAAAAATAGTGATTAGTATTCTGTGTCAAAAATAGCACATTGAAAAATAAAAAATTTATGAAACGAGATAACATTGCTTATGCCTGCAGTCATCCACATAGTACTTATTCTAGTGTCCCATACCACTAGAATAAGCAGTATATGTCATACCCTGATGAATCAGGATATCATCGGTCACATCATCATTGTATAAATTAATTCTCATCAATCTCAAGTTCACTTTCATAAATACTGTCGCGACAGAAAATCATCATATACCAATTCCAAATCCAAATCCAAAATATCTTTCATTTTCTATACCCGGGTAACAAAATCATACCAGTTACAGTGGTGGCCAGCCCACTGCAGCATGATTTTGTGATCGGTGTTGCCTAAATCGGCAAATCTACACCAACAAGATGTGCTGCCTAAATTAGCGAATCTGCACTAATGCTGCCTAAATCGACGAATTTGCATTTAATATTGTTTTAAAATTAGGAATTTGCAATTTATCCATGTGCTGCCTAAATCAACGGATCTGCACCAAGATGAGTATCGATACACTGCCTAAATCAGCAAATCTGTGTGTCCGTGACCAATGGACTAGGCTATGTATAAAAATCAAACAATTTCCACAGGTGTAAGACCAATTTGGAGCATGTTGGAGTAGGAGGGTACTTACAAACTGTTGTTTAATATCCAGAGCATCTTAGCTCACATGAGTAGCTGCAAAGCTTATTGACAAATCATCTCAATAAAAATTCTTTCCAATACAATGAGAATCCATGAGAAATGAAAGATGAAAAGAGGAATGATGTATGTGATGTACATACCTGAAGGATATTTTGCATCAAGATGTGTACGTATCTCTATGTGTGGCAAGCGTGAGGTTCTTGTAGTATTTTAACTCATGTGTTGAGCAATGTAACTCTCGTACTACTTGAAATCCTGTTCTTGTAAACACCATTTGCTATCCCATCATTTGTGTCTCAATACATACTTGAAATTAGAAAGCAAACAGTTCAATTTATCTGCAAAATTGTTAAGATGAGTGGACGAGTGAAATATACGGCCCCATAAGTAGGGCATATGAAAACATCATCCCTGCACCCTTCTAGGTAAATAAAGAGAGAAGTTTTGATGCCTTGTTAGAATACTCAGCCCATGTGCCAGGTGAGAGTGTCAGAGTTCCAGAAAATAAGCACACAAAATTGCAATATTGCTACCTGCGTTGGTCAAAATCAAACAATAAAATGGGGTGGTTTTGGGCAATTAGCATGAGGTATCTCACTTGGTTGAAGCTACAAGGCTCTCCTCGCTTTAAGGTTTACAAATTATACATAGTTAGATAATTTTGACTATTTATACAAGATAAAAGAAAAGGACCTATCAGTAATGTGGAAGGATTGATCTTTGCCTTAATGTGACCCAAGGCGTGTAAAAATTTAATTGTATCCACTTTTATTATTTGAAATTTGTTTATGGTACCACATCTAGAATATGCGACAACAGAATGCTGGAGTTGACGATCAAAGATACAACCACATATGCTTACAAAGGACACCATGACTTCCTTAATGTATTAACCGTCTTTAAAAAGCTTATACGACCAAATTGATACAATCCTTATGGATCCAATACAATGTCTAGGTACAAAATAAAATGAAGTACAATAAAAGATTGAAAAAAATCGTCATCAGCGTCGGTGTCAATGCCTGAGAATGTTGTGCATTGGGCATCTGAGAAAGTGCAACGGTCGCTCCAGAGCTTCGTCAATGATTACCTCGGTAGGTAGTCATTCTGGGCGGGGGAAGAAAAATAGAACCAAACTGAATGAAATGTTATCTTACTCGGCTTCAAGAGGCCAAATTTACATATGAGGCCATTAAACTAAGACAATCCGTGTGAATCAAATCCAATGTCTGGATACATAATAAAATGAGGTAAAGAGGAAGACTAAAGTCGGCCTATCTCTAATCCGTCACTTGACTCGTAGCCTCCTTCCCTTGCTAGCTTCTTCCAAGGCATTATGAGAGGGAGAGAGTGAAGACACAGAGAGAGAGAGTCTCAATTACAGCAGTCGTTGAAGAGCTTCAATACTGGCCGCCTATGTAGGTAGGCGTACTAGGAGGGGGAGAGAGAGAAAGAGAGAGAGGGGCTGATGGTGCCTGCAGTTGTTGTCCATGGCAAGATCACTCGAAGAAGAGGATGGGTTAGCCATTGGCAGGGAGCTAGTGGAGGCAGGTGATGAGGAATCATGAGAGGTTGTAGCTTGTGGCATCCACCAAGGAGTACGATGCCGATTGTAGTGATATGGCGGGCTGCTGCAGCTTACGAGCTGAAGAGGACTTACTAGCCAAACTCGAGACCAAGTCCACGGGATGTGCCAGTGATGAGGAAAAACAAGCTCGTGATATTTATTGAGTTGGGCTTCATCATTTTCAACCACAGTGGCTTCGTCAAGGTCTGAAAAGAGGCTACAGAAGGAGGCTCTACAGATGGGTGCTCTGTTGGACATGGCGGGCAATGCTAGGTGCCTTCCCACTCTCGCAAGCATCCTGGTCAAGATGTCAACCATATCTCGCATGGGTGCACGTTGAGCTTCCTTGGGACGGAGGAGAGAGAGATAGAGTTTACGAGGGAGAGGTTGAGAGAGAGAGAGAGAAATAGGGTTGGTCTACCGAGACTCGAGAGAGAAAACTTAGAGATATATGGAGATAAAGAGACAATGAACGATGTTCTATGTGTGTGTGTGTGTGTGTGTGTGTATGGGGGCGGTTGATGAGAGTCAAGAGAGAAACATGTAGATAATGTTAGCATGCAAAGAGAAAAAAGAAAAGAAAGAGATAGTGGATGGATGATATCATAGAGAGGCAGAGAAGCATTGATCGACATGGATCAAAGAGAGAGGAGTGTGTGTCAGGGACTTGCAGTGGGCCAAAGAGAGAGAGAAAGAGAACCTCTACATGGAGTTGGAGGAGTCACGGAGTAAGAGAGAGTTTATTCGCCACTCGAAAGAGAGAGAGAGTTGTCGAGGTTGGTGTGTGCCAGAGAGAGACTATTTGACGGCGGCTGTGAAGAAAGAGTAAAATAATGCAATGGTGAATTTTGGGGTGGAAAATCTGGATGCATGTGCATGGGAGAAGGGGTAGGTGGGTGGTCAAAATGCAAAGGGCAGCAATTGATGCATGGGAAAAGCAACGAAGGCCAGGCAAATCGCAAAACGCCAAGGGCCGCTCGTTTGAGAGTGTGCATGGTGGCTGGGTGGTTGCAGTAGGCCTTCTCATCACTTGTTATGAGCCTCGTTAGTGTGCTATGCAAAGTTTAAAAAACAAAAAAAAACAAAAACGATGATTACTGCCATAGGTGCGCAACGCCACCATGCAAGGTAAAAAAAAGACAAAAACAAAAACAATGGTAATTGTTGTAGGTGCTACATCTATCGCCCATGGGTTGCTCTGCTGACGATGTTAATCTTCACTCCGTGTGTTAATCTTCTTTAGTGCCATCAACGTCTAAGAACTCAGAGTGGGTGCTCTGACGATGGCCAGGCCAGGTCGAGGAGGTTGTTGCTATGTAGTAACTGTGCTGACAATGTGCCCTTGTGTTTGTTGTGTGTGCTGTTTGCTACCGCAGGAACTGGGGGCGAACTCGATATCGACGTAGCATGCGATCTGATAGTTGAGGTCCTGAGTTCTAAATACTGTGCTTGTTTGCTACCGCATGAATGCTATTTGTAGCATCATGAACTCCCCCCCTTTTTTTTCGTTCTTCTTGCTTTCAACTTAACCATATGCTCTTAGCCATTTCCTTGATTCTCCTGCTAGCATTTCAAGGGAGGGAAATCCAATGAAAACACACATCCTAATCTCTTTGAATTTTTAGTAGTCTCTATTTTAAAATGTCCAATCCTTTATGATAACTCTCTAATTGATCCAAATCAATACAATACCACAAGAATATGAAAATCAACACATGATGATCTCTTTAATGCTAGAGATTGAAGCATATAGAGCAAAGTTTGAATAACTTAGATCACGAATAGCTCTTCGTGATCGCATCTCTTTGCAAAACATCATCATGATTTTGTTTTACATATTGGGTCTCCATTAATATGGGTGCCACGTCTCCAAGAGCGTAGCCCTTTGCTTTGATACCACTGCTACAGCTGAGAGCGTGGCTGCCCTGCATATTACCCAAGAAAACACAATATAATGCATAAACAGATGAATCTACATACCTGAAAAATCTCATATGCATGAACTGGTACATCCACGAGCAGAAACCGATGATATATGCGAAGAGAGAGAGAGAGAGAGAGAGAGAGAGAGAGAGAGAGAGAGAGAGAGAGAGAGAGAGAGAGAGAGAGAGAGAGCGCAACAGAGAACGTGCAGGCGCACCTCCTAGACCGGAGTGCTATGCCGGCACGGTGAGGGAGAAGAGAGGAGAGGTGAGAAGAGCAACACAGACACTGGGTGCAATCTCCCCCTCTGCAAGAGTGACCATTTTCCTCTTCCACGTATTTGTTTTATAGATTTTGCAAATGGTCCGAGTGAATACAAACTGGCCGGCCGGTCATAAATGGTCGAAGCTCATAAAGAGCACTTGAATAATACATGAAATATATTTTTGTATGTGTAGGCCTAGCTCGGGCAAGCCTTTTCCACCTATCATCTGCAATAATTAATAGAAATATCAATTCCATTACAAGTGGGACCATACCAACTAGTATTAACATATCATATCCTATGTCTCCTATGCCTAGGGCCACACATATGAACTTTGGGCCACCACATGACACAAAAATGTACCCAACTTGGGACTCGAGGATCACCCATATACCTAACTCGATGCCAACTCCCATTCCACATGTAGTCCCGAGAGTGCCTGTCCGCACTATACCCATGCACTTGGGGGACTTGGCAACATTTGCTCAAGCTATCAATCAATCTATTGTTGAAAATATGCATAACACACCTGATATAGAGCCTAGAAGTAAGGCAGTACAAGTGGCCAAGCTCGCACAAAAATACAGTGGGGATGGGGATGCTAGAAAGCATATCAAAGTATTTGAACAAATTTTGTGACTCCCTAAGAGAACACAACAAACTACATAAGAGTAATGCTTTAAGCTTTACTTTGAGTGGAAGGCTAGGGATTGGTATATGACCTTAAGGATGGAAGAGAAAACAATTTACCCTACTCTTTGAAGATTGTTCCTAAAGGAGTATATACAAGAAGGTGTGCTTTGGGGTGTAGCATCTCAGCTCCAGAAAGCCCAACAAGAGAAAGGGGAGCCAATGAGAGACTTTATTATTCGCTTGAAGCATTTGGATTCCCCATTGTAATCCAACTGAGCACTTCAATAATGATCAATTGCTCAATAGATTCATTAGGGGACTACGACATGAGGATATCTAAAAAGGCCTAGTTATTAGAGAAATCATCACTTGGGAAGCAATCACCACCAATGCAATCCAATTGGAGGACAATTTAATGATTCAAGGAGAAAGAGTGTCTATTAAGCCTAAATCTACTAGCTTGCAAGCATTGGGGCGTGAGCCAATGACCATAAAGCCTATTGTTAAAGAGCCAAATATATTTAAGATGACTTTAGCAGATCTCACCAAGGCCATTCAAGAAAGTCTTAGAGATAATCGTGCCTCACAAAACAATCATATGTATCCAAGAAGGGAACAACAATGATGCTCAGTTTTCTTTGGTCCACATAGCACTAGTGAATGCCTTACATTTAGAGTAAAATTCAATGGGAATTGCAATGCATGTGGTAGGTACGGTCACCAAGCTAAGGATTGCATAATGTTAACACGTGTGATGGGGAATAGTCCACCCTTGGCCTAGACGAATTCACCTCGATTTCTTGCATTGATGCCTGCTCCACCCATTGAACAACTATCGTAACACATGGTTCCTAGAGCCCAAAATGTTGCTCAAGCTACATCGCTACCACCTCCACGGCTAGGACCGCATCCCCCACATCCCAGAGTTACCCTTGTGAATCATATGGGTTGTGAGCAATCTAGTGCTTGTTTGGAAGGCTATGAGGAAGATATAGACCCTACTATTGCCTATGGGATGGATGCATTTAAAGAGTGTCCACAATACTACATGGAGGTCTACTAGGGACAAGTCAAACCTGTTTATCAAGTAGCTGTTCTTGCAACAAGAGACCAAAATATCAATCTCACTGCCAAGAGACCACCTCTTCAATGCTATGAGTGCGGAGGTCCACATCATGTAGCTGAATGTCCTATTAGACTACAAATGCCACACTAGAGCATACCAATCAAGGGAGCACATCTACAATGCCCATACTCATGTGTAATTGATGTGGCATAGATCATTTGATTGCCCAATGTTCTAATAATCCAAATGCACTAAGGCACATGACATTGAACTTAATTGAGATTACTAAGGCACCATCACAAAGTACACAGGTGGGTGTACGAGTAAATGTACTCATATGATCAATGCTCCAAAACCAAAATTATATTCTTGAAGAAAGAAACATGGCATCAATCACCCAATCCAAGAAGAAGAAGAAAAAGCGAAGGAAGAGATCACAAAAGGTAACAAAGTCAAACCCCAGTTCAAAGATAAACATAGGGACTGGTGACGACTCTGTGTATATGAACGGCACTAAAAATGATTCCGATTCAAGTGATACCATGGAGACTAAAACGACCATTAGAAAATTAAAAAACAAGGAGGATCATGATGAGCCACAATGGACACAACCCATGGAACATAGGAAGAAGATCAAAACTTACCCAAACCCTATAGAGGAGATCGAGCGAGTCAAACAATTAAGGAGTTTGATAGATGAGACCCAAAGGGATCTAGAACCAACACCTAGGAAGATCCAAATTACAGACACAATGTTTCTTACACAAAATCAACCTCACAAAGACCATAGACCACTAGCCATACCTGGTGTCATCCAAGAAGAAAGTGACTTTAAGTCATTGGGAAGTGGGCATACTCCCTTCTTGTTGGAGAGAATTTACAAAGGGATTACCTGACCCTATTGAAGAAATGGAGATCCCATCTTCCCCATATCAAGGGACTAAAGCCCAAAAAGTTCCATTAAATATTGTCAAATTGATGGATTTCATGGCTTCAGAAGTTAGAACCACCATCATGTCTAAAATATATAGAGACCCCGATCTATTCCTAGCTCTTTGAGCTTTCCTCAATGGAGAATTGAAGGTTGGGTTATCACAATTTTCACTGATAGATAGGTCTAATGAAGTGCCAATAAAGGAGGAAACCTTAGATCCACAACCCAACCTGGATGAAAACTTTGTTGTTGAAATACCTGTCAACAAGTTAGGACAGTACTTCGAAGGCGATAAATCCAATGCGACCCTACCAATTACTACCAAAGGATTAACTATGAAGGGAATCCTTGATGGTGGCACTGGGGTTAGCATTGTAACTAAAAATTGTTGGGAATCTATGGGGAGACCTCAACTTGGGACTACAAACATAGTGGTAAAGATGGCCAATGGGACCAGTGTTAAACCTATTGGGATGCTAGAAGATCTCAAGATCAAGGTCCTTAGACACAAGGTAAGGCACACCTTCATTGTTATGGATTTTTACAAGCACACTATGCCATCTAAAATCATCTTAGACGTCCTTTCATGAGGGAAGAAAAAATGGTGCATGATTGTTCTAAAAACCATGTCTACTTACAGTTCTAAGACTCTGTCATTCGAGTTGATCTTGTGACTGGTCGAGCATATCCTCTACAAAATAGGTTTATAATTGACCATCGATCTGACACCACAATTCACTCGGCCCCAAAGCAATATTGTTACACGTGTAAAAAGGACATCGATTTTGGGGAAGATTCCCCTTACTACATGGATGTTCTTCCTAGAATGGCTGTGTTTGACAACGTCGATTGGGTCCACCTAGCGGAAACTACAGACACTTGGAAAAATAGAGGGACGATTTGGGTAACACTTGAAGGGGACGAAGTGCCACAATTTGTACCTTTAAATATGATAGGAGCAATTCATATAGCTTTTGATGACCTACGGGATGAAGGCTTGATTGACATTGGAACCAGTAGAGTCTCAGAAGACTATAGCCCATATGATTTGGAGTCAAAATCATCAGTTGAAATTGACTCTAAGGACAAAGAATCTGAGTTATATATTGGTGGTGACAATCTATCCTGGAGAGGAGAAGACACAAGTAGCAATTCATCCAGCGACTCTGCACTAGAGACTGGCCTTAATCAAAATTAGATAAAAGGAGTAAGCAATATAGGAGGCGATGATATCAAGCGATTGTACGTGCTAGGATAAATGAAAAGAAATCTACCTAGAATGGCTAAGTTATATGGGGGCATGTGATGCTCATGGGAAGTTGGTAGATAATTGGGGTGAATACCTTTGAAGCATCATGTGGTGCAGCCCACAAGCCATCAATATTGCACAGTTAGAGGCCGTAGGGAAGCCAAAGCTGAGCCGTACTATAAGGAGAAGCCAAAATCGAGAGTTAGCTCAACAACTAAGGGAAGTGGAAGAAAAATCACAATCCACAACACAACAAGATCCAACGGACTTACACTCTGCACTTGATTATTTCAAATCCTAACCATGGAGGAGCATAAGGTTGTGTATACAAAGGCCCAAAGAACACCTACTAATGGAAGTATTATGACGGTCTGGTGACAGTGAAAGAAATAGAGTTAGCGGACCCAGGTGAGGACTCCAAACCTGTTTTCATTACCCAAGACCTGACATAGACTGAGGAATATGTACTAAAGGAGCTCCTCAAGGAATTCAAGAATATATTTGCTTGGACATATCATGACATGAAGGGCATTCCACCTTCCATGGTGCAACATACAATTCCAATGATTAGCACTGCTAAACGAGTCCAACAAAGATCCTACCCAGTGAATCCTAAGTATGCAAAGATTATTAAGGAAGAACTTGAAAAGCTTATCAAATGTGGATTCATATACCCAATTGAGCACTCAGAATGGGTGTCTCCAATAGTTATTGTGTAAAAAAAGAATGGGAATCTCAGGGGTGTGTGGATCTCAAGAAGGTTAATGTTGCCACTAGAAGAGACTATTACCCCTTGCCATATTCGGAGCATGTGCTTGAGAGAGTTGCAAGAAAGGAAACTTATAGCTTTTTAGATGGGTACTTTGATTACAACCAAATCATGATTGTGCAAGAGGACCAAGCTAAAACCGCTTTTATAACTGAATTTAGAGTGTTCGCATATTGTGTTATGGATTTTCGCTTAACTAATGGCCCTGCTACATTCCAAAGATTAATAAACACCGCTTTTAGGGAATATTTAAGGGAGTTTTGCAAAGCTTTTTTAGATGAACTTTGTGTTTATTCTTCGTGGAAAGAACATCTATCATGTACACAAAAAGTGTTTGAAAGGTGGAGATTGTATCACATCTCATTAAACACTTTCAAATTCCAATTTTGGGTTAGACATGGAGTCATTTTAGGACAAGATTATGGGGCATGTTGGTTATTATTTTAAACTTTGCTGAGATAGCTCCTCCATTGTACAAGCTTCTTATCGAGTTTCACTGGACCAAGGAGTGTGACTATGCCTATGAATTATTAAAAAGGGTCCTGACAAGTGCTCCAATCGTGTGAGTACCCAATTGAAACTTAATTTTCCATGTGCATCTTGATGCATCAAACTTTTCTAGTGGGTGTGTTTTAGCTCAACTAGGAGAACATAAACTGGACTACCCCATTAGCTTTGCAAGTTGCCAACTGAATGATACTAACTATAGAGAGGGAAGGTTTAGGTATGATTTATGCAATAAAGAAATTTTTCTATTACCTTCTTGCCAACAAGTTTGTTTTTTATGTGGATCATCAAGCGTTGTTGTTTATAATAAACAAACCATGTTCCACGGGAAGAATTACACAATGATTTTACCATCATGGTGAGACCCGATAAAAGGCATGTCATGGATGATCATTTGTCTTGCATACATTCCTGCAGTTCTGTCTTCTTGAAGGCTGATGTTCCTGCAGTTCTATCTTCACACAAGTTTCCACTTTGGCGAATGTGATCGTGTGAGCTTGAGTGACTTTTTCTTTGACTTATTTCACCTTGTCTATTGTGAGGCTGGCCGTGGAGTCAAATCGTGCCTTGAGCATGCTAAGGCGTGCTTTGAGGTCACGATTTTCTTCCATGACCATGTTGAGGGCAACTTGCAATTTTCCGATGCAATCTATTTTGCTCGGGGTTGCTAGGACAGTGGCAAAGCTAGCCCATGCTCTCCCTAGTGTTTTTGGGCTGTTGGTCACCATCTTCTCACTTGCTGGAGGTGGCTTTGGTGAGAACATCCTCTCCAAAAGCCCAAAAACTCAAATGCTAAAGGTCGGGTCACTAAACCTCACACAATGTCGAAGGGAACCATAGCAGGTTCTTGAGGTCGCAACATAGGTTGGAAGGCCGGAACTAGATTGCTTCTTGAAGTTGAGGCCAAACCAACGCAAGGTCGGACCAGGCTGTGGAAGAGATCTTGGGCTTTTGGGTTGGGTGGGGTGAGTGTACAGGGTATATGCCGAGAGCTGTACATGAGCTCAACAAGATGAGAATGTTGAGAGGGGGCTAAGCTGAGGCTTAACGCCTCCCCAACGGCAGCCCCAGGGGGGGGGGCTGAGGAGGATGTTGGGAAGGGCTTTGTCTATGCAGAGGGCTAGGGTTATGAATGAGAGAGAGAGAGAGAGAGAGAGAGAGAGAGAGCATCGACGGTGAGCACGGAGAAGGACAAGCGGGGATGTGGTAGCTTTTTCTTCTCTAGGCGCACACAGAATCCCTCGACGGTAGCAATGTAGGAGGTGAGTGACACACCACCCTGTTGACATAGAGGTTGTTTGAATCCATCAGGTTGTGTGCTTGTAGCACTGTGGCTTGCACATGGTGTATAGCAAGTCCCTAGAAGTAGACATTATTACTCTTGTAGCTTAGCATAGCATAGTAGCATAGCAATGGAGATGAAGAAGATGGAAAGCTTGCACTTTGGAGCATGGCTCTTGGTTGGATTTGCATTCCATATCCAAGAGTTGTTGGTGTAGGCTCTCAACTTCTCAAGCTTGGAGAAGGAGATGGAGTTCTTGCTCACCATGAGAATGAGTGTGTGTGTGTGTGTGTGTGTGTGTGTGTGTGTGTGTGTGTGTGTGTGTGTGTGTGTGTGTGTGTGTGTATGAGAGAGAGAGAGAGAGAGAGAGAGAGAGAGAGAGAGAGACCCCTCCTTGCTTGGATTGACCCCTCTTCCTAGCTCAAGCTTGGAGTCGATTGGACCTTCTCTAGACTAGCCAGTCACATGCATTAGACATATCAAGCAGTGTTTTCAATGAGATCTAGATTACAAGTGCAAACATGTAAACCATAAGTGGTAAATTCTTTGCAGTGTGGGATAAATTTATCACAATCACAATCAGGCACAATGCTGTGTTGTAAGAAATCATTACTGTAGACCACATTCTTAATAGGTTGTTGATATTTCCAACCAATAAGAACATTATCAATCATCTCATGGTTTCCAAACAATAAGTCAAAACATTCACAAAAAGTGTTTTAGGGTGTACCCAATCCAGAATTACATTTTGAAAAGGACAATGTTCGTAAATATACTCTTTGCCAGATGTCTTTTTGGTGAGACACAATCTTCTACAAAGGCCAACTTCAACCTGCACAATCATAAGTGATCATAAGTCAAGAAGGTGCATGATAGGGGTATTCCTTCCTCTTCCCCTAGTGAAGCTAGAGATTTTCTTCTATTAAAATTAGAGGAGTTGGGTGTCAGGAATGAAGTGAAAGAGTTGGGGGTGGCAAGAGAGTTGGGTCTTTTAAGTCAGGGGAATCATCATCATCAATACAAGGCTTGAGAAGACTGGTGATACTCTAAACACCTTTGTAATTTGCATAGGTAGTTAAATAAGTCCCTAGTTCATTAACTTTCAATTCTTTGAGGATATCTAGCATAAGTCCACAAAAATGTTGAAAGCGATTTGAGCAATTACTAATTGTTTAGCTTGGCCACCTAGCTAAGAGCAGATGAGAGATTGATGAAAGTCCACTGGTTTTTCAAGAAAGAGCTGGTCCAAATGATTGAGGATAAACCAAATAGCATGGTAAAACCACATAATGCTAGATTCGCATGAAGCTTTAGGGTCAAGAAATTTACAAGCACATTTAACATAAGGTCAAAAAAATTTCCAAATGGATTTTGTGTGGAAATTAGTTTTGGCAAACTCCATGTTCCCTTTTGTTTGTATGTATAGACCTGTATTAGAGGAGCACTTGGAGTGGTCTATCAGGTTAAGGTCGAAGGGGGCTTTAATGAGTTCTCCTTTGTCTAAGATCTGGCCTCCTTTCAAAATTTTGAGTGTACAGTCCTCAATAGTGGCGACAGGGAGATTAGCCAAATACACCCATGTTTCACGAAGAATAGGTGCAAGAAAAAAAATTTCAGTGTTTGGTCAGATCCTCAAAGCTGAACCAAACTCAACAAAAACTTGCAAGAAAGGGGATATACAAGCTTGCTAGAGACAGACTATGCAGGATTTTTCTGGTTTGCCTGTCCAACATGGTTCGTGATCCATGTACAATTCTATCAAAATGAGCAAGAATTGTTTCCTTTTCTTAGAACAAACTCTCAGGCATCATAAACTTGAGTTTGGCCAGAAATAGAGTGCTAAAAGCTCATTTAAATCAAGAAATTGGGCTAAGCAGAGCAAAACCATGAAAATTGAGAAAATTTGGGAAAACTGAACTTTTACTTGTCCAAATTCAAAAAGGGGTGAGAATTGGGATCAACTAGAAGTAGGGAACTAGCAGGACAAAAAATCATGACCAGAGGCTTTCAAACATGGATAGCGATCCATGTACCTGGTAGACATTTGCAAGGGAAATTTGACCAGTGTACTCCTGATTACTAGGGGAACAAATTTTCCAAAAGAAGCCATAGCCAAAAAGTGAAAAAACCTGATCAAAATACCAAAAAAGAAGTTGTTTGCAAAAAACTGCAAAGCAGACACAAAATCTTGCTTTTGACTTGGAAAAAGTTGGTCAAATCCAAAAAGATTTGGGGGAGAGCATTACCATACCCTCTATCACAAACTCACAAAAGATCATGCCAAAATCTTGCCCAACATGGATCGCGATCCATGTACTTTTTGGAATTTTGAGATGATAATTGGCAGGTAGAAAAGTGATAACATTTGAAGTACTTTCTCCCAAAGAACTCTTATAAAAAAAGGTCAAAAGGTGGGCCAAAGGGGCAAAAAATAGATAAAGGGAAAAACCACTGGAACAAACCCTAAAATCGATTTTTGGTTGACCGAAAAAACTCCAAAACACTCAAAAACCATATAGCCAACATCAATAGACCAAGAACTGGCTGTGTGTCAAGTTTCAGTACATTCTGGCACTGAGGTACATTGATCGCGATCCATGTTCCTCTGACACAATTTGATACAAAATTTGCAAAATAGCTAGAGGACATCACAGGGAGTCTGGTTGCCCTTTCAAAACTGAATTTGGAAATAAAAAACTAGACCAAAATCCCAAACTTTTCAAGAACTCTGGCAAAGTGTCAGAATTGACCTAATTTCCAATCGTGAGGTCCATTTCCAAATTTTTTGATGCCAGAGTACCTACTAATCATGTTGAACCTAATGGTATCAAGAAAAGTCACGATCTATGTTCCTCTAAGTCAGAATAAAAGGAGAATTTTACCACACAGAGATGTAGCCCACAGGAACCTAGTGGCTTTTTCAAAATTGAAATTGGTCTTGAATTGTTGATGTTGTGAGTAAAATTGTGTGCTATTGAAAAACCTCATAAATTTTGTCGATTGAAAGCTAAAACTAACAAGAAGGGTTGTAAACTCATAGCTATCAAGCATTTTTTGACAGGTTACAGGTACTAGAGAATACTACCCAACGAGTAAGATCAGAATGGTGAATTCATGCTAGCTAATGAGGTAACCCGATTTGGATTTTGCAATACTAGTTCTGAATGAATTTGCGATCAACAATATTGTACCAGAATAGGAATCCCAACATTATAGACCAAGCGAGCAATCGCTCAGCTGAAGGTAACGTGAATCAAAGACCACTGCATCCTTTAGAACCGATTGTAGAGGAAAGCATTTCTGACACCTCGTCAGAAAGATCATACAGCCTAATGACTGAGGACTCCAACAAGTTGAACCCTCAAGATACAGCTTCCACGGGGCTGGTCATTCTCGACCTGCATCTGACATAAAACTGTTGTACTTGAAGTTTCAATTTGAAAATGTGCTTAAGGCCAAAATCTATAAGGATGGAATGGAACGCTAGTGTCTTAAGTTGGAAAATAAGCCAAGCGAGTTCAAAGACCTTGTAGATGTGGATTATGACGGGGATAGGTATTTTGATAGAGAGGGAATGATGTACTTAGTGGTTTGTTGGAGCCCCATTGGTCCAACTGTTGTAATGAGCCCATTTGTAAAGCATATCAAATTCCATTTTTTACGTCAAAGACGTCTTATCAGTTTGATCCATTCGTCTGGATTATGTAAATATTAGTCAGTTAGTCAGGACTCAGAATTATTCCCACCTTTGTAATCACGAGCAAGAGAACCCCATGTACATTTTTTGAGCTAAGGTGACTAAAGTATAAAAGTCACCTTAGAACCATTTTTTGAATAACATTTGAATTAATCCTGTGTCGTACGAGTCTGAGAGAGAGAGAGAGAGAGAGAGAGAGAGAGAGAGAGAGAGAGAGAGAGAGAGAGTGTGTGTCTTATCCTCTTCGCTACGCGCTTCTCCCTCACCGGATTCACGACGCGACCACACCACCACGATAGTCTCTCCGAGAGCTACGCGCCCACGCCACGCATTCGCCGTTTCGAGTTGATCGCGATCGATTCTTCCTCGAGCTTGTTTTGCTTGTAAGTAGCACAAACGGTGTCTGTTTTCAATAATCAAGTGCTTCATGGAATGAGAAAGAGATTAGCTACACATAGATACTGATAAACTTAAGTTTCGCCCACTTTTGGATTATGACCTGTTGGTCTATCACGACAGCATTCGAGATATCTAGGGTTCAAATCTGGTGAGATTAGACTTATAGGTAAGTATGTCCTAGTGAGAGGATGGTGCCTAGTAAGTTTGATGCGATTCTGAGTTCATTGGACGTGTAAACTGTGTTGTGAGAGTTAAGGGATAGGGTGGGTTGTATTCTACCAGGGTTAGTGATTGATGCATCATAAAAGTGCGTATGTGTAGATTGGTCTCAGCCTGACAAGCTAACGAGATTGCCTACGTGCACCTACGGGCTAGTCGTGTCATCGGATGATAAGTATGTTGTCTGTGTCGTGCTCGTGAGTATGAACAGGGGAGTAGTTAAGCCCTAAAACATTGGAACCGCTGTCGGGGACACAAGACCTTAAGTAGGGAGATCTACGTCACTCGTGTGATGGTTAGCTTACTTTAGTTTTGACTAGAGAGAGCTTAAAACTTTTAGAACAAGATCCAGGATAGAGTATCCTAAGGTCTAGTGGATAGCCAGGAAGCCTGTGTCTTGCCGAGGGTCTGCGACTAGTTAGATTTAGTTAAATAGGATAATGAGGAGTTATGGTTTTTGGTTTTGAGTGCTTGTTATACTTGTGAAGAAATAGAGTAGAAAAACGCTGTAAAACCACAAAAAACAAACAAAAAGAAGAAACAATAAGGCTGTTTGCTTGCCTTGAAAGCAAAACCCACCTCATATACCCTTAAAAGGGGTGAAAAGAGTCGACATTGAAATTTATGATTCAACACTCGAGAAAACATAAAAACTGTGACCAAAACCAAAAAAAAAAAGAAAAAAGAAACAGGTGATTGTCATAAGGAAACACTAAGTGAACCTAAAAGAGGCCAAGATGAGATATAACCATTAGCCAAGGATAAACTGACTGTGTCATGAGGTATGGCTGATGTGCACAAGTTTAAGATGCAGCGTCATCAAATTTGCATCACTTCAAGTGAAATGGAGTTGTGAATTGTCAGAGAAAAGTGAAATAAGTGTTGTTTACTTCAGTTAGTCGCAAAACCTAGCCGGCATCACAATCACAACCTATGCACACATACGGTAGAATGGTTGTTAGGGAGACCTAGAGGCCACCAAATGGGACCAAAAGTGAAAGGCACAATGCTAATAGCTTAGGGATCGAGCCTATGACCTCGGTAAGCGTGAAGGAAGCCGCTCAAAAAACCCTAATTTAGCAGGACCTGCAAATGGGCGACAAAACCAAGGTGATCGAAAATGAGCCAAAATTCATAGACAGCAAGCCAATGACCTCGACAAACTGACTGAAGGGTTAGATTATGAAAAAGTTCGTCAAAACGGAGCCTAAAGTCCCTATCTGAAAAAAACCGCACAAAGCGTCACGATACTCTAACGGGCCGACCAAGTGACAAAATTACACCAAATTCAACAAGGAACATCCAAAGGAGGTCAACTACGAGATGGAATGTGTCCACTCAGGAAAAAAAGTTCTTCCACTAGGGCAAATGCCGGCAACAGGCCAGAAAGACGTCCAAATGGTCGTTCTTGGTGTTTCAAACACCAAAACAACAACCGACTGCTTGGATGGAAGGTCAAAAGGAAGTAGAAGACAGCCAGAATCATACAAAGACCAAAAGGAACCGCGACTATCACCTAAGTGGTCTACTTCGACTTCAGGACCAGCTAAGTGCTGCAAATAGGGAGTACATTCTGCTAAATTGATTAAAACTTGATGGGTGTGTCTAGGAGGGTCTATTAACACCATGAATGTCAACTAACATCAAAAAACTGGTAAAAATGACAAAGTGCCCAGTCTATCACGATAGACTTGAACTTGCACTTAGATAAGGGAAACTTTGACTTTGGCTTCATGAGGGGTGCTAACAAGGAATGTTAACCACCAATATCAAGTCAAAGTGCCAGAAAAATCTATTTTGGCCAAAAAGCTCAGTCTATCGCGATAGACTTGCTGCAACAATTTTTGGGGGGAAAGACTTTTCAAATTTTTATAAGCTAGACTTGGGGAAGAAAATGAAGGCAGTACACCAAATTTGGTGCCAAGATGGACTCATATAGCAAGCTGAGAAAGACATGCAGACAACTCAGAGTCAGAACAGAAATTCTCAAGGGCAGACATGTAAAATTTACATGTAAGGGGTCAATAAACCTTGCATCAACTGGGAGAAGGCAGACAAATGGTCACAAAGCCAGAAAATGACAAACTGGTACTAAGTCCCAGTCTATCGTGATAGACTAAGCAGAGGGATACTGGACCATCTTATCAAAAATCTGAATTAGCAGCTGTCTTCAACATGATGCAAGATGACCACCCACTAAGTTTGAGCCCAAAACAACACAAAATGAAGGAGATAGACCAACATCTCTCTGAAGGGAATCTGGAAAATTGGGAGTTGATCCAAAAAGGGGTCACTTGACATTCATTTGAGGTGAAAAGGGGATCAGACCATGTGCAAGGTATGGGAAACCAAGTGGTGGAGTCACAACTGCAAAAAAGGACCCATATAAAAAAAAATGCTAGTCTATCGCGATAGACTAAGAAAAAGTAGCAAAGGGACAGATTTTGAGCTTTGGCTTATGGAATGACCTTACATGCCATGAGAGAATACACCACACAAAGTTTCAAGGCATTTGGACTTGTTCTCCTTCACCAACAACATCAATTTAAAGCCGCCAAAGTCGCACAATGGAAGAACTTGTCTATCTGCTAACATTTTATCTTCACTAATCTTGGGATTAAGAAGGCTCATCTAGATGCATGATTAGGTGGTAATCAATTTAGGAGAGTAGTACTATGTTTGTGCATTAACTGATAATTGTGATGACAGGATCTATGGAGGCTTCTCAGGGAAAAACAAAAGGCAAGAACCGGTGCAGCACCCTATGCACTTCTACCCAATTCTTTAAAGCCAGCAGCCACATGGATACTTGCAGATGTGCAACAAGCAGCGGCCTTTCAGATATATCAAGGTTCATATGTGGATGACAAAAGAAACTTAGTGGATACGGTGATGATTCCCAAGGAGGCAGAGAATTACTTGAAAAGATCACCGCAAAGGTCATGGCTCAAAAAAGTCGGCTTGTGGAACTTTGTGTCACTACCACCAGTAGGGATAGATTTCAAGAGGGTACAACATCTAATAGAGACTATCCAAGAAGATGGAACTTGCAGAGTGGCAGGCATGGATAATGAAGTGATGGAGATCCAGATCACCAAAGAGATCATCAAAGAGGCATTGAAACTGTCAGATCAAGGAGCAAACATGAGAGAAAGAAGGAAAAATCTCACAGTTTACTTGCAAAAGTCCAAACTACCTTCTTTCGAACTCATAGCAAACCCAGAAGTAAGAGAGGTGACACAGATCTACAGTTAGTGTTTGTTGAGCTACAGCAAAAGGCCGCCAAGATACACTACACTGCACGGGAGCATCTCAACCAAATTGACATGGGCTATGGGAATGACCCGTGAGTTCTACATAGATCACGCGTCATATCTGTTTGAAGAAATGACAAAGCTAAGGCAGGACAAACCCAATTACATTGCAGGAGGAGAAGTCCTAACCAGAGTAATATACCATGCCATAGGCGCGGCAGATCAGTTGCCACCTGCCCCTCATCAGAACGACTGGCTGGTATTAAGGGAAAATAGCGAAGACGGATCACAAAGGAAAGTACCGTCATCTATTAATACCATTGGAGGACGCAAGCTGGAAAGAGTGACAAGAAGTACACAAGAAAAGATGGCTGAAGAAAAAAGAACTGAAGAGGAAGAAGCCCGACTAAAGAAGCGAAAAGCGGAAATGGAAAACAACACCAGGTTGCAGAAGATAGCAAAGATGGAAAGGATGCTAGAAGGGTTTGCTCTAGAAAGATCTCTACGAGGCAATGTAGGTGCCACTTGGAAACCGTCTAGTAGCACTTTCACACTTAGAACGAAGAATAGAAACAACCCAGCTTTTGAGTTGCACTGGTTCGAGAAATACATCCAAGAAAGAAATGCGAGGGATGAGCCAGAACTGCTACTAGAAGAGGAGGATCTCCAAACTTTGAGAGATCAGCTAAGGCCGACTTCACGTGATCAGGAGACACCGCCGCCATCTCCAAGGCCAGAAGTGAGAGGCAATCTAACCCACCTGCTGAATCTACTTCGCATTCAGAAAGCTCACATCGAGATGACGGAGTTCACACACCGCCCAGTGAACAGGAAGAAGAAGAAGGAACAGGTAGACGCCAAAACACTGGAACCATATCACAAAGTGATAAAGGCAAGCAAAAGGTGGTGGATCAGTCTAAAGATAAAGCTTCCTCCTCTCAAGAAATTGAGCTGGAAGCTACTATAGATGAAGATTTGCAGTCAATGGCGACAATACTAAACCGAACAAGACTGCACAGTCAATGGTTAGCTGATCAGAACCGGTCCAACAAAATGAAGCTACAAAAAACTGATGAGGAAGTTCAGAGGCTGCAAGAGCAAAGGGAAGACACTCTAAAGCTGATCAGCATCAGAGATACTGCAATATTGGGGCTCAAAGGCACAGTAAATCTTCTCAAGGACAATTTACAGGAATCGGAAGACTTCAATGCCATATGTGAAGATACAATAAACGTGTTCCTTGAAGATGTCAGTGAAAGAGACGAACACATCCAACAGTTGGAAAAGGAAAAGCAAGATGTGCTAGAGGCTATCACAAGTTTGCAAGTCGTCATCGATGACTTACAAATTGAAGTCAAAGATTTAAGAGCAGTAACAGATATCCAAGCAAGAGAAATCGAACGTGCTAAAAAGCAAAAAACATCACTACCAACAACACCAGTAGTCCATCCAGAAGAAGAAGTGGCTGCACTAAAGAGGGAGCTGGAGTTAGAGAGAAAACAACGTTTAATGATTGCTGAAAGTGCACTTAGAGCAAAAGGTGAACTACAAAGACAAATTTCAGATTTGCAAAGTGAACAACAACAAGGACCAGCTCCTGACAGTGAAATGGAAAGCATTGTTTCCAAATCACTCAGGGAAGAAAATGAAAACCTGCATATCAGGATAAAACAGTTAGAGGAGTCGGCCGCTAAAAAAGACATGGAATTTCAAGCTCTACAAATCAATAGTAGAACAATGACCGCACAAATCGCAAGTCTACAAAGTGCAGGGCAGCACCAAGGACAGGGACGAGTGCACATGGAGCCAGTAACAACGAATTTGGTTGGACTCGCCGAAGTTTATGGGGGTCAAGATGAGTACGACGAAGATTCAGATGAACAAGAGGCACATACGCAGACTGATAAAACCGGCTCCAAAGACCAAGAGACAGAAGAAGATTCAGTCACGAAGATGGAAGAGCAGAGGCTAGCCGAGCAGAGGCTATCCGAGCAGATGGAAAAGCAAACAGAAATGATATGGTACAAGGCTATGCAACTCAAAAAGGAGTTTCTACAAGGGCTTTCCAAATCGGGCAGAACAGCAGCAGAGCTATGGCAAGAATGGAATGCGCCTATGTTACCTTATGCTCTGCTGAAGTATGAGACTCTAACACATCAACGACAGCTCGAAAAAGAAGAACAAGTGCCAGTATTTGAAGGAGAATTACAAGATAGGGAAGGGCAAAACAGAATAGTGGACAGCTAGCCAAAGTGGAGGCGTCAATGGCTATTGGACCATCCTCATAACTTGATCCACTTAGTCAACGCACCACCTGAGCTGAGGAATGACAGAACGTTTTGCCCAACTCCCCGAACATACACCTACAGCCAACATAAAGCACTACAGAGCAGAAATCCGACATGGCTGAATTATCCAGTAATGCCAGGGCCAGCAGAGAGAGAGAGAGAGAGAGAGAGAGAGAGAGAGAGAGAGAGAGAGAGAGAGAGAGAGAGAGAGAGAGAGAGAGAGAGAGAGAGAGAGAGAGAGAGAATATCCGGTTCTTACATGGTGAAAACCCTGCAGGGCGCCATAGCAAAATTCGGAGGCTCTCCTGACCTATCCTGCAAGATGCTATGTAAAATAGCTCGCACATTTTTGGCCTGTCTCACAACCTTCTCAGAAAGCTGGACATCAGAGTATATGAATACTGAAAGAAGCATCTCAGAATTGTCATACGATCTAAGTGGGCCACCGACAGAGCCAGTATTGTATGCTTATTTCAAACGGCTGATGTTTCTGCCAAGCTACCATCTCCAGACATTTGAAGAAGCATTTTACACGGGATTCTTCATGTATAAGTCAAAAAAATTTGGCCCATTAATGGCAAGTGACTCTATGCACTATGATGCGTTTCTACAGCAAATCACTCAAGAAAGGCGACAACGACAATAAAGACAAAGATGATCATGTCGTGGTAGACATGACCTAGGAGGGGGGGAGTGTTGGAGCCCCATTGGTCCAACTGTTGTAATGAGCCCATTTGTAAAGCATATCAAATTCCATTTTTTATGTCAAAGACGTCTTATCAATTTGATCCATTCGTCTGGATTATGTAAATATTAGTCAGTTAGTCAGGACTCAGAATTATTCCCACTTTTGTAATCATGAGCAAGAGAACCCCATGTACATTTTTTGAGCTAAGGTGACTAAATTATAAAAGTCACCTTAGAACCATTTTTTGAATAACATTTGAATTAATCATGTGTCGTACGAGTCTGAGAGAGAGAGAGAGAGAGAGAGAGAGAGAGAGAGAGAGAGAGAGAGAGAGAGAGAGAGAGAGAGAGAGAGAGAGAGAGAGAGAGAGAGAGAGAGAGAGAGAGAGAGTGTCTTATCCTCTTCGCTACGCGCTTCTCCCTCACCGGATTCACGACGCAACCACACCACCGCGATAGTCTCTCCGAGAGCTATGCGCCCACACCACGCATTCGCCGTTTCGAGTTGATCGCGATCGATTCTTCCTCGAGCTTGTTTTGCTTGTAAGTAGCACAAACGGTGTCTGTTTTCAATAATCAAGTGCTTCATGGAATGAGAAAGAGATTAGCTACACATAGATACTGATAAACTTAAGTTTCACCCACTTTTGGATTATGACCTGTTGGTCTATCGCGACAGCATTCGAGATAGCTAGGGTTCAAATCTGGTGAGATTAGACTTATAGGTAAGTATGTCCTAGTGAGAGGATGGTGCCTAGTAAGTTTGATGCGATTCTGAGTTCATTGGACATGTAACCTGTGTTGTGAGAGTTAAGGGATAGGGTGGGTTGTATTCTACCAGGGTTAGTGATTGATGCATCATAAAAGTGCGTATGTGTAGATTGGTCTCAGCCTGACAAGCTAACGAGATTGCCTACGTGCACCTACGGGTTAGTCGTGTCATCGGATGATAAGTATGTTGTCTGTGTCGTGCTCGTGAGTATGAACAGGGGAGTAGTTAAGCCCTAAAACATGGTTCACAACCCCTTTATTGTGGAAAAATGGGGGATGACTAGCACCAAGGACAAGACAGATGAAGAGCTAGCAGATGAACCACCCAAAATAGACAAGCAAAACTTGGTGCTTAGATGCACCAATGAGAGAGAGGGAGAGAGAGAGAGAGAGAGAGAGAGTCTTAATATAGACAACACTTACGTGGAGCTATATAAATTCAATAATGGAGAACAAACACTCTATTATAGATGTGATGAACTCTGCATCAAGGAATTGACTGATCGCAAAAACTATACGTTTTCACTTACACTAAGGGGAGAAGTATTGAGGTGATCATAATGGACAAGTATGGCCGAAAATACTCTCCTAGGGATCGGAATGAGTTAGAACGATATACATATTTTGGGGGACCACTCCACCAATACTATGTAAATCCAAAAGAAGTGAAAACAATGACTACTCACACGAGACTAGAAATTGGGCAGTAAGCCCAGTGAGAACCAGAGTGGAAGATTCTTTGGGAATGAAGATTTCCGAACATAGGGCCTATGGGATCTAGGGATTCTATGAACACACATAGGGGCAGTGCAGCACCTAGCGTGACATAACTTAAATCCCTCCGACTATTACACGAGATCGACTTGATGAATGTATAGCGGATAGGATACCAATTATAGTGCCAAGGGGAGATTATGAACCTAGAGAGACCACACCAGGAGGACCAGGGCTGGTGAGGATGGTTGTGGAGTCCAGACGCATGCGACCATCTTAAGTGGCAAAATGTGTATCCAAAAAGTATAGTGGATTGGGAGATCTGTATGCCCATGTTCTGATCTTCAAACAAGTGTTGAGGGCGGAACAGGTGACTGATTTCCATACTCAATATGTAGGTTTTGGGTTGACTTTAGAAGGGAATCCTTCGACCTGGTTTCAACCTTTAAACAACCTGGAATTCCCAACAAGTATTGAGCAACTTCTTCGAGAATTCGCTAAGGAATTCTCAAAAAGAGGAATTAAGAATAATACAATCTCCCAGATCTATGCATGTAGACAAAAGGAGAAGGAAGAGGTGAAAGAAACCTCACTTCATTTCAAGCAATACATAGAAAGATGCCCTGCTAGAGAACTACCTCAGGATGAGAGACTGCCAGTCCTTTTCATAGAAGGATTGCAAAATGACGCTCTCAAAAAAGACTTGCACTTAAACGCATGAGTTACTTTCGAGCAAGTCCTAAAAGAGGCATTGTATCTGGTAGACAATTGCAAGGCATATTGAGAGGTGATAGAAGACACAGTAATCAGAAGGATGGACCAAGGAAACAGGACGAACCCAAACACACGACAATTGTCCACCCAAAAATGTGACACTTGTGGAGGAGATCACCCAACTGAGTGGTGCAATCTTCAATAGAGGCGAGGAGTAAACATATCGTGTGTACTAAAGTGGTGTGCTACTGAACAAAAATGCCATGAAACCCATGAATGTTTCTATAATAGAAACTATGTTAGAGAGAGACAATATGGGCCACATGGAGGGTAACAGTTTCCACCGCCTCCAAGATACCAAGTAGGTCCAAATAATGCAATCCAAGGGCAGGAAAAACCTCAACCTGTGTTGGCACATCAACCTCCTTTAACCTAGAAAAACAGAGCCATGGTAAGGATTTCTCAACCTATAGAAGAACCTTCTGATCAGAGTATGGTCCAGGTAGTTTCATACCGAGAAGATTTAGACAATACCTATGAGAGGGGTTTTGACGGGAATGCATATTCTTCGGAGGGACAAATTCCATGGATGGTGCCTGAAGAGATGCCAAATCCCCCATACATAGCATAACCAACAAAAAGCTATTACTTGGTCGATGAAAATATGCTTATGTTCATGGAAAACCAGAACTACAAACCTAGGGGATATCCTCCTAGAACAGGACAACCGATGGGGGCTCCACAAGCTTCTCCACCACTTGTAGGACCATGCTATGAATGTGGTAGTGATTATTGGGCAAGGATTTGTCCACACAAAGGAGAACAAATCAAAATTTTTGGGTTATGTGAAGGGTGTACAAATGACCATCTCATTCCACATCGTCCAAAAAACCCTGATAACAAAGGGAAAGCAACCATGAACAAAATTAGAATTGTGCCAAGCTCAAGTGGATCAGAAACAGAACCAACCATTCCGATCAATGCAATAACAAGAGCCCAAGCACATGAGGCTGCAAGGAATGCCCCAACCAGTCAAACAGAGATAGAAAATTTGTCTGCCAGAACCCCTAGGAAATTCTGGAAGGCAAAACGAGACAAGATAAAATCCAAAAGAGAGAAAGAAAAAACGGCTTTGGAAACCAAATTACTACAAATAGAGGAACATTTGAGGATGGAAAGAGACCTTAAGGAAAAAGGCGATGTGGCAAAGCCATCAGCAATACCGTCGGGACGCAATCTTAAAAGCTTACGATGCTAGGTTAAAGCCTAACCAAACCCAAGAGGATAGGTGGTTAACGTACCCTCACCCAGGGTATAAAAAAGAGAGGTTAAAGATGTGCAAGGAGCTCATTCAAGCCGCTCAAGCTCTTATGGAATCACCAGCTCCAACCGCTCTAAAAGTTGAGGTTTTAATCCGTGAAAAATTTCAAGAGTTAATAGAATGTGGAACCGGAGATGGAGACCAAACAAATTTTGTAAAAGAAACACCCTTGGATAGGAGGATAGCAGCCAATACGATAGATGGAATGTATTTGCGGGCACCTCTGCCAATTCCTGAGGTGGAAGAACAATGGCCACAGGATTTGTGGGAACATATCAAAAACATGAATTATGGAAGCGCAACGCTTCAGTCAGCACTGATCACGGAGATGCACCTCGAGCATGAGCTCTACCCAAATGATATCCGATCACTGTATGGTGATGCAGATATAGAGATATCGGAAGACAAAAAACCTCAGTCATTGAAACCATGAAATCAGATCAGAGGTAAAGAAAGTACCATCTCAATGGAAGTAGGGCTGGTAATTCCGCCACCAAATGCTTCTTCAAAAACACTAAATACCCAAATCTCGAAACAAGCTAAACATGAGCCACTGCCAGTGAACAAGTTAGGAGACTATTGTGAAGGAAAAGAAAGAAATACTACCTTGCCCATGGAATACAAAGACGTGAAGTCAATAGCAATATTGGATAATGGAGCCGGAATAGCCATAGCAACCAAAGCAATGTGGGAAAAAAGGGGAAAACCTGCTCTCAAAAAAACTAGAATGAAACTCCAATTGGCAAATGGGTATCTGGAGAGACCTATTGGCATTTTGGAGAAAATCATAGTGACCTCTTGCAGAATTGCATATGACCACATGTTTGCTATTATGAATTTCAATGAGAGTAGCAATTTCGATATCATATTGGGCAGACCATTTATGCGTCAGCTCAAAATGGTAAGATTGGGGTTACGACTACATCTACCTAAGAAACAAGGATGTCACTACAAAGATCAGTGTCACGGACCATAGCTATAGAGATGTGGAACGAACTCCAAGAGAGGAACTAAACTCCACAACTGACCGAGAAGGAGAAATACCGGCCTGGCTACAAAACATAGCTATAGAGATGTGGAATGAACTCCAAGAGAGGAACTAAACTCCACAACTGACCAAGAAGGAGAAATACCGGCTTGGCTACAAAACAAAGCTCACAATTGGATAAGTGAAGCTTCTGAGGGTGGTAGTTTAAAAAAAGAGGATTGAATTCATGATAGGTCAACACAAGATGAGGCATATGTACCAGAGCCTTTTCCAGAAGAGATGTTCAAACCTTTTGGATGGCAGCAAATACTGGCCACTCTTGATGTATGCGTGAATGAGGTGACCCTGACCAAATTATGTGATGAGAAAGGATATGATATCATTCCATTCCAAATGATGAGTGTCAGCCCAAACCCAAGTCGACGCATAGTGGATGAGATCTCAGTAAGGGACCTTGACCAAACGGATGAAGAAGCATTCCAGGACTCCACGGATATGCTGTTAGAAGACAACGCAGATGATGATCTTTCTAGTAGCTCAGATCAGAGCATCAAATGGAAGGATTGTCAAGTGATCTACTATGGTTTTCCGAACCAAAATCCTCAAAGACATTGTAGGTATTAGAATAAACGCATGAACGAATGAAACAAGACGGAAGAATACTCAGTACCTCTGTTAACAGACAAAACGCAATACTTAAAATTGGTTGAAGCAACTGATTGCCTTAAAGATGGGATATCAAAGAGGTACATGAAACTTGACTCAACCAAAAAAAAATGAAAAAGAAGAACACACAAAAAACACAAACGGAGAGTATTACAGAAAAAGCAACGATATTGTCCAAAACTGAGCGCAAAAACAAGTACAATGAATTGAAACGAGCTTTGAAGGAAGTTTACACAACAAAATTGGAAACTGATGAGGAATCAAATGATGATATATTTGATGCACTTTCCCACTACAAGAAGTACACTATTCAAGATAGAAAAATTGTGGTGCAGAAACCCAAACAAGCCTGGAACTTTATATGACGGGCCTGAAAAAACCAAATGCATAAACTTAGTAGAACCAGGTCTTAATTGTTTCAATGTCAATTAACAGAAGCTACTAAAGAACAAAGACGTACGGGATGCACATTGAGGATGGATACAAAGAAGCAGTGAAGACTGGAGTTACACATTTTTCACATTTTCCTAAAATGGTCATGTATTGTAAATTCCCAACTTATCTCAAGCCATTGTAATATTTTAATGTGTTAGGGGCTCAATGGGAGTTCCAAGCTATAAAGAACAGGTCAATAGTGTGCCTAGGTTGCAGATTCAGTAAGTGGTGGAGCTCTAAAGGCCTTGGGCGCCCGGACATTGCATATTTTTACCCTAGGTATGTAAGGCAGTGTGAAAGAAATTAGGGTTCTCAAGCTTATTTGTTGAGAGCACTCTTTGGTGAGAGCTCTTGAGGTGTGTGGCTATTGAGTCATTGAGTTTCTCCTTGCTCATGTGACTTGGTTAACACTAATCAATGTTTAAGTCTCTTTCACTATGCCTCTCTCATGCTTCTTATGATTTCCTATGATGCTTAAATTAGCTAGATCTTAACTAATTAGTGGTTAATCCCGATCTAATATTGTGTGATTGCCCTCTTTTTCTTGTGTGTGCATGTAGGTTTGAAAGGATTAGTGTTATGTGCATCTTGCAATCGTTAGTGTGTGTGATTGGGCTGATTGGAAGTGAAGGGAAGTGGATGTGGAGATTGCCCATCATTGTGGCTTAGCTCCTCCATAGGCTGAGAAGCTCACCTCGTAGAGTCACCATTCGTGTTGTCATGATTACCTCACTAAACGTGTGAGTGTTTCCATGCCCTAGCCGAGTAGTCATCCCTCCGGATTGATAATTTTGTTGGTCATTGGAGCTATGCAACGATGGAATCCCCGAGGAACCCAAACTGGCACACATTGCCACGGACCTCACCGTACAAGAAGAGCGGCTTTTGATAGATACACTCAGACGGTATAAAGATGTGTTTGCTTGGTCATACAAAGACCTAAAGGGAATAGATCTAGAGATCTGTCAGCACACGATACCCCTTAAAAGTGATTCCAAACCACGCAGACAACGTCCTTATACATACAATGAGACTTTTGCCAAGAAAATTAAGGAAGAGATAGAAAAATTGAAGAATGTGTAGTTTATCTACCAAGTTGAACATACCGATTGGGTATTCCCAATTTTGGTAGTACCCAAAAAAGAATGGAAAATTGTGTATGTAAACCTCAAACAGGTAAACGCTGCCACCATTCGGGACAACTATCCACTACCAATAACGGATCATGTTATTGAGAGAGTAGCAGGGAAAGAGGCTTATAGTTTTTTAGATGGGTTCTTCGGCTACAACCAGTTAATCATCAAAGCAGAAGATCAGCATAAGACAATTTTTGCAACAGAGGGGTATATTTTCATACAGGGTAATACCTTTCGACCTGACCAATGCACCTGCCACTTTTCAGAGACTAATGAGTCATGCATTCAAGGAATATCTCAGACAATTTTTAGAGATATACATGGATGATCTTTGTGTTCATTCTCACTTGAGAAGTGATCACATAATGCATCTAGAGAAAGTCTTTGAAAAGTGCAAAACTTATCATATTTACTTAAACCCTAAAAAATGTGTCTTCTGGTAAGACAAGGTAAAATTTTGGGCCACATTGTGTCCAAAAACGGGATTTCCACTGATCGTGAAAAGATACAAATAATTGCCGCACTACGATACCAACAAAAATGAAAGAAGTGCAGGCATTTATGGGACATTGTGGGTACTACAAGTGCTTCATATACATGTATGCTTTAATAGCTAAGCCATTGTATGCCCTCATTGCTAAGTTTGAATGGATAGAAGAATGCAAGCAGGCTTTTCCCAAATCAAAGCAACAACTAATTTCTGCTCCAATTTTGCAAGCCCCTCACTGGAGCAAGATCTTTCACGTTCATGTTGATGCATCAATCTATGCCATAGGATGTATATTAGCCCAGCCAGGAGAGAAAAATTTGGATTTTCCCATTTGCTACTCTAATCGGCAGCTGAACAATGCAGACAAAAATTACACCACTACGGAAAGAGAAGGTCTAAAATGATATATGCTATCAAAACATTTAGACACTACCTTCTTGCAAACAAGTTCATTTTCTTCATAGATCACCAAGAACTGTTCTATCTGGTAAACAAACCTTGCAACACTAGAAGGATTGTTCGTTGGTTTATACTATTTCTTGAGTTTGATTTTACAGTAGTCGTAAAAAAGGGGACTACACATACACGAGTTGATCATCTTCTGAGACTGTTCCATGGGGAAGCACCTGAAGGTTTTGATGATGATCTTCCAGATTTGTACATGTTTAGCATTGAAATGGTTCCAAGGTGAAGTGAAGAGGTCATCCCTCTACTCACGATCGGATCATGACAGGTGGAAAGACAACCATCAATAATCCATCGGCGAACAAGAAATCTCCAGCTTTTAGCAAGACGATTGTACAAGCATGGCAAGGATGGGATTTTGAGACTATGTGTATAGTCAGAAGAATACGAATACTACCTCAAACAAGCTCACATACAACATACGGGGTTTCACAATGGGAAAACACAATCATACCAAAGACTAAAGAGACTAGGAGTCTACTGGCAAAACATGGAACACAGCGTTCATACTTATGTAAAATCATGTGATCTCTGTACTAAACAATCTCTAGTGGAACATGACACTCTGTTTCGAGTAGCACAAGCACTCAAATGGAGTATTCACATAACTAAGTACTTAAGAAACAAGACCTTCCCAGAGGGATGGGGAAAGGAAAGAGTGATAACTGTAAAAGCAAAAGCAAAACATTATTTGCTAATCGAAAACCAAATGTATAGGCGGGGAAAGGAAGAACAACTATGATTGTGTGCTGTGGAAAGTGAATATTGCGTTATCCTAGAACAAGCTCACTCAGGCCAAGACATTTCTCTGCTTATAAAATGATAAATGTAGTACTTCACTCAGGCATATGATGGCCAACACTGTTTGGGGATGCAAAGGCCTATGTCAAACGATGTGATGAATGTCAACACACAAAACCATCCCTACGAAGAGATGAAATTCCATTAAGGCCAATGATGGGAGTACACGCTTTTACCAAATGGGGCATTGACTTTATTGGCCCCATAATACCTCTTGCATATAGGTCGCACGCACAATACATCATAGTAGCAACAGATTATATGACCAAATGGACAGAAGCAAAGGCAACACAGAAAAATGATGCATGGGCTACGGCTCATATCTTTACAAGATTATGGTTCACCCATTGAAATAGTGAGCAATAGGGGAACACACTTCCTGAACAACTTCATTGAAATCTTACTTGACGAATTTATGGGGATCCATAAAAAATCAGCACCCTATCACCCACAAGCTAACGGACAAGTCGAGAGCACCAACAAAATCCTATGCACAGTGCTCACCAAAATAGTCAGTGATTCAAGAAACGATTGGGATCAAAATCTACACACTGCATTATGGGCTTACAAAGTAGCTTTTAAAACCTCCATTGGAACGACTCCTTTTAACCTTGTGTTTGGGATTAATGCATTTCTACCCATGGACTTCTTTATTAAAATACTATGAGTCATAGCACAATTAGGATGGATGGGACACGAGCTGTCGGAGAGACTAGACACACTGGAGCAACTGGATGAAACTAGAGTAAGAGCAGTAGCGGGGATATATGCTCAAAAAAGACAAATGAAAGCTTTCCATGATCAACATGTGATTAGCAAGGAGTTCCAAGAAGAGGATTACGTTTTAATGTATACCCTTAAACAGCAATCCAGAAAAACTCAAAAAGCCAGGGATGGGACCTTTTGTAATACATGATATATCACAAAGTGGTGCCATCAAGCTTGCAACATTGGCAGGAGAGAAGATGCCTAATTGGATGAGTGGCTGCAAATTAAAGAAATATCTTCTTCCACTGACAGCAGCTTAACGCAGAAGTATAGCCCATGACATTCAGGAACAGGCACATCAAGAAGCCAAAATCTATATACTAGAGTGGAAGGAATAGGAAACCTTCATAGAAAGGCCCAACATAGCAATTGTATCAACTCCCTTCCAATAGCATCCATACAAATGGAGGCTAACCCAAGGAACATACTCAATGAGTCGGCAGTAGGCCCATTGAGTATGGGCCTACTGCCTCATCAAGTTGATGAGAGTAGAATAGTCAAGCCTAAAGTAATAGAGTTGTATCATGTAAAAGAAAAACCATAAAACTTATTGGAGAAAAAAAGTGGTAATGTTAATAGAGAGGATTATACTCCACTCGGAGTTTTAAAGCTTTGTTATCCAGTAGAAAAAGTATGGATGTCGTTCATGATCAGCTATAGAAGCTTTTACAAGTTTCAATGGATAGTCCTCAAAGGAAACGTCCTACAAAGAGTAGTCTATTTACAGGTAAAATGTTCTAAAATCATAAGAATCAAAATAATTTATTAAACAAGGGTAAGTACTTTTGGACTAACATGCAACCTAAAACCAGCAGAGTTAAAGACTACACTAGCTCTGTGAGCAGAATCCAACGTAAAGGCAAGGTAAGACCACCTAACACTTGTCAAACTAAAAATTAATTAGCGACATTGGGTCAATCAAAGCCTATAGACAAAAAATCTCTAAAGCCAGCGTCCTCATTACCCAGCAAGTTGGGAGAACCTTGTGTGTAGGACGTGTGTGTTGTTGTTTTTAAACTAATACTTATACACAAAAGAACATACCAGTTCAAAAGATAGCTGGCTTTAGACAAAGGACAAAGATTAGCACAAAAACGACTCAATCTTTGATTCTTTTTTGTACACCAGAATGAGAATGAGGTATCATTCTAGTGACTTGTACATAAGATAGTTAAGAACAACAGATACTAAAGTGACAAAGGCAGAGTTTGATGGTGATGGATGCAGCAAAGCCAAAAAGATCCTAAGTAAAGATAGAGTCCTCATCTCCATCCATATAAAAAAAACAACAGATTTGTTAGCTTTGAATACGTATTACATGTGTCAACGAACCTATAAGTTGTTATTCATGTCCTACTTAAAACCTTTTTAGACTTATACCTACTACCCATAAAGAGTTTAATTCACCAAGTATCTATATCCAAGAAAATGTCATGATGTTGCCATGGTGAGGCTTGGAGGCCATTATTCCTCCATATGAGGTAAGATTTTTGACTCAAAAAGAGTTTATAAAATTCATTCTAGGCTTGAGATCAAAAGGCCATCACTCCTTCTAAACCAAGTGGTATTATTATAATTGGTTGTAAAAGTAGCTAGTAAACCCTATTTTTTAAGTAAATTATGCCTAATAATTAAATTAAATTCTAATAAAAAAGCCATCACCCCCTTTGGATCCAAGTGTCTTAACCAATCTTCATCCCATGAACCACTTTTAATCTTTAAAATGTTCTTGTTTTGCAAGTGGCATTATTTTGAAGCAATCTTATTTCTAAAGCTACTTACAGTACAATGGTTTTTGTAATCAAGAAGTAGACCTAAAATGTATATGTGTTATAAACAAGATAATCAACTAGCTAATATCCAACCCATTAGTGTGGTCCATTCGCAATGCTCAAAAAAAGATAAGCTAACCATTAACTGGTGACTTAGATGAGAGTTTATGCCAGGCAAAACCTACAACTGAAGTAAAAATTTCCTAATAGAGTCAATAAAACCATATGCTAACATCCAATAGGCATTGCTTCAAATATGCATTATAGACAAACCACTTACAATTTATAATGGTTTCATTAGGAAAATTTTGAACTCATTTTTGGGCCTTTTAAGAGTGCCACATCATCAAAGTTGTACAAAAGAAAGCAACCCGGTAGACCCCTCTAAATATTGCTTAGAACCCTATGATATGACCTATCATTGGAAAGTTCTTGAAAATGGACTCTAAAGAGCCAAGGTCCGAAAAGTTTGGATGACTTCTATGAAAGTTATGCCATTTTTTTTCAATCAGCCAGGTTTAGCTACCGTTACGGTAATCTAAAATCACCTTTTTCTAGATCTACATGAAGGCAATGTCCGATACATGCATCCTATATATCAATAGATAGCATTTGAAGAGTAGATTCTAAATATCCAACCTCCAACAAGTTTGGATCTTATTTGCAAAAAACTTACCGATCCCCACTTTTTGAAAGCTATGCCACATCAACAATTCTTACAAGGCCTATTTTTTAGTCTAAACTTTTCCTAATGTTGTAAACAAGTCACTTTATATATATTAAAAAAATCAATAGCCAGGTATCACAACTCAACTGAGATCATAGGAGAGTAAGTGATCCTAGTATATGCAAAAAAAACGACAATACCAGTCGCTATCCAATTTATTCAAAATTCCTAATACTCCTAGTAGATTCCTATGGTGAACCCAACCCAAGGGAGGTAATGAAATAGTTGTTCCTTAAGGTATGCAATACAAGTAGGCTTGGTAAGTTAGATACCAGGTGAAACATTCCAAGCTAGTAATCAATCAGCATATTTTGAGAGAAAAATATTTTAAAAATCCATTATTCAGAACTAATGAGACGGGGTGTATCAAATCAATAACAACCCATATCACCCTAAGGGAGTAAATGATCCAAGCGCATCCAAACTATATCCGTATAAACTTAGTTTCAAAAAGTATGAAATTTACTTAAATCCAAAATGGATCTATGGGAAGGAGTTAGCATTTGTTGAATGAGTCCCATAACCTCAAACCCTAGGTCATGGTAAGTGTAGTACTAGAAGATAACTGCAATTTATACCTTTATTGAAAACAACATCAAGTGGAGAGTGGAAGATCGGGTATAAGTTTCAACCCAACAACCATGAATGAGATCAGTAAAAAATGAACATGGTATTTAGGCCTGCCAAGCCAAGCACTCAAAGCACCAATCATGCCATGCACTTCAAGAAAGCTAACCTAACCCTAGGTGATGTAAGATCAGCAGAGGTGAAACAAAATAGTCATCCATGCTCAATCACCAACTGTTCTAAATAGGCTTGAACAAATTAGTAAGTACAGATTTAGGTCTTTTTTTTTAGGACAAAGAGGGTCCTTAGTAGATTTTTTTGTACCAAAGAGTGAAACAGTATTAGATTTAAATATTGACTGCAAACCAAACATTAAGTTCAAAGTGCTAACTTTCTTGAGCCAGAAACAAAAATCAGGAGAAAAGAACCTACAAGGCGGGAGGGGAATCATCACCAACCCGAGTACCAAGTAGCAAAACCCAATACTTCCAAATTTATAAAGTTGACCACAATGAAAAAAATGATTTTTATACATAGAAAAAAACATGTGCAGCAATTGGTTTGTATAGTACTCTTGATGGTGCGAGGAGCAGAACCACAAGACTTTTTTGGTAATTTTTGGGATTTTCGGGTGAATTTTAGCATTTTTGACTAACTTTCGGCCTATTTTTGGCATTTTTGGACGTTTGGAAATTAAAAACATAAATAAAAAGACGAATCTCGAGTTTTGACGCGTTTGCCTTGTGGCGCATGAAACCTTCGACTAGATCCTTAGGGTCTTTTGCGATAGTTTTTGTCGAAATTAAAATTCTCTTCTTCTTCTTCCCTCTCCGTGTGAACCCACCCCACACCCTCACTCTCTCTAACTTTCTCTCTCCTCCCCACCCCCTCCCCAAGGCGATTATTATCTTTCTCTCGCCTCCCCCTCTCTCTAACAACGCGCTCATCAACAATCTCTCTCTTCCCCTCACTCGCTCCCTAACCCTCCCTCTCTCTCCCAGTTGCCCGTATTCCACTCTCTCTCTCTCTCCCTTTTGTCTTGTAGCTCACACACACACACCCTGCTAATCGGGCCCACCCTCCCTTGCCGCCTTTCGGCACGTCATAACTCACACACACCACACACACATACTCCCACAGTCTGCCTTCACTCCCTGCTGCCCATCATATCAGTGTGCTATCAGTCTTGCCCCACAGCCCCTCTGGCGCGTCCGCTGCAGCGTACGGTGTACCTGCCTTCTCTCTCCCCGTGACTGCGTGCCAAGCCCGGGCTTGCGCTGGTGTCAACCTGTGACCCTGCTGCTCGGCGCCAGTGCGCCACACGACCCCCCCCCCCCCCCCCCCCCCCCCCAGGTAGCGCCGACAGACCTCGCCAAGGAAGTCAACGCCTTCAACCGGTCCACGCACATCCAGGTAAGCACAGGTGAGCATTAACTTAGTTAGTTTAATTTAATTAATTTAATTTAGTTAGGTTAGTTGGTAAGGTTAAGTTTTATAAAAAAACAAAAACAAAAAAAGACCAAAAAAATCCAAAAATCATGTTTTTTTTAAAAAGAGGTTATTACAATTCACCCAAAAAACGTACAAATAAATAAAACACACAAAAAAATTAATAAAAAAGAGAGAAAAAAAAAATAAAAATCACAAAAAAGAAATAAAAAACTCATACACTTTTAAAAAAGAGTTTTAAAAATTACAAAAAATAGAAAAACTCATTAAAAATTTATAAAAATTTCACAAATAAATCACAAAAATTGTAGAAATTTCATACATGATCGAAAAAACCCAATAATCACAAAAATTTCATAAAACCTTCAAAAATACCATAAAATTTCTAAAATTCAAGAAAAAAATAGAAAATTTACCAAAAAAATAGAAAATTATCAAAAAAATTCATAGATTCACCAAAAAAAAAATTTAAAAAAAATCATAAAAATACTAAAATTTCTAGAAAATTCAAAATTTCATTAAAAATTAAGGAAAAAAAAGATAGTCGTCGAAAGTGCCAAAAAAGCCAGAAGAATCCAGAAAGAGCCCGAAAAAAGGCGAAATAGCAAAAAAGCAAAGTCGAGAAGTGCACCGCAAAGCAAGCACAAATCGAGAACAACAGCTAAAAAAAAATTTGAGCAAACAGCGAAACAGTCAGATATAGCAGAAGAACAATCGAAAAAAGCAAGAAAACGGCCAACTCAAAGCCGTGAGCAGCAGACAAATTTCTAAATTTGTCAAAATCAAAAGCCGAAAATCGACCAATCACGATAAATTACAGATTAAGTTGTTCAAGGCCCAAGTTTTCATCGTTTCAAAAGGTTGCAATCAATTTTGAAACTTTCGAGCTAGAGTTAATCCACTCTTGTGAGTCTGAAAAGCAATCAACTGCAAATTTGCTTTGGCACAAGCAGTTTTATTAAAACCGAGCAGGAGAAATTCTGCTAATCAACACCAGAATCTGCTAGGAGATAATTTTTATAGAACAAGCCAACATGGACTCAAGTCGAGCCGAGAGTTCAAGTACAGCAGAGCAAGCTAGTAGTAGCAATGACAACACATGCACAACTGCAACAGAGCAAATTTTACAGCTATATGGCTACAATGGAGATAAAGTATTATATGCAAATTTGGAAGGCCATAGATACTTGATGAGCAGTAAAAGCATCACAGGAGCCAAGATGCTATTGATCAGAGTCAAGCCATATTCAGAGAACTCCCAGATGTTCACAGACTTCAGTGGAGCCAAGTATTGCATGCTCAAAGATGAAGTGCAGATAGAGATGCAAAAAATCAACCCAAGTGTTTATCCAAAAATCTGCACAAGCCATCAAAACATACAGTTGGTGCATATGCAATCAGGGTCATTGTACATGGATTACAGTGGTCAGATCTATAATCGAGAACTGGAATTGTAAGATCCAACACATCAACCAATAGGATTCATTCTAATTGGAGAACCAAGCCAAAGACAGTACAAAGGTCAAGATGGAGCAATCTACAGTTTGATGCTTAGTGTTTTAAAAGAAGATACCGACCACTTGGTCAACATAGAAGCAGAAACTTCTCAACTAGATCTTGATGACATAACCAGCTGAAATACCACCAGTCACGGAATATTGCTCAGATTGTGGACAAAAAGGTGGACATTTTTTTGAAGATTGTCAAGAAATCCAGACAACAGGGACACATCAACCGCCAAGCAAGGTACAGATCAAATTGGAAATACAAATCTCGATGTAAGTGCATCTAACTCATTACTTTAATGCAATCAAATGATTCTGCATTACCATTAGAAGCACGAGCAAAAGCATTGCAAGTTCAAAATTAGCATAAAGATGCACAGGCACCTAAAAAGCTTAAAATTGATTCTTTGAACAACAAATTCTTGCATGAATTTGGTCAAGGTGTCCAAATATCATAGATTGTAGAAAAGACTGTTAGGTTTGCAAATGATTCTGCATTCACTGCCACAAGTGTACAATCATTCACGAGTCTAAGGGACACATCAAACAGAATGATGTTAGCCTTGTATGGTATACCTAATTCATATGCACACTATGCAAACCAAAAAGGAAAACTGTACAAAAAGGATCAACCACTGTTTGAATGACCCACATACCAGCTCATAGAAGTGCGTCCAGTGATAGATCGAGAGGATGGTGAGGAAAGAATCTATTATAGCCCATCCTCTCTAGAGCTGAAGGATATTACCCAAGTGAACTCAGAAATATGTTTAGAGCCAAACTCTCCTCCATCAAAAATCAAGCTTTGACCTTGTGACCAAATGAGCACATACTTTGACCAAAAAAATCGTAGATATAGACGAGAGTCTAGCATCTATGGTGCATTGGGTCCTGAAATCGCAAAAGCGCATATCATAGGAGACCCATGGAATAGACAATATTAGTGCAAAGATAATGATACTTATAGCTTGGCTTGGGGAATAATTTGTCATGTTTCAAGGAGATACATAGGAAACTATGCAGAAGGTTTACAAATGACAAACATCAACAATGCTACCCAAAGTGTACCTTACAAAACTAGAGCCAAATAATTTTGAACTCTTACAATGAAGCAAGCTAGAGTGATCATCCTAGGAAGGGGGGAGCTATAAATCCATCAAGCTCAGCTTATGTACCAGGAAATGATACACCAGTTAGAAGCCCTAGAGCATCTAGTCAACAAACTCCTTCAAGACAGAAACCATTGAAAGATCATATGGTTATTGGAAGTTTCCAATTGAACCAGATTCCATTAGAGTCTACATACAAATGCTTATATGAAGATAATCAGGGACAAAAGTTTCAGCTGATCTCCACAAGTCAGAGTCAAAAATTGAAAAATCCAACAGTGTTCAAACAGTTACATATGATCAAGATCACATATACATATCAAGATGCACATGGTAACAAATATCAGCAAGATCATGACCTTGTACAAACCTCTATGGATGGTAAGACTGAATTCAAAGACTATCTGAAGATGATGCAAAGCCTCAAGCTACCAGAACAGGTGATAGAAAAGGCAAAGTCAATGGAAGCTAAAGTCCAAAAAGCTACACAAAGGCCACCACCGAAATCTTCTCCAAAGAGATAGATTCTACCAAAAAGTACAATGGATCTTTTAAGATCGAAGGTTACTCAGATGCAAGCGGACAATGCTCATTAGTTGCAAACAAAAAGGTGCAATATTACAGCCAATGGAGCCAACATTGATGGAAGCAGGTGATCAAAGCAAAGAAAATGCAGATAAAGCTTGATCAAAGGACGTTGCCACAACAAAAGCAGTAAATTCAGACACAAATCCTAAGACGATCAAGTGCAACATTGTTGGTGAGAATGAAGAAAAACTCTCAAGCAAAGTAAAGCTAGATTTTTAGTTAGATAAGAACCTCATGTCTTTTCGCACTTGGAAAAGATGTGGTCAACCATAGCTGAAAGATGCTCCTGAATTTGTGAGCATATCAAGAAACAAAAGAGCAGAATGCTGGGGAATCATCTCCACCCACCATCGAAGTAAGTTTACAGAGAATTATAGCCCAATTCCATGTAATCACAGCAAAGGATATGCCATAGGACATCATAATGGGAATTCCAATGGCCCAAAAGTTCTTAGAGATATAGAATGCAAACATGACGGAGTCATCTCACAGACAACCAAGAATGAAGACCAACAATGGTCCACCCGTGGACAATAGCACAAAGTCCTCAAGCATAGTTCAAATGGAGAGTTATATCAAAGAAGGCCTTATTGAAGATGATTCATCTCCATCAAACAAAACTTTAGAAGAGCTTAAAGAAAATTAGGCAATATCAAGTGCAGATCAAACAGAGCAAAGAGCAACCACGGAAGCTAAAGAGCAGAGAATGCCACCAAAGCCAGAATTAAAGAAGATCAAAATTGCAAAAAGTTAGGAAGCAGTAGGAAGTCCAAAGATCCAGACATTGCCAACTAAATTAGCTATTGTAAGTCAGATTGGAAAATAGAGTCTCAAGTCACCCTCCATAGAGACACGATTAGATCAAGATGAGACCATGGCAAAAGCAAGACAGAAAGCTTCAATAGAACCTCCAATGAGAATAATTGTAGTTCTCAACAGTACAAAAAGAGCAAGTGTCTGACGCAATGCTCTATTGGATAAAGAAGTAAAGTGCAATATGGTTGCAGAAAACCTCCAAAGCATTCTAGAAATTACTCAGGGCAAGTCAGATAATAGAGAAAACATGGGTAAGGCTACAAGTCAAGAAGAAATGGTTGCTACCCTTAGCATCCAAAATCATGAAGAGTAGGTAAAGTTTCAAGTGAAGCCTTCAAAGGAATAAGATACGTTTTATTAGCACAGGGAATAAAGGCTCGGCCGCCTCTACTTGTCAAAAATGACGCGAGCCGTATGCAGGGAGACTTGCACGTACGGTTCAAAGAGGGGGATCCGGCCAACAAAAACAAAGAACCGGCACCTACCCAACTAGAGGCACAAAAAAATTAATCGATTATAAAACGTATCTTTAAGCTTTACCTCATTCTGATCGTTTGGAGGGCGACCGTGAAGTCACCAAGTGAAGCCCTCCTTAGAGACAGAAAGGGATATTGCAAAAAAACACCCACGGCAAAACAAGTATTACTAATCGATGTGTAAATGCTTACAAATTTCATCCTTGGACATCAGTGGTTAGACCAACACAAGGCCTACAAAGAAGATAAAATGCTAATACTCTCTTTTCCAAGAGGTAGCCAACAACATTTACAGGTACCATTAATGCTAGACTCAGAGTTGTAGAAGTCACAAGGATCGAAGACAAATCTTGTAGACAAAGGTAAAGCTAGGGTGGACACTCCACCAATTAGCAAAGAAGATGTTGTTAGCGTGCAAACAAGAAGGAAAACAAGAACCTCTATAGCCTTGCACACACCACACCGTCGGAAGGAAACACCATGAAGCTGCGGAAAACACCTCTGTCAAACACCTGTAAAGCGGGCGGGAAACAGCCCTAACCCAAACCATGATTAAATTGATGAGAACCGAAACCTTAAAGATGAATCTCGTGTTGTGTAGACCTCCGTAGAGTATCCATATGCTTGATTCCGACAACAGACGAGAGAGTTACAAGCTTTCGAGGTTGGGATATCTCTCAAGAGCTCCAAAAAATCTAGTCTCTGTTAGGAAAAAGGGTGCGTAGGGAATTGCAGCCATTTATCCCAAGGAATTTTCTCTCTCATCTTAGCCAACATGGTTCCCTCTTTGGGCATCTTTTAATTGGTCCAATTTTGGTCTTTTTTGGGTGAAAAGTGAGCTGTCTGAAAGGGCGGTGGTAATGCGTGCTAGTCTCTACCCAACGTGCTATCTTATAGCCTCCCCCTAGCGTACACATTGTTCGGCCATGCCGGCAGCCTTGACCATAGGACCCATGTCCTTACATTACCCCCCCCCCCCCCCCCCCCCCTTGGAGAATCGTTTTCGTCCTCAAAAATGAACGTAGGAAAATGTTTCTTAAGTGCGGAGACATTCTCCCATGTAGAACCTTCTTCAGGTCTATCTAGCCATTTTACCAACACCTATCGTCTGACATGATGTCTGGTGCAAAGCTCATGAGAATCCAAAATCTTTTCAGGCTCATGAGGAATGCTTGGCAGTTTGATAAGGTCAACTAACACACCTCTATCAATGACATTATCATTCTGTCCAGCTATTTTCATAAACGGCTAACATGAAAAACAAGATGAACTCGTGAGTGCTCTGGGAGAGCTAACTTATAGGCCACTTGACCTATACGTTTGATAATGGTAAATGGTCCACAATAGTGTGGTTAAAGTTTAGCAACTTTTCCAGTCTTTAGACCTTCTTAATGCTCCGGAACTTTGAGGAAAACCTTGTCTCCTTCTTCAAAACTAGCAAGACAATGATGCTCATTTGCGTACTTCTTATATCGATCTTGAGCTTGCTTAACATTCTGTCGAGCAACTCGAAGCATGTCAAAATGGTCTTGGAGAAAACCCTTCGCTTGTTGTATCTTCTCCTTAGCCAACTCCACCATAACGGGTGATCTAGGTTGAAATCCATATAAAAGCATAAATGGACTAAACCGTATAGTCACATGCTTTGAGCTATTATAAGAAAATTCCAATATAGGTAAGTAGTATTCCCAATTGGTTTGATTCTTGCTAATGTATGCTCGTAGCATATCCTCTAGCACTTGATTAACTCTTTCGGTTTGACCATCTGTTTCTGGATGATCATCCGTACTTAGATTAAGTTTAGTTTCCAACTTTTGGAACACAGCTCTTCAGAAGTGATTATCAAACTTTCAATCTCTGTCACTAATGATACTAGATAGAAGACCATAGAGTTTATATATATGCTCTATAAATAGCTGTGCTAATTCCGTTGTCTTAACCGTAGTCTTAGTGGGAATGAATCGACCCATCTTTGTGAGACGGTCTACAATTACCCAAATGGCATCATGGCCACGATTTGTAGTAGGTAGTCCTACTACGAAAGCCATAGAGATACTCTCCCACTTACCTTGTGGAATCTCTAAAGGATGTAAAAGGCCACCTACCTTGAGGCGCTCTGCCTTATTAACTTGGCATTGTTGGCAGTTTAGTACGTACTCTTGAACATCATGGTGTAAGCCCGACCAATAAAATTTCCGTTGAACTGAGGCACACGTCTTACAAATACCTGGATGACCAGCACTTGGACTAGTAGCCATCATCAATGGAAAACTTCTTCCATCGCTCAAGCTCTTCCTGAATAGGGGTGTAGCTCTATGTGTTGGAGTTTCTATCTGCACGTGCAGAGACATGTTGATCTGGCTATTCAGAGACATGTGAGTGTGAGGGATCCCTTTTTAAAACTGCACTCCACACTTTATCATATGATTGATCTTGTGCACACTTTCCACGTTATGACTCTAAAAATCCACTCTTTATTTCCGTGAAAGCAAGTGAATTAATCTGAGGCATCTGACTTAGTGCATCCGCTATTCAGAGACATGTGAGTGTGAGGGATCCCTTTTTAAAACTGCACTCCACACTTTAGCATATGATTGATCTTGTGTACACTTTCCACGTAATGACTCTAAAAATCCACTCTTTATTTCCGTGAAAGCAAGTGAATTAATCTGAGGCATCCGACTTAGTGCATCCGCTACTACATTATATCATCCCTCATGATATCATAGCTTGCAACCATAATCTTGAAGGATTTTGGCCCATCTAGATTTATGGCCCTTCAAGTCTGTTTGAGTAGTAAACCATTTTATACTCTCATGGTCAAAAACTACTTCAAACTCGGCACCATATAAATAGTGTCGCCACTTTCGTAAAGCGTGAATTATGGCATAGAGCTCTCTCTCATAGACAAAATAATTCTGTTGAGATCTATCTAACTTTTTACTTTCAAAGGCTATAGGTCTTCCCTCCTGGAGAAGTATCACACCAATTTCTTTATCCCTAGCATCAATCTCTTCCACAAACGGCTTCAGTGGGTCGTCGATTGCTAGGATGGGAGCAATGGCTATAGCTACCATGAGCTGTTCGAAATTGCATTGTTGGGGTTCTTCCCAAGAAAACGTCTTACCTTTTGCTTTAAGTTGATCTGTCATAGAAACATTAATTTTGGCATAATCAGGGATATACTGTCAATAAAATCCAGCCATGCCTAAAGATATTTAAAGCTCCTCAACTGTGTTGGGATGTGGCCATTGAAGAATGGCAGCGAATTTGTCAGTGTCCATTTTGATGCCAGAATAAGAGATCACATGACCGAGGTAATGTATCTCTATTTTAAAGAAATCACACTTTCTTTGCTTAGCATACAGCACGTGAGCTCGTAGTTGTTCAAACACTAATCATCGTAAGTGTTCTATGTGTTCATCTTCAGTCTTACTGTAAATGAGAATGTCATCAAGAATTTTTCAAGAGAGGGATGTAAGACACTATCCATGAGTGTCATAAATGTAGCTGGAGCATTGGTTAGACCAAAAGGAATAACCAAAAATTCAAAATGCCCGAACCATGTTCTAAAGGTAGTTTTGGAGATATCTTATAGTAGGATACGCACCTGGTGGTATCCTGAACGAAGATCTATCTTTGTATAGTATCTTGCCCCGTGGAGTTGATCAAACAAACTCATCCACTCAAGGCAAAGGATACTTGTTCTTGATGGTTATTGCATTTAGTCCGTGATAATCTACACACATGCGCATAGTACCATCTTTCTTTTTTTTACCAATAGAATTGGTGATGCCCAAGGCGAAGTGCTAGGTCTAATGAAACCACGAGCGAGGTAGTTAGCCAACTGACTCTCACCCTCCTTGGCTTCTTTAGCACTCATATAATAAGGTGGTTTACTCACCGGTTTAGTGCCTAGCCAGACATCTATGCCATGTTGCACATCACGTGTAGGGGGTAAACCCGGTGGTAAATCACTTGAGAAAACATCACTATAATCCATGAGTAAGTGAGTTAGCTTTTGCCGTGCAAAAGGAGAAAGTAAACTAGAGTTATGCTGGGATGGAGAGTCTTGTAATTCCTGTAATGTTTGTTTTACAACAGTTGCACGTTGCTCTATAGAATTAAATTAAGAGCACTTTGCTCGTTGGATTTGTTAACACTTTGTTTATCAATAGAACTCATTACAGTTTTCATACCATTAGAATTCATTGCACTTTGTATACCATTACTAGAATTCATCGCACTTTGCTCTTGAGAATTCACAAGACTTAAACACAAGCAGTAACACAAAAAGACTTCATCTATTATCTGCTTTCTGCAAAATAGAAAGCCGGATGTACATATAAGAGGCGCAGATGGTATATTTTTCTCACCAAGAAAAATCACATGTTTACCATTGTCCATAAAGGATAAGGAGTTGTGTTCATAACTAGTGTGCAATGTGTTTCCTAAACCGTGCAGCCACTCCGGTCCTAAAACTACATCAGCACGGTCCATGTTCATAACTTGGAAGTCAAGGGTCATCGTATGATCTCGAACAATAAGCTCAATCCCTTGAACTACCGCGTCCCATACTTCTTTATCATTTCCAGACAACTGCTCCACCACATACTTGTGAGACTAGGGAGTCTGTGTAAGCTTCAAATTCTTGACTAGCTTATAGTTCAAAAAGTTATGAGTTGCACCATCATCCACTAAAATATGAACATGTTGTCCATTAATAGTGCCATGCATGCGAATCAAATCATGGGGGCCAAAGGTGCGTTGCCGCATTGAAGCAGGCACACAACACTTGTGCTTTTCTTCCATATGAAGAACCTCTACAACACAATATTTAGGAGATGAATCTAATGTGAGGCATTGCACCGTGTGCATGGGCTTTTCTTTGCCTTGCAAAAGAGGACAATCTTTCTTGTTATGCTGGTCCAAAAGACATCTAAAACAAAAATTGTGTTTCTTTGCACGCTCAAAATCAACAGTGTTGAGAGACCCATGTGGAGTATCTCGTGATTGCTTAGGCTTAGCCTCTTGTGGGCGTGGAGAGGTAGATTGTCTCTTATTCCTCTTGGAATGTGTGGGAGATCTACCTCGCCATTGGCTCTTAGCCACATTTCTCTTAGCAAAAGTATTCTTAGAGTAGGGAACATTTCCTTTCCTCTCTTGGTCGTCATCATATCTTTGGGCATGACTGATGGCTTCTTCCAAAGTTTTTGGAGGTTGGGTCTTGACATTAAGACAATAGTCTTTGTCAAGACCCCTATTGAAACCCCGTATCTTTTCGAATTCATCTAGACCTTCTAGTTTTAAATATGATTTCTCGATACTTCAAAAGGTACTGTGTGAGAGAGAGGCTAGACATGCGGCATGCATCCCATGCTAACCAATTCTTATCATCTTCATTGGATCCAAAAACTCTTTGGAGAAAGAAGCTTGAAATGCAGCCCAAGACGGAGGATGAGCATCTATTGGAAATGTCATCCACCACTTATAGGCCTTGCCTTTAAGAGATAGACTTGTTTCCACAGGCGTCTTTATATCTGGGGTGTGTCTCAATCTATGAATATCACTCCATTTGTGTAAGAACGTATTGACCTCATCCTTGTTGCGATCACACTCTTCCTCGTGAAACTCAGGAATGGTGATATTCTTAAGTAATGCATTGCTACCTTATGCATCTTCTGCAGCACTTGTCTCTTAGACTCCTTGAGTCGTGCGAGCTTGGTTCCCTTGAACCGTTCCACTTGTGGCTCCTTGAGTGGTCTGTGAATTCATAAATTTCACAAGTAACTCTCTAAGATTGGTAACATTTGCATTGAGTGCAGAGAGGTTGCTTTCAAGTACGCTTTGGTGATGTTTCAGATTCTTAAAAGAAGCCATAACTACAAGCCCATGATCTCCTAGATCATCATCATGATGCATATTAGTGTCAGTAGCACGCGTGGTGCCCTGATTTTGATCTATGTGCTCAAAATCAAATGTGTGTGTAGGTGGGATATCTTCTTGCCATGGTAAACACACACCAATGTAAAGAGATAAAAAACGTCAACGTGTACCTTGTGAAATTGAAGTCTTTGTGTTTTGTATTCTCTGCGATTTGTGTTGCATGCGAACTTCGCCTTGCGGGAATTGTAGCACTTCACATGTCGTTCGTTGTAAGAACACCTTTGTTGCCTCTTCACAAAAACTCGTTGTTTTTGTGAAGGCTTTTGCTCACTTTGAAGCTACCTAAGTTGCATTTATACACCCGTATATTATAAATTGTATATATATTATGGATTTATATGTTGTATATCTGTATTATATGCGTATATCCGAATAAAATATAGTTCGATCGAAGTATATTTCGATCAAAATATATTTATACTTATAAAAAAAGGGCACCACGGCAATTCGAATGAACTGTTGCCATTGTGATTGCTAGAGAGATAGACACAGAGTTGCTGGAGCTTTGAAAAGAGTAGTAGACAGCGAGCACAACACATCCACAGGGAGCCACAAGCAAGTGATTTTTCTTATAGTGTTTTCTTTTTTCAATTAATTTGCTAACATTGTTGTTGTGGATATTTGCTCGCACCTCAGTGTTAGTTTGTGTTTTATTTTTTACTAGCGTTGTTGCTGTGAAGCTTTGCTCACACCTGAGTGTTAGTCTGCAGGTTTAGACACCCGTCCTTGGCTGTGTTGATTCTCGTGACACACTACAAGGGGGGTTTGACTTTAGACGCTTCGTCCTTGACTGTTGCTGACCTCCATGTTGCACTTCAGGGAGTAGCTTAGGTTGTACAATTAGACTTTTCGTCCCTCGTTGTTGCTGACCACTGAGTCGCACTACAGGGGGGGAGTTAGCTATCATGCATCTTTTCTTCCTAGTTATTGCTGACCATTGCGTCGCACTATTGGAAGATTGGATTTAAAAAAATAGATTCCTCGTCTTTGGTTGTTGCTGACCACCGTGTCGCACTGCAAGGAGGGGTTTAGGGTTGTCAAATCCATCGTCCTTGGTGGTTGTTGACCATCACATCGCACTGCAAGGAGATTGGATTAAATAGATTCTTCATCTCTGATTGTTGATGACCACCGTGTCGCACTACAGGGAGGGGTTTATGATTTTAAATCCATCATCCTTGGTTGCTGCTGACCATTGCGTTGTACTGCAAGGAGATTGGGTTTAATAGATTCCTTGTCTCTGGTTGTTGCTAATCACCGTGTCACACTGCAGAGAGGGGTTTAGGGTTGCCAAATCCATCGTTCTTGGTTGCTGTTGACCATCGCGTCGCACTGCAAGGAGATTGGATTTAATGAATTCTTCGTCTCTGGTTGCTGCTGACCCCGTGTTGCACTGCAGGGAGAAGATATATATTTTACATTCTTCAATTTTGAATGCTTTAACCATTGCGTCTTTCATTACTGTTGTTATTATAATGCATGAAATGTTTAGATCTTTCATTACTGGAGGTTATTATTGTGCATGAAATGTTTTTGTTTAGATTTATTAACAATCATATATGTCAAATTTTTATCTATTCTGGATTTACCTTACTTATATTTCCTTCATGTATTTTCAGGCTTCAGTCATGGTAGAGACAAAGTTAACGCATCAGCATTATTACTGATGCTCTTATTTTGTCTCTCTATCGAGCTTCAGACGATCATTTGTGACGAGCGTTTGATCCACCGCAGGCAAAGTTCAATGATTTTGTGATTGAACTTGTGGAGCATTGTTGGCTGAAGCTATGCAGTGCATTCCCAGTTTCGTTTGACCCAGCTCTGCGCACTAATGGAGTGATGCATAACTCAGTAAATCAATTATTAGGCCAGGTCACTAGAAGTTTTGAAAGTATGGTTCATCCAGAAATCAAAACCAAACCTGGAATCAAAGAGCGAATGCAACTTGTAGCACAGTTATATTCATAATTGAAGAGCAAAGATAAGATTGAAGGCTCTTCAAAACATCCTAGGACAGAAGAGGATGTACCTCCTCCATCAGGTGCTCAGTCGTCCGCTGTAAACTTGGACGATACGATGTGTCCTCCTGTCCTGCACTTACTTGGGGATCATTCCATCTTTCACTTGCAAGCACCCCAATTAGGTGAGGGACGTTTTGCAAATGTGAAACAAGTATCAGTGGCTCATCCTCTCTTCAAAGATCTTGTCTATGCGGCAAAGATATACAAAGAACAAATAGGAAGCAAGCTGACATTGCAGATCGTGCTAGAGGAGGCAACTACTACAATTGTTCAGCATTGTGGCATGATATTGCCCCGTGCTCTTGTTCGGTATAGTAAAAGACCTATGTTGATCTTCAAGCTTTGGAATGGAGGTCATCTTGAGCAATGGATTTAGGCATGTCATCATGATGGAAGCAAGCCTACAATCAGAGAGTTCCAACACATGTATGGAATTGTACACCAGTGACAACATTTTGCCAATATGCAATGCTCTTCCACAGCAGACGATTAAATTCATGCATAGTCACGGATTTATTCACAATGATCTACACAGTAGAAATATTCTACTCCATGTTGGTGAGCGAGGAGTGTATGCTGGCATTGCAGACTGGGGACAAAGTACACCATCAAACACTTTGGCAACATTTTCCATGCTACCAAATCTCACCCCTCAATGTAGAGCTCAATTTGAGCGAGATTATCCATGGATTGTCCCTGAAAATATCAGCACCAATCCTCCTCCATTCACCAAGGCATGTGATATATATAGTCTCTCGCATATTCTTAGGTGCTTGCTTGCATGTATTCCAGAGCCCACGGCGGTTCTCAAGCATGAATTTTTGCGCAATGTAAACAAACATCTTGCTTGTGGAAAATCTCCCAAACCCTTAGATAGACCTAAGATATGGGATTTAAGCCTTTGTTTGAATGGAAGCCATAATGTTGGCTATCATATTGTAACCGAATCTAGCTTGAGACCTATTGATGATTAAACCAAACTTTTTTGGCATTGCAGGTGTCACGTGTGCAATGTTCTTAAAGTTCTTCAAGTTGAAGTTTTAAAGTATTTCAAGTTAGATCGCTCAATTCTCTAAATCGTCTTTCTTTTTCAAGTGCTAAGACTTGGCTCGCTAAAGTTTATTATTTTGCATTTCAGTTATGGAACATATTTCTCCTTACCAGAACGCACAGCAGCATAATGATCCTTTGCTTAATCATGCATTGGCTCAACAAATTTACAAAGAGGAAGGGATTCAGGTGGCTCAAGGAGATCTCAGCGCTTTGGCTACAACCCAACAAGACAAATCAGAACTTCAAGGGCACTGAATTATAGGCAATGCAGACAGTTATGCCCGAATCACTTTGTATGCAACACATTATTTCGAGTCAGTGGAAATGCTAAGGCTTCTGCTTCCCTTGAAGGTTTCAGATCTGAAACACACTGTCCTTGCATGAAATATCCTTGCAAGATTTAGCCAAGTACTCTTGTGGCAATAATAATCATGTGGCAATTTACTTTGTGCAACAATGTTATTGCTACTATGTATTGCGACTCAAAGTTGATTGGAACGATCATCCCACTACAGGAGGTGTTGGGAAAGGGCGCCCAGCCGAGAAGATTCATGCACGGGAAGCTAATCAAGAAGACCCTCCTCACAAGAGAGGTTACACATATTTGCCCGAAGAAACCACAGTTATAGAGCAGCTTGCAACCCAAGGCGTGGATTTGGAAATTCAAGGAGAGACCCCAGCCATGTTGCATGCTCGTATAGCAGAGCTAGAAAGAAATTTGGCATGGTACGAGGCAAGGTATGGGCCTGGGATCCAAGACAAAACCTGCTCCATGTAAAGGAGTATGAAACTGCTCCCATCGTCTTTTGACAAATGTCATCATCATGGCTTTCTCTTTTCCTGCATAAGATGTACTATCTTTTAACTTGCGAGTGGCTTCATGCATGTACCAGTAAACCCGTCCAAAGATAGAGGCTTCTTTGTCCACTAATTGTATTAGATGAGTGAAAGGTTCTGTGACAGTAACTATTTTATCTACATTTCTCCAAAAAAAAGAAGAGTTTACAAGCTGATAGCATTTGGAAGCAGCAGGTTCATACTTGGGATATTTATCAAGCCAAATGTCACATCTTCTATCTGCCATTGTTTCAACAAGGGTTGATTTTACTTGTTGTAGTGTGGAGAGAACGTAATATGATGTTGCAAAACGGGTCACACAAAAAATCTGTAAATTTTTTGTTGGGGACTTTGTTTAAAACAAAGCGTAAGAAAATGAATGCTCTCTTATAAACTTCACCAAGTGGTTTGCATCTAGAAGAGTTTGCTTAATAGAAGGAACTTTTTCAAAGTCCTTTAAGAGCAAATTCAAAGTGTGAGCAGCACATGGAACCCATGTAATCTCTGGATACTTTGCTTCAATTTCTTTTCCAGCTGCTTTGTAGTTATATGCATTATCTTTGACAATGGTTGTCACATATTTAGGTCCCCCTGCTCTTCTAATCGAACGCTCATAAACACCAGCAAGATATCCAATAGTTTTTTCTTCCAGGGATGTATCGATCGCTTCACGAAAGATAGCACCTCTTGGACAAATCAACATCACATTAATCAATGGTTTCTTCTGGAAGTTTGTCCAACCATCTAGAGCAATTGTGCATCCATATGCCGGCACAAAATCAAGAGTTGTGCGCTGTAAAATATTCTCTGATGTTGTTTTTACGTTATCTAAATATTCTGTACGCATCTTATTATAATCAGGAACCACAAAACCCTTCTTCGCCATGCTCATTAAAGCATCTTTGAAGATAGGATTTCGAATGACATTAAAAGGAATTCCACATGCAACAAATGCTTGAGTCCACTTAAGATGGAATTCAAGCATCCATTGTTTCCCAAATGCCTATTGCAAAGTAGGATCACTTGGTGAAAATTCTCCTCCATTCCATGCTTCACTTTGTCTTATGTTAGCAGTAGAGCTTCCGGTAGGATTAGAGCTACAATTCCCAGCAAAGGATGAATGACCCCCTCCTTGACCTGAAGTAGGGGTCGAGTGAGGGTTTTGATCATTCTCGAGTGTCATCTCGATGTCCCTAGTCATAGATGGAGCCATCATTTTGGGACCTCCCTTTTTTTTTCCCTCAAGAACTCTCTTTGCCTTGAGTGCCCACTCAGGAAATTTTTCAGCAATACCTCTTGGGGGGTTTTTGCAAGCTGCCACATTTCGAGGAATTTTGAAAACATGTTCTTTTATCCTGTGAGAATTTCCACTAAAATTATGGCCGCAGGTCTTACACCTTAGCTTTGATGTAGTCTTCCCACTGGTCAATTCATCTACGTAGTTCTACTCGTATCCTTTCACCGTCTTCTTCAGATTTGCAAACTCAAACAGAACTAGTCACTAAAGACACATCTAAAATCCAACTCTAATACCATTTACATTACTTTATTCATCAATGTTTTCAACTTCTTTAAATTATAAATACCAAAAAAAAAAATCTCGGGTGTGAGCTTTCACTTTACACCTGAATCATGATAAATAAATCGCTTAATTTATCTCAATAACTTCCAAGTGTGAGTAAAATCTACACAAAGCAAGATATCTTTAAAAGACCTATCTAAATTACCTCCAAGTGTGAGTGTAACTCTACACATGGTAAGCAATCAAAATTCACTACTTTGTAAATCTCTTCTAGGTGTGAAAATACCTCTACACAAAGAGAGAGATTATTATTTAATCTACCTAATTGTCTGTAGTGTGAGTATTACGTTACACATGACAGTCAATCATTAGATAAATCTAATGTAAGTTACTTCCAGGTGTGAACATAGTTCAACACACAACAAGTAACTCTTAACTTTAATTTTTTAACTAAAGTTACTTCTAAGTGTGAACATAGTTCAACACAAAGCAAATAACTGCTAACTTTAACTACCTTGAATCACCTCCAAGTGTGAGTTTCCTCTACACAAGGCAAGTAATCATTAACTATCTTACTTAACTTACCTCTCAGTGTAAGATATACTTCACACAGAGCAGGTAACTCAAAATTCCAAAGCCTAAAAAAAGAATATATCCAAGCTCTAAATTTTCACTAGAAAAATTATGGCTAAATTTAAACTAGCATTTTTATATTTTTCTTTGTGTTGTAAAGTTCACCTATAGGTGAGATGAGGGAAGAGAGATCAATGGAATGAGAAAAACAATCCATTTCAGCGTATATAAACAGATTTATTTCGATCTAATTAATATTTTGATCAAACTACGATTTTGATCAAACTGATATTTTGATTGAACTAATATTTAGATCAAATTAATATTTCGATCGAAATGCTGAGAAATTATACGATACGATGTATTTGCTGATGTGGCATCATATAATATGACCGAATAAAGATGGGTGTTGTATAATACGCCCGTTTAAGGCGTATTATACGTATACCGTATAACGTACAATGCAACTTAGGAAGCTACCTCCTTGAGGAAAAAAGAATTTTTGGAGGAAAACTTGCCTTCCTCCAAGAAGTGAAAAGGAAGGGTGAAACTACTTCCTTGAAGTTTGAAGCTTTCCCTTTCCTTCTAGCTTTCCTTTTAATACAAGTATGCTATCTTTCCTTGTTATACACAAGAAGGGTCAATAGCTTGATGGTGGTAATGTCTTCTTTTTGCTGCACAACGGAGACGTCACTGTCTGTGAAACGTGGGAGAGAAGCAGCATGTTGCATGCACGTGCAGCCCAATTTTCGTCTCCTCGCAAAAATAGCTCGGATACTAGTGAAAGGGCGGTGGTAATGTGTGTGCTAGTCTCCACCCAACCGTGCTATCTTATAGCCTCCCCCTAGCGTACACACTGTCCAGCCATGCCGGTAGCCTTGCCCATAGGACCCATGTCCTTACACTGTCGATGAGTATTTGAGTAAGGAATGGGGTGGAGGCAAGTGTCCGGGGACCAAAAAGGTGGTCAGGTGTCTGTCCAGGCAGTGGAAACTCACAATGGGCACCCCCTCTCTTCCCCAACACCCACGAGCCCCATTAGCAAGGCAAGAGAAGCTCCATTTGCCCCTTTGATACAACTTTAGATGGTGCCCACTTCCCCCCTTATACCCTCCAATTTCCACTTTCTCCCCCCCATGTGGGATTACTCCATTGCCACTTGGCACCATCCTCCCACCTCCCCAGTTAAGCCTATAAATTTCCTGTTTTGCTCCCCACACCGAGCAATCTTGGTAGAGGTGTGGCGGGTGACTCCGAGCACCGAATGCGGCGCTGTAAAGCCCGGCTCGGAGTTATCACTTTGGCTATTTTCAAAAATCCTCAGCAATACTTTTTCTAATTAAATCTATCAAATCAGCCCACTTGCCTTTCCTCACATGCATCCACACCCACTTTCTAAGTAAGGAACCGCTCACTTCAGATGCATGTAACTGATGATGTATAAATCTGATTCACAGGCTCTAAAGCACGGCTGAAAACACTTATTGAAACCATATTTTGGAGCCTCAAACAACCCAAAACATCAGCATTCAATCTTGGAAAAATCACACCTTTGTACATGAATTTTTACAAGGCCACTTCCAAAACTTACAAGGCTATGTACACATATATACATGAGGCTAGTGGGCAAGCTTTTTGGCCGTACTTAGTGACTTCATGCTTATTCAAAGAATGCCTAACATAGCTTGCCAACCCCTCCTTGCCTGCTTAGTCATTCATGACAAGCAAAGGTCCCTAGGGTGAACAACTGCTACATTTCATCCCCAGAAACCTCATCCACATTTTCAGATGTCTCCACATTGTCTCCTTCTATTGATAGCAGTTCATCAGTCACAATTGTCATCAAACTTGCCAGATACTTCTTGAATCTATAACCATTGACACGATATTTATGATGTGCACCATTTAAGTCTGCCAACTAATATGTGCCATTTTCAAATTTGTTTACAATACTAAAAGGACCTTCCCATTTGATTTGAAATTTCTTCAGAAAGATATTGTCCAATTTACTAATGTATCACAATACCAAATCACCCTTCTCATTTTTTTAATCCTCTATGTACTCATTGGCTTTTAGTTGAGCCTTCCTTGACACTTTCTCATAGTAGCTCAAAGCTAAACCTCTATCCAATTGCAAGCATTGTAAGTCCATTAATCTTTTTTGCCATGCATTTGTTTGCTCCTCATCTTCCAATGACAACAACTTGAGAGCAAGAATTTCCACTTCAATTGGAAATAAAGCTTCCTTGCCATAAACCAAGTGGTAAGGGAAAAATCCTGTGCTCGTTTTGATAGCAGTTCTGTAGGCCCATAACACACAAGGCAACTTTGAATCCCAAGTCTTCCCATGTGTCTGAGTCATCTTTGTCGAGATCTTTACCAACTCTCTATTGAACCTTTCATTAAGACCATTTCATTGTGGATAATAGGGAGAACTATACATATGTTGTATATTGAGCTTTTCGCATAAGAAATCAAACAGCTCTCCTCTAAATCGTGGTCCTCTATCAGAAAGTAGCTCTAGTGGCACACCAAATTTGTAACATATGTACTCATAAACAAATTTTCCCGTCTCTTTACTGGTAATCTGTTTGACAACCTTGGCTTCTACCCATCGTGATAAATAATCCACTGCAGTCAAGATGTAAGCATTTCTTTTGCTAGTCATAGGTAAGGGTCCAATGGCATGGAGACCCCATTTCTCAACACATCAAAAGCTAGAATTGTCTTCCGCAATTCAGGCTTCAAAATCCTCTTTCCCATCCTCTGACAAGGCAAACACGACTTGCACCAATGATTAACATCCCGTTGAATAATCAGACATATAGTTCATAGGAGCATGGTTTATTTGTTAACAGCTAGGTTTAATTGTCATGTAAGTTCTTTGTATGGTATATTTACAAGATGTGTAGTATCAAGCAAGTGTTGTAGGTGACACAGAAATGTCAAAGTCAAAATTGGATAAGTATCCATTGACATGTCAAGCTATCTTGGATAATCATGACACATGCAAAGATTATGTGTTGTAACTTTACAAATAGTGCAATTACCACATAGTGCTAGGAATATTTATGTACCCATGCTCATTTGCTAGGGTATCACCTAATGAAAGTTAATTTATTTGTTTGATTATCTTTCCTCTAAACCACCTTCAATGAATATTTTTCATTATATATGTCATTGATTTCAATAGAGAAATGACAATGTGGGATTTTCTAGCTTCTAAGCATTAGAGTGTTCAGAGTCTAGAAAATGGGGATTGATAAATGGTAAGAGACTCTTCAATTTAAAAGAGAATGGAGAAGAAATTGTGATATTTTCCTATATAAGTGCCCCCCCCCCCCCCCCCCCCCCCCCCCCCCCCCCCCCCCCCCGGGGATATGGTGCACACCTCGGGAGCTTTGGACATAATAATGGAGTCTTTTTAGACTTTCCTACGGCTTTACCATTATTGAGCCATAAGATGTTGCAAGATTTTGTTACTCAGTCTACTACACAGGCTGAATATGTTGCAGCATCAGAGGCATGCAAAGAATCAATTTGGCTTAATCGACTAGTAACAGATTTGGGAATCAAAGAAGAGATGCCTGTGTTATATTGTGATAGTCAAAGTGCTATACAATTGGCTCGCAATCCAGTTTATCACTCAAAGACAAAGCATGTGGATGTGAAGTATCATTTCATCAGGGAAATGCTCGAGGATAAGCAACTTCAGCTTGTCAAAGTTCACACCACAGAAAATCCTGCTGATCTACTTACAAAAGGACTTCCCTCAGAGAGCTTTGCGCATTTCTGCAAGCAGTTAGGTGTAGGGTAGTACATCACTTCTCTACATCTCTTGTATATTAGCTTGTATAGTAGCTTCTCTCACACTTAAAGTACCACATTGGACTTTAAGTGGGAGGTTGTTGGGGTATAAAGCCCAATGTGGTCGCCCAGGTAAGTGGGCGGGCCGCCAGGTATGTACACATATTCTTTTGTAAAAACCTAATAAGAACTCACTATGCTCTACACATTACAGTAGAGCGAGTTCACCATATTGTCGTGCTCTTCTTCTCGCACTCTCTCTCGCGTCGCACTTCCGCTTGTACTCCTTCAGTTTGGTCTTTATGAGTATCTAGTCGTCCCTTTTGGCTTGACTATTGCACCAGCCACGTTCAATCGTCTAATGGAGAAAAATTTTAGACCCTACCGCAAATACATTGGAGTGTTCTTTGATGATATCATCATCTACTCCAAGTCTTTGGAGGAACATAAGCAACATCTCCAAATGGGTTTCAAGCATTGAGGAAGAACAAGCTTTTTCTCAACCAGAATAAAAGTAAGTTTTTCCTTCAAGAGATTCAATACTTAGGTCATATTACTCTAAAGATGGTATCTGTATGGATCCCCACTTACTACTAACCCATCTACTAACATAACCATTATACACTTATTCTCAACAAAATAAGGAGCTGCAAAACAGGATAACGTTGATGTGCACTCCACCCAAATCAGGTCTCTCTCTCTCTATTCTTGCACTTGCACTGGCACATGCTTTCTGCGGCACCTTCAACTTGTATCACAGCAGGGTTTGTGCTTGTCGTCTTCGCGTCCACGTGCGTGCACTTTCAAAAGTGAAAACATGTTTCTGATTTTGGCATCGGCAAATTCAGCGTTCTGAGAGTGTTTCCAGCAAGCATTCTATTGTTTTACCCCCCTTTCGAAGTTGTTCATGCATTCAAAAGCTTCATTAGAGCTACGCTTTAGGAGTTGTATTTTCAACTCCACTTTTGCTACAAATACAGGTACAGGTACAGGACACAACTGCAGGTTGTTTAGAGACTATTTTGGGATTTTATATAGCCATTTTAAGGCTATTATGTGCTATTGAGACGGTGTTTATGGGCTGATTAGGAGCACTTTTCGGCATCGACATTGTCTTGGGTTTTTCAGGCATCCATCTCCTCACAAGTTCTGCATACATACATGACATCCAGGTTTCTTACAGGTTGCAGTGTTTTGCATCATCACAGATTTCAGTAGGAGTATTTGATGCAGATATGCATTGTTTTGGCACTTTTAATAGTGCTTGAGCTCTTTTGAGAGCGTTTTTACTGCCCGCAGAGATTTGTTTACTGCTTGCACATTTTGTTTGGTGCCTGTTTGAGCACGTATACTGCACCTTGCAATATTGTTGACAGTGGATGTATGTTGAGTTGCGAAAACTATCATATGTACCTTTTGTGGAGCCGATTTGGCTTGTTTCTGGCAGTCTCGATCGTTTCTGAGACTCGATTCAGAGGCCCTTTCTAAGACTCGGTTGGTTTCTTGTCTGCATAACCTTTTGTGAGGGTCGATAGCGTGAGGTTTTCTTGAGCTGGGGGATTCTTGAATGTTGAGATCCTTTCGGTGATACAGGTTGCTAGAGTACCCCTTTTTTGTGGCCTCGCCATAGGACATGTATAGAGAGGGCTAGATGCATTTGACGCCGTGTTGGCAGTCTTGGGTCGGCTTTTGACTTTTTATGCACAGTTAGTGGTTGATGCACCTGTCTTATGCTCTAAGAGCATTACTTTTTATGCGTTACTGATCTCTTGTGATAGTTTTGGATTGAGATTTGGTCAGTTTTTCTCAGGAAAATCTGTTGAATTTTTTCCAAAATTACCAATGTTTATCACCATATTATCTTTAGCTTGCAGCCATGTCATCTAGCGGTGAAAAGGATATTTACAATATCCGGAAATTTGATGGGACAAATTTTGCTATCTAGAAAGAGCAGATTCAAGATGTTCTTATAGAAAAAGCCCAGTTGGATCCTATCATGGAGCACCCAGAGGCGAGTATACGATTGCGGTGAGCCAAGCTGCTACCAAGAAGCCAGATGATGGATGATGTGGTGAAGTGGGAGCAGGCTATGGAATCTAAGTATAACTCGATTCTAGATAATGACACTTGGGACTTGGTAGAATTGCCAAATGATACAAAAGCTTTACATTGCAAATGGGTTTACAAGAAGAAATTTACCTCACGTGATCCAAATCCAAAGTACAAGGCTAGACTTGTAGCCAAAGGGTTCAAACAGCAAAAGGGAGTTGACTTTGATGAAATCTTCTCGCCTGTGGTCAATATTACAACGCTTAGAACCGTACTTGGTCTTGTAGAGATTGAGGACATGGAACTTGTCCAAATGGATGTGAAGACAGCATTTCTTCACGAGGATCTCGATGTGGATGTTTACGTGTAGCAGCCTGAAGGGTTTGTTCAAGAGAATGCATCTCGTGAGGAGCTAGTATGTAAGCTCAAAAAGGCACTTTATGGCTTAAAGCAGGGTTCGAGGTAGGGGTATCATAAATTCGATGCATGTATGAGGTCTCAAGGATATAAAAGGAGAGAAGCGGATCACTGCTTGTACACAAGAAAGTTAGATGATGGCTCGATGATCATTCTAGTTTTGTATGTTGATGACATGCTTATAGCTCGGAAATCCATTTCAAAAATTGCCAACTTGAAGGAAACACTTAGCAATAATTTTGCAATGAAATATTTGGGGGATGCTACACACTTTCTTCGCATGTGAATCAAAAGAGATCGCAAACATCGTATTCTTGAGTTATCTCAGGAAACATACATTGAGAAAGTTTTACAGCGTTTCAATATGCAAGGGGGGAAAGCATTGAGTACCCCAAATGCAGGCATTCTTGAAACTCAGCAAGGAAGATGCACCCAAATTTGATGCAGAGCGAGCTGAAATGGCTAAGGTACCATATTCTTTGGCAGTGGGCAGTCTCATGTATGCTATGGTGGCCACAAGACCAGACATTGCTTTTGCACTGGGAGTGGTGAGCCGATATATGGCAAATCTTGGCAGCAAGCATTGGGAAGCAGTGAATCACATTCTTAGGTACCTCAAAGGTACGATCGGCAGGTGTTTACCCTTCAGGAATAGCGATGCATCCATCGTGGGTTATGCGGATGGAGACTATGCAGGTTGTGTCGACAATAGGAGATCGACATCTGGCTATGTTTTCATATTTGCTGGAGTAGGAGTATCTTGGAGGTCATGTCTTCAAGATTGTACGTCGTCTTCCACTACGGAAGCAGAGTATGTTGCATTGTCGGATGCAAGTAAAGAGGCTGTATGGTTATCTTGCTTGGTCAAAAATCTTGGCATTGATGAGACTCCAGTGATATAGTGTGATAGTCAGAGTGCTCTTGCATTGGCAAGGAATCCCGTGTTTCACTCCAAATCAAAACACATTGAAGTCAAATATCATCTTGTGAGAGATTTCTTGGCCAAAAAGCTCATTGATTTGGTCAAGGTACACACTGACAACAACCCAGCAGATGCTTTGATAAAAGGCTTAGCTTTGGAGCGGTTTACACATTGCAATGAGTTGATGGGTATAGGTTGAAGCCACTAGATTGCTTCACGGTTGTACATACCAAGTCACTTGGGCTGCATTGGCCTTCAAGTGGGAGTTTGTTGGGATTTAGGCTAATTGGCTGGACATCCCACTTACTACTAACCCATCTATTAACATAACCATTATACACTTATTCTTTAATACAACAGAATAAGGAGCTGCAAAACAGGATAACGTTGCTGTGCACTCCACCCAAAGCAGCTCTCTCTCTCTCTCTCTCTCTCTCTCTCTCTCTCTCTCTCTCTCTCTCTCTCTCTCTCTCTCTCTCTCTCTCTCTCTCTCTCTCTCTCTCTCTCTCGCACTTGCACTCCCACACGCTTCCTGCGGCACCTTCAATTGGTATGTGTGCATACTATAGATGCTTCATAGCAAAATTCTCTCAAATCTCAGGACCACTACATGACTTAACTAAGAAGAACGTTAAATATGTATGGACTGCTAAGGAGCAAAATGCTTTTGATAATCTCAAAGAGAAGCTTAATTCCCAACCAGTCCTCATGCTTCCGAATCTCTCAAAGCCATTTGAGGTCCAATGTGATGCTTGTGGTGATTGTCTTGGAGCAGTTTTGCTTCAAGAAGGGCATGCCATAACATATGAGAGCCGAAGGCTCAATACGGATGAACTAGTCTTGGGCATTTATGAGAAAGAGATCTTAGCTGTTCTACATGCCCTAGACACATGGAATCATTACTTATTGGGAACTCCATTTATTCTACGAACCGACCACCAAAGTCTCAAGTAGAGACATGTAATGTTAGCCCTTGCTTTCGGGAAGAAAGAGGAACCATTCTCCTTGCATGATGGTTATCAATTCCATTTGTGAGAAACTTAGGTATGAATCCCATGCTTCTGCCTATGCGGGACATAGAGGCATTCAACCTACTCTTCGAGGAGTAGAGACGTATTTCTATTGGCCTACCATGAAAGTGGATATACAAGAGTATGTTTTAAAATGTGTAGTATGCCAAAAGACCAAGTATGATAGAGGGAAGCAACCTAGATTACTCCACTCATTACCTATTCCAAATTCACCATGGGAGAGTATATCCATGGATTCATCTTTGGATTACCCAAGTCTATCCATGGGAATACTGGAATATGGACAATAGTCGACGGGTTTAGCAAGCAAGCACACTTTATTCATGTCAAAAAGCCTACTAAGCCACACCAAATGGCAACTCTCTTCATATCAAAAATTTTCAAACACCATGGATTACCAACATCCATCCTTTAGATAGAGATCCTGGAATGACCAGTAATTTCTGAAAAGGTCTCTCTAAAAATCTAGGAACAAGATTGAATTTCTCTTTGGCCTATCACCCACAAACGGATGGCCAAAGTGAGATAGCCAATCTTGTGATTCTCAATCTACTAAAGACCTATGTTACAAAAGTAGATCAACGCTCGCAATGGGAAAAGTACTTACCTTTGGTAGAGTATGCCTACAATAATACTGTACATACTTCTATGGGAAAAGCACCTTTTGAGATCATTGAGGGAAGACCTAAAAGTCCCTTGCTACTTAAAGTACATGGGAAGATCTTCGTTGCTGATGAGTATAGCCATGACCTACAAGAATCTTTTCAAAAGATTAAGGAGGCTATATCCATCTCTCAACAAAGGCAAAAAACTACTGTTGACAAGCACTGAAGGGCCTTAACGTTCAAAGAAAATGATTGGGTCTTACTTAAGTTTCCTAAGGCTCAATTAAGGCAAACGACGAGAAAAAATCATATGGGCCATCAAAAGTATTATGCTAAGCTAGCAAAAAGATACTATGGTCCTTTCCAAATCTTGAAGCCTATCAATGAGATAGCTTACCAACTCAAGTTGCCCAACCACTGGCTCATACACAATGCTTTTCATGTGAGCCTACTCAAGCCCTACAAAGGAGAGCCACCAAGTGAACCAATTATTGAAGACCCTCTCCAAGTTGAAGACCAAGAAGAGGTGCTACAACCCAAAGCTATCCTTTGGCATTAAGACAAGGTACTACGACATGGTAAGATTATCCGACGGTATCTTATTAAGTGAAGATGCTAGATGGATGCAAGGAATACAGCTTAAGGATAGTATGAACCTTGTCAATGCTTACAATGCAACCTTAGAGTAAGCACATGTACAAATTTCTTTTAAATGACCAATATTTTTGTCTTATAAGATTAGTTCTCTTTTTATTATGCACAAATTTAAATAGTATGAATACTTAGATTCATGTTTGTTGTGATGACGTCTCTCAAACACCAAGTAGAATTTGTCACTCTACTTGGGAGAATGAAATTGACTAAAGAGCATACATGCTTGCGGTAGCTCTATCTCCCAAGCACCAAATGGATTAGTCATCCATCTTGGAAAGATGTCATAGGGTAAAAAGGGATCCTCTACCCGCTAAGTAAGATTGACTAATGGCTAAGGCTTGATCTCTTCTACCTCATAGTCGAGGATGACTATGATTTGAAGAGAGAGGTAATGTAATAAAATCTACTATCTGACCAACCCAAATTATTTTCTCATATTAATTGACATTTAATTTGAGAGAATAAATGGGAACAAGGGTTAGGATATAGACATGTGCTTATAGATTTATCTCAACACGGGGCCAATGATAAAGGGGCCCAAATGAGAGATGGTCTATCAAAGAGCAAGGCTAATCAATGGAGCATAAAGACCTTAGGGTTAGCTTCATTAAAGACCTCCAATAATTAGTGTTAAAAGTCCTTTGACCTTAGGTAAGCTAGGACTATGCTTGAGATGGGAACCCGGCCCAAGCTTGAGGTGCTTGTCATGCCTGATGACTGAGATGCTTGAAGTGCTTGTCATGCTAATTGAGATTCTTGAGGTGCTTGTCATTCTTGAGATGCTAGGGCTGTACTTGAGGTGAGAACCCAGCCCAATCTTGAGGGGCTTAACACTAGAATGGTAACAGGACACTTTTATGTCCTTGGACACTTTTGTGTCCTGTTAAGTGACCATTTTGCTTGAATTATTTGAAGAGTATGAAAATGAATTTCTAGTTGCTATATATCCACAAAGTTGCCTTATGATCTGAAAAAAACTTAGCATTTTTTTTGGAGTATCAATCTCACCATTAACCTTACTCTTGCACAACATTTTTGAACCTAAACTGTGTGAAAAAATGGGTCCTGTTTTTGGCTTTTTTTCAATTTTTGGCAACTATACCACTCTAAACTTCATGTTTGTGAGGTTTAGATGGCTAGAGGTTAGTCCTTCATAGTTCTCAACATGTTTTGATGCTTGTAGGGAGAGCTAAGTGTTAAAATTGAAAGTTATGACCAATTTACAAGAATTGCATAATCCTGTTTTTGGCCAAAATTAGCACTTTTATGATTTTTTTGGTGGCTTTCTTGATATCCAAATTCAATTTTGATTGTGTAAGTGTAATGTATAACATAAAGCTAATCTTCCTTGAGTTTTGGGGGACCTAATATGCTATATAGCATAGTATATGATGATGGTTGAGTTTTTTGATTGCTGAAGAATACGATACATTTTAGAGTAGCAAGTATAAGTTTCTCAATATTGCTAGTTTCTTAGGCCAATTGTGTGTATTTTGTAGGTAGTGAACATATCTAATCATAGACTGCAAACTTGGCTAGATATTGAGTAGTTTCTATGGGTTTCTAGAGGTCATAATGCTAAAACCAGTTTTTTCATGTTTGCTGTATTTAGCACTTTATCATTGCCCCCAAGGTCCCAATTGTAAGAGATCCATTATCCTTTTGACATGCTTCATGGCTCCTTTTGAATCCAGAGGCCCAAAGGGAACTAAGAAAACATGTATATAGTATCTGTATTGAGCGTGACTATAGAAACTTTGATGATAGGTCCGCAGAATGGCAAAAATGCAACTTTTTTGTACCTATTTTTTGTGCCCAAAAAAAACTTAGTGAGGTAAAAGCAACCATATGTTTTGGTCACCAACCCATTGAATTTTACGGGGCATTTTATCTCATGTCCTACAAAAATCTCCACTCTTATTTATATGCAATCAACCGTAAGAAGTTGCTGTTTTGGGCAAAATGCACTGGTCCATCAACTTTGGAGGCTTGTAGTGACCAAGGGATGAGAAAAATTACAAGTTTCTCATTTTTTCCATATGTAGTAGTTATTGAACCATAAGCTCATGAAAGGATTTTTCAAAATGAGTGGATCTACTATGGTTTTGGAATTTTTTCCCAAAACCCTGAAAGGACACTTTTATGTCCTGTTAGGTTACCATTCTAGTGTTAAGGGCCAAGCTTGTGGTGAGAACTAGGCCCAAGGTTGAGGGTCTTGAGGTGTCACAAAAGTCAAAACAAGTCCCTACAAGGAGGGGGCGAGCCATGCAAGAAGGGGGGTGGTTGCTTAACCACTCTCTCTCCCAAAGGGCACCCCTTTCCCAACAGGCAAGTAGGACACATGTCAAGCGCCTAGCTAGTAGGTTACCCTCATAGTGTGCCTAAAGCCTATTGGCTGGCCACCCAAGGGGCCCAATGATAATTTAATTAATTGTTTTAGCATTTATCAAGCCCTCTCTCTCAAAGAAGAAAGGGGGACACTTATCCCAAGGCTACCCTTGTTGCTTGGTATGACTCTTGCTTGTGATTGGCTAGGCCTGGAGGGGTCCAATTCCATAGGCACAGACTCCTACAAGAAGGATGGCCTATTGCCTTTGAAAGAAATAAGTTGGATTTTTCTTAGTAGAGTTACTCCGTTTATAAGTCAGAATTTTATGCCCTCATACATTCTTTGAAGCAATGGCGACACTATGTGTATGGTGCTCAATTTGAGATTTCTTTCGATCATGAAAGCATCAAATGGTTTTCATAGCAGTATGATTTGAAGGGATGTAAGGCCATGTGGGCTAAAATCCTTCAAGAGTATGGTTGCAAATTAAGGTATCAAAAAGGTTATTACAATGTTGTAGTGATGCTTTAAGTTGTATACTAGTGTTCAAGACGACTCTACACAAAATACTTAATAGATAAAATCATTTCTCCATTGATAAGGGTTACTTACTCCACGAGGGGAGAGTATGTGTTGACGAACAATATATCACCCAAATCCTTTATAAGTGTCATGATAGTCCTAGTGATTGTCATACCTGGAAAGAAAGACCTTTGCACTTGTACATCGGCAATTCTATTGGCCACACTTTCATAACAACACACAAGATTCTATGATTAACCGACAAAAGTTCTAGGTTAATAAGACAAAAATATTAACAGCAGGAGGGCTACTTCATCCTTTAGATTTTTTTTATGGTAAGTGCATAAGTATCTCTATGGATTTTATAGTAGGACTACCAGCCACTCCACATGAACATGATTCCATTTGGGATGTGGTTGACAATCCTACCTACAAAGACTATGGTAAAAAACCCACATTAGCAAGGCTATTTGTGGAGAAGTTATATGTTTTACCCACCAATATTATGAGTGATGACAATTGAAATTTCAATAGCCTTTTTGGCGAGCAATATTCCAAAATTTGGGTCCTAAGTTAAGTACACAATTTTGTTTTGAAAATGATGGTCAAAACGAACAAGTAACTCAAGTCATAGAGGACACGTTACGTGCCTATTTAAGAAAGAACCAATATGATTGGGAAGACTACCTTCTAATCTTGTAGTTGGAAGGTAGTCTTCCCAATCAACATGTTCCTTTACAACTATTAGCATCGTTCACAAATGTTTGTGGGGTTATACAATGAAAAGAATCAACTTGTCAAGGTTTACGTACACAATCATACGTCAATGTCATGCAACCCTTGTTTAAATATGAAACAAAGACAAGATAGATATAAAAATTATGCTAATAGAAATGAGAATTCGCTACTTTTGAAAAAGGTGCTCAAGTTTTTCCACGTGTATCAAAACATTCCAATATTTGAAAGACAGTTCTAGTTCCAAATTCATCTCCTCATTACAATGACCATTTTGAAGATTATCAAACGCATTAGCAAAGTGTCCTATAAGTTGCATATGTCATCCTATTTAAGTGTGCATCTAGTCCTCCATGTTAGTTGTTTGAGAAAATGGCTGCACAATGATAACAATGTGGTGGACACATATGTTTTGGTCAATTTTATTGAACCACCAAGTTTGCCTCATTAGCCAAGATGTATTTTGAATTCTCATGTTCTACATACAAAGTCGTCATGAATGCCATCAAGACATACGTGAGGAGGGTTCCACTTGGGAGAACAATAGTGTGATTAAGAAAAGATTTCCCACTTTTGTTTTTGAGGATGAAAATTATTCAAGGGGGGAGTAGTGAGGACGGGGTGAGGACAAGGGTCCAAGCAAAGGCCTAGCAAGGGGAGAAGAGCCCATCAGCTTGGGAAAGGGTCCTTATATAGCCGGAGGCTATATAAGGGCATGGTTGGAGGATAATAGAAATCCTATCCCCTCTATCCTTGTATATATGATATCTAATCTTCCTCCCAAATTTAGGTTATACCTCCTTTCTCTAGCATAGTTCTACTCAAAAGTTTCCCACCATAAATTTGGCTCTCTTTCTCTTTGCGCCCTTGGATTCCTCATGTCCTTTAGGCCCTTGCTTATATCTTCCTCTCCTCTTCTATCTCTCACTTCAATAAATCGATGCCCCTAGAAATCTTGGCACACTCATTTTAGCTATCATTATATTCAACAACTACAATGTAGAGGATGCAACTTGGTACTATCTACGACTACAACTAAAGGTTGGGTGCTTTTACAGAGATGAAGTGAAATAAGAGGAACAATAGTGACTTGAGGATCCATTCAAGCTACATGTTTAAGGGTTTAAGGTCTACAAGTCTAGCATGCGAGTAATAATTATTATATAGTATATGTTGAAGCACATAAACATCAGATTAGAAACACATTCCTTATGGTCATCCATGATATAAGACCAGCTAGAAGTAAAAATGCATTTTATAAGACAAGCCAAAAATAAAAATGTATTTTATTTTCTAGATGGTCTCTTATGTATAGATGTCAAAACTATTGCTTGTGTTTACATATTTATCCCTCAATTATGATATAGTATAGAGAGCATGTACTAACATACTGGTAGGTTCTCTATTATATTCAATTAGTGGCGAGATTCCTCCCAACTCAATAACAACACCCTCACCCTCGCACCCTCAGTTACTGAGTCAAACAAAACAGCATTGCATTAGTTTCGAACCCCCACCGTTCGAAGGTTAATTCTAGCTTCCGTCGATCTACACCAACTAAGCCTCATCATTTGGTTGTTGTAAGAGAACTCTACCTAAGATAAATAAAAAGTTCATTCCGCTCTTTGCTTCCCCCTCGTCCACCTCCCCGCACCCTGTTCCGCCACCTCGCACCTGGCCAGGCATCCCCGTCCTGCTGCTTCATCCTCGTCCTCGTCCCTGCCTCCACCTTGTGCTTTGTCCCTCCCTTCCTGCTTCGCGCGATGGTGCATTTGGAAAGATTTGTCTGTTCTTCTCTTTTTTCAAAATCGTTAGGACATACTAGCAAATAGAGAATAACTTCATTAAGGAAGAACACATACAGATCTTCAGGGCTATCTTATAGCTCATGGTATCTATCATATGCAGTAGTTTGATCTAAAAACACTCTTGAGTGGTGTCCTTTAATTCAAACCTATTTGGATATATTTTCAAGGTATTAATATACCAAGTCCCTAAAACTAGGGTCCGGTGACTAATTAGATCCGGCTTATATGCACGATACTCATCTGGAAAGTAGGCAAGAAAGTGTGTATTATAGAGGGACGAAGTCAGCCAAGGGTTAGTCGAGGCCTTGTCCTCTAGATATGTGTGTGTGTGTGTGTGTGTGTGTGTGTGTGTGTGTGTGTGTGTGTGTGTGTGTGTGTGTGTGTGTGTGTGTGTGTGTGTGTGTGTGTGTGTGTGTGTGTGTGTGTGTGTGTGGCCAAGTTAGGCTTGCCTAGGAGTTTATTAGGTCACATCTTTGACCTGCTCAAAAGATGATAGTGTTGCCAGAGGCCACTCTGAAAGATGTAAGCATGCATCCGTGTGCGAGATTGAAATCAGTGGTGGGTAAGGAGATCAAATAGTACCACTATGTTGTGTGGTCAGGATACCCATGGTGTCATATGTAGACGAGGGTTTAATACGGCAAGAAGTATGTGTGTACGAGTTAATATAATACATTCCAAGTGATAATGTGTGTGTGTGTGTGTGTGTGTGTGTGTGTGTGTGTGTGTGTGTGTGTGTGTGTGTGTGTGTGTGTGTGTGTGTGTGTGTGTGTGTGTGTGTGTGTGTGTGTGGCCCTCCCCCATCCCAGAGGAGAGATCCACTTGGTGGAGGATGGTCTACCAAGTGGACCAATCCCGGGCCACCATGTTTATAGCTCATTCACTTGTACTGTGTTAAAAAGGGTTTAGATGTGCGCCGATCCTCCAAGGAGGAGAGTATGGTTTAGATGCGTGAATACCCATCTGTACTGTGTTGAGCAGGGTTTAGATGTGATAATACCCAATTGTTGTTTGATAAAGGAGTCCTCCCGGGAGGAGAGTATGATACTATGAAAACTACATACCTGTCATCTCATGCTTCTGGTTGATGTGTCACCTCAATTTTGTGAACTATGTCGTCCTCATGGTTACTATACCATATTCCGATCCTGCAAGATAAAAACCACTTGAAATTCCACACCTGCTTGAGGGTGGATAATGATTACAGTATAAGGATTATATGTAAGCATGTAGGTACTAGATCAATTTAGGAGCTGAGAGCCCCAACCCGTCCCTTTGGATTGGGTGGATCAAGCTAGTAATATTATAAGTTGTATCAACTTGACCAATTAAGGAGCCAAAAGCCCCAACCCATCCCTTTGGATTAGGTGAGTCAAGCTATTAATCGTAGACATTAAGCGCTCCAATTCCTAGGGCATAATTATACCATAGAGCTGCCAATCCAATTCTTAGGGTATGAATACCCATATCCTGACAAAAATCGTTTGATTGAATTCGGGATAAATTAGAGTAGCTAAATTATTATTTAATATATTATATAATTCCAATTGTTAAGTATGGCACTAGTTCGACCAAAGACTAGTAGGGAAAAAAGAGTGTGTGTTTAAGTATGAAAAATCCCTTTATAATTGAACCATACTTAGACAATTGTATTACATAATATATTATTAGAAAATCATGTAAGACAGTATCCCCAAAAACCATTAGGGACAAATTTTCAAAGGTTTCTCAGTAGGGACCTTTCTTAGGAGGGTTACCCTTTTTTTTCAAGTATTAGTCAATACGATAATTGGTGTTTGCCCAAGTTTTGGCAGTCTTGTTTGTATTTTGGGGAAATTTCAAAAGAAACAATATATGCCATCTCCCAAAGAGACCCTACACAGTAGGTTTGAGGCTACCATAACACAACCAGCACATATCCCGTGTATCCACTTGCATCGTATTTCAAGAAGACTCTTCTCAAGTATCATCCATCAAGTATAGATCTAAAGGTAAACTTGTAAAGTTCTGCACCTACCTTATCTTCATCAAATTATTCAGATAACTTCATCACAGCCAGGTCAGCTTTCAACAATAGAAAAAATTGTGCTACGTATTAACGATCTTAATTTTGTTAATCTATGTCACGCCATTTTAAGGTGTTATGAATTTTAAACCATCCTCAGGTTGCAAGCAAAGCTCCTTTTTTATTAAAAAACCATTAAGATATATATACCATCGTGAATCTGCAATAATACCATCCTACAACCGGTATTAAAATCTCTGAATCCACAATACTGCCTCAGCAATCATAAAATGTTCTTTATGCAAAAAATTGAAGATTTCATACATATAACTTGGTGTGTTTAATTCATTAGGTCAGCCCTGTTATTGCAAAAAATAGTTCAAAGAAAAGCCAGAATAACCAGAAAAACCAAAAGACTACTGATACGATCATGTTCAAATTCTAAGTAGGTGCAGATGCACCTACCTGTTCATGGAGTTGGACCATGTATTCTGTAGAAATCGATTCCTAGATCTGAATCTCCATTGAAGCCTATAATGGATTTTTATGATGTTGACTCCATTGGTTTGAGTACTGCAAGAATTGAAGCTGCAATAGGTGGCGACGGTTTGAAGAATCCGCTATGCATCTGATTGAATAGAGGATGCACCACGATGGGGTACCAAGGTGTTCACAATGCCTCCTTTCGATACATGATCTTTTCTTGAATGCAAAAAAATAACCGTCTTCAGGGCCATATGGGTAACCCCTAGGAGCTCCTCTGAGAGAGAGAGAGAGAGAGAGAGAGAGAGAGAGAGAGAGAGAGAGAGAGAGAGAGAGAGAGAGAGAGAGAGATGGGCATATATGGGCCGATCTTGGCATGCATATGGGGAACTCCTCAAGGATGGGGATCATCAACCACAAGGTATGGGCTGACCAAGATGAGGATTTTGTTATCGGCTATGAACTGGAAATTGCATTTGGTCTATCTATTGGTTTTCCTCTTCCACGTCATGCCATACCATAACCTGCATGAAACTCTACCTACGTGACTCAATCTCTATGAGGTTGAGGATTGCAAGGCCATGAAATTTGTGGCCTACCTTGTTGTTGCTTGGGCTATCCATCTCTCGCCCCTTCCCCCACTTCTCCATCTCTGCTTCTCTACATGTTCTAGTGCAAACTGCTCTTAAACCACGGCCTCCATTACCTCTTGCCTTGCAGTTGCTCGCATAATTCAATTAAATATTTATTTTTGGGGTTTTCACTCTTGCTCCTCGTAGTCCCCTCGTAGTGGATTCAAAATAAATATGCTCAATCAACCCCTTATCTTGCATAAGGTATTCTACCATAAACTATGTATTGTGCTCCTAGTCACAAATAAGTCTCTCTAGTAAATTCATAACTAGAATACCATAACTAGGTGAGGATAAGAATCATAGTTTATGTGATTGGTAGAGGGGCATATAGTCCAACACTCACACACAAGTGGACTGGGGCGGTCAATTTTCAAAATGTGTATCATATCACGTGAGTTAATAGGAGAGGATTATTAATGTAAAAAAATGTATACTTTGATGTATACATTTGAAAGGACTGGAGGTTTCTTAAGTAGGCCCATAGCGTAAATACATATGTATTGGTGGGGTATTATTTATAATTTTTTGAACACGTTGTTGCGCGCATTTTGAGAACCTCGTTTCTGGTAAATTTGTACATACGGACATGACGCCCGATGTAAAAATGGTGTGTGCACTTTGTTTTTGTGGGGTTTTTAGCTTGCTTTAGCAAGCACATGTACATGCACTGCAAGTCGCTAGTCTAGTGACAGTTGTCGAGCTGCTGTAAGTGCCCGTGAGTGAGTTTTTTGAAGTGAGACTTGTATATAACTTAAACTCATGTAAAAACTTTAAAAAGTTCAGCCAAAGATCAGAAATGGGCAGGTTTGTGGTCGTTTGGGCTTCTCTATGCTTTCTCATGTAGTTTTTTGCCCTCGCCTTGCCTTCTCTACGCGTAGTCGTACCAGGACAGCTCTCTGTTCGTATCAATTTTGCATGTAGCAACATGTAGATTTAAATTTGGTCATCTTCATCTTTCTCGCCATTCATTTTTCAAGCTTCATCTCAAGCCTTACAGTGCCCCAATCGGAGTTGTGCTCTTCAGGTTATGACTAGTTCTCTGTAGGGTTATGGCTATGCTAACCGAGTGGCAAATTGTGTGCAGACAGATTAGGAGGGCATGTATGTATGAATTGTGGAATTGATGTTGAAGTTGTGGGTTTGTGATTTTCAATGGTGAAAGGGGAGGCCCTTGTCTTCATATGCATTGGTCGGCGTGTGTTGTAAATCCATGCTTTGGCAGGGTTTTGCTCCTATGTGACATAGTCTCTTGGGTGGGCGACGGCCAATAAAGACGGCCAGTAAATTCCCAAGGGGACTACTCTTGTTGGACTTGTGGTGTTTCAAAGGGATTTTCCAAAGATTTTGGTGTTGTTGTAGTGCTCTTTGAACGCTCTTGGGTGGCATCACTATAGAGGTGTTCCAATTTGTTTGTTTCCCAATAGTGTTTTGGTGCCCGCCACCGAGGATCTTCTTCAAGTGTCCTTCAGTTGATAGATTTGATGGCTATGATGACAAATTTTCCAAGGTTCTATGGTCATGTAGGTGAGGATGTTGATGCATTCATTGAGAATATGGAGTTTTGTTGTTTGATTGCAAATAAGGAAGATCCAATGATTATGCTCAAGATTTTGTTCTTTTGCTTGAAAGAAGATGCAAGGTCATGGTATGATGAGTATGAGTCTTGGTGGAAATCATCTCAACCTTCACAAGTGATGACTTATCATGAGGTCAAGAAGGCTTTTCTTGAGAGTTTTAGTAAGGTAGAGGATCCAACTGATGTATGGCACTCCATTGAAGAACTTGTGCAGGGTGATGGTCAAAGTGTAGATGCCTTTGTCAAGGAGTTCAATGCTTTGTGGACAAGATGGTGTGTTTCTTTGAGAAGTGATGCTCCTCCTCTTATGCTTAAAAAGTGTATGTTTATGCAAAGTTTGAGGGTTGATTTGAAGTTAAACGTTGAGCTTAAAAGGCCACTTACATTTGAAGATGCAGCACGGATTGCAAAGCATAAGGAATGGAAGCTAGAGAGAGTGAAGCAGCTTCGATTGCAAGAAGATGTGAAGCCAAATGTATCTAATATTTTAGATATAAATATGGAAAATGTATGCAATGAAGACTTCCATGTTTCTCATTCTCTTGAGCATGCGAAAGAAGAATGTCATATACATAATGAGATCAAGAAGAATGCTCAATGTATGACATCTTTGTTGCTTAAGCAATTTGATGTGAACCTTCATGTCAAAGATGATGATGCTAGTAAGGTGGATGTAGGCAAGAAGGCTACCATGGTCATGAATGAGTTTCATATGCAAGGAGATGATCATTTTGAATGTCCAAGTCACATGGCTAATCCTTCTCATATATGTTACAATGAGGAGGAATATGTCTCTGATACCAATGTTGTTGCTGTAAATTCTTCTCTTGTAGATGAGGTAGTCATCGATCATAGGATGGAGGTCAAGGAGAATCAAGTATATACTTTGGATGATTGTATGCAAAAGGGTGATGAAGCAACTAAGTATACTACCTGTGTTGTTGATGAAGAGTCTATCAATGAGAAACTTGATGATTTGTATGATGATGTGGGTAGCAGTGCCTTAACTGATGATGAAGAGAATATTGAGAGATTAGATTATGTCAAAAATGATGGAGATTCTCTTTTTATACTTCATGTGAATATGGCTGATGCTACCTTGCTTGATCCTCTTCTTAAGGACCTAAAGGTATATATGGAAGATGGCTTATCTATCAAGCATGATATGGTTGAATTGGATAGAGGCTTAATGAAGCATGGGGGGAATGAGATGGATATGCATGAGGATATAAAAATGGCTGAGGTAAAAGTTAAAGACTTTTTGGATGAGATGTTTAAGGCTTCATTTCATGCTATAGTAATGAAAGAGTTTCTCTGTGTAGTATCAACTGAGAGTGCTTTATGCCTAAAGAGGATTTGGATTCTACATATGGTTTATGCTTTGATATTGGGAGTGAGAGAATTGATATGGATGCTGTTTCTTCATGAATTTTGGGCTTATGTTGTATGGGCTTTTGATCCAGGTGGGCAAGATTGTTATGCTACTGCTGAGCATGAATGCTCTAGCAGACTCGGGGGTTGGCAAACTATGTTGCGCGCATTTTGAGAAGCCCGTTTCTCGTAAATTTGTACATACGGACATGACGCCCGATGTCAAAATGGTGTGTGCGCTTTCTTTTTGTGGGGCTTTTAGCTTTCTTTGGCAATCACATGTACATGCACTGCAAGTCGTTAGTCTAGTGAGTGCCCGTGAGTGAGTTTTTTGAAGTGAGACTTGTATATAACTTAAACTCATGTACAAACTTAAAAAAGATCAGCCAAAGATCAAAAATGGGCAGGTTTGTGGTCGTTTGGGCTTCTCTATGCTTTCTGATGCAGTTTTTTGCCCTCGCCTTGCCTTCTCTACGCGTAGTCGTACAAGGACAGCTCTCTCTTCGTATCAATTTTTCATGTAGCAGTGTGTAGATTCAAATTTGGTCATATTCATCTTTCTCGCCATTCCTTATTCAAGCTTCATCTCAAGCTTTAAAGTGCCCCAATCAGAGTTGTGCTCTTCAGGTTATGACTAGTTCTCTGTAGGGTTATGGCTATGGCAGCCTAGTGGCAAATTATGTGCAGACAGATTCGGAGGGCATGTATGTATGAATTGTGGAATTGATGTTGAAGTTGTGGGTTTGTGATTTTCAATGGTGAAAGGGGAGGCCCTTGTCTTCATATGCATTGGTCGGCATGTGCTATAAATCCATGCTTTCGCAGGGTTTTGCTCCTATGTGACATAGTCTCTTAGGTGGGCGACGGCCACTAAAGACGGTCGTAAATTCCCAAGGGGACTACTCTTGTTGGACTTGTGGTGTTTCAAAGGGATTTTCCAAAGATTTTGGTGTTGTTGTAGTGCTCTTTCAACGCTCTTGGATGGCATCACTATAGAGGTGTTCCAATTTGTTTGTTTCCCAACAACGTGTGATATAGGGAGCTCTTGATGAGTGTCTGCCCCGGGCAAGTGCACAATGGGATGAGAGAACATAAGCTTGAATTGTAGACCCGTCTTAAAGGGGTGACATTTTATAAATCCTTGTTCAAATGCTTTTGATATCCACACCTACTTTGAGAAGTGCCCATAAATATTCTCTCCTTGTATAGCATATTGTTTATAATGCATTTTTGTGTATGCAATGAGATGCTCCATTATTGGTGGACATATGCATTAGATACCCGTTTTTCTTTCCACCCATGCACTCACCTTGCAACAGACTACATGAGGTTAACACTCAGTTTTCAACTCATTGCTAAGCTATTGAACACATCGTCAACCTCAGTATCCAAGCAATTACAAAGACACAATTCCAAGGGATATTCTATAGGAATGGGGGCCTAACCATAAAACCCTTTTGATGAACAATTATTTCTTGCAACCACCACTTTTTTTCTCCCTATCATCCACAATATGTCTTATCCATATGTAACTTATTATTCCAAATCTCCTTTTCAAAAGGCAAGGTATATATAAGATCCTCGTGCACGTATACTGGACAGTTTTTCCACTACATTTCTTCACTTACGTTATTGAGGTTATGAAGACAATAGTTTGGGCTCAATGATACACCTATATTTTTATCTATTCCAACCTATTGAAGCCACAATCTCTCCATAGCACAAATCTCATGCATCTCCCCATCGACAACCACCATGGAAAAATGGAAAAAACAACCAAACAATAACCATCAACACAACTACTGAGGAAAATTTATTTACTTTTATTGGCATTCATATGCACATTCAACATAATAGTTATGGCCTTATGCAACCTTTTTTTGAATGTGGGCCTCTTTAGGACGGGATAATTGTGCAGTGCCTACAATGCCCTACAAAGATTGAGCTATCACATTGGATTGAAAGTTAAAATCGAGATGGGAGTTGCAAAAGTGGTTTATAAAGTCCCTAGGTGAGAATATATCTATTTTAGTATTTTTTTAATGCATGTAAATGGGCTCTTGAAGAGTTGTAGATTATGTTAAGCATTTCCAAATCACAAGCTTAGGCTATTAGAAATTTTAATAAGGTGTTCTCTAGCTCTTGGATGCCTAAACATTACAATTAGAAACCTTAGGTATAAAAGGTAATTTCTAACTTATGGACACAACTTTGGGAGAAGAAAAAAGCTTGGATTTTTTGGTTATGGCGTCTCTCTTGATCATCTTCCCTCTTAACCTTCCTCCTCACTATCCATGTGCGTGTATTTGGCTTGTCTACTTGTTCCTTTCTACTTTGAATTCATAACTACTCTTTTCTAGCATGTATATGTTGACATTGTAAAAGTGTGTGCATTATAAGGCCATAGATGTGCGGGGGTTTTTATTTTACCCATCTGTGTGCGCACTTGTTGAGAGAGGTTCTGTAGTAGTAGGCCTAGTGTAAAGAGCACACATAGATGTATGTGCATGCATGTGTGTGTATGTGTGTGATTTCAAAAGGTAGAGAAGAGTCAACATGAGATTTTATGGCTTCCCTCTCTTTGAGCTTCCATTCTTCTAAGATCTCTCTTCCTCTTTTTCTATTGTGCATCTCTCTTACTTTAGGTTGTCAACTTGTGTATGTAGATCTAGCTAAACTACAATGGTCACACAAGCAATGCTTTGGCTATAATTAAAACTTTATTCTCTTCATTTGTGCTTCAATAAAAAGATAAGATCTTTAATCCTGGGTGTTTACCACCAATAATGGATATTTTCACATTATAAACATGTTCATTGTGTATCATCCCTTGGTATCCATAGTCTTTCAAAATTTTCAAAGAAAAAACGATACCAAGAACCCCTCCTGTAAGTTAAATATGAAACTTTAATGTAATTTAAAATTTATTTGTGATGATCTCATGTGCTACACGTACATATTATAAGGCGGACCCATGAGGGTCTTCAACCTATGAGTAAGTTAGCTAGGTCCTCTACTTCTTTGTAGATTTCGATGTTACAATTGCTTTTTTTAATATCTTTGATATGTGGATCTTAGTATTGTGCTTGGTTGAGGGAGGAAGATGTCTTGCTGCTACATTTTACATTTCACACATTGGCTTCACTAATCTCCAAAAGGTATTCTTCATTAGGCACCCTTTTCCTCTCTTTTTTTCCATGTATGGAACTAGCTCAATTAATCTATATACACTTTTTTTTAATTGATTTGTGTGTGTGTGTGTGTGTGTGTGTGTGTGTGTGTGTGTGTGTGTGTGTGTGTGTGTGTGTGTGTGTGTGTGTGTGTGTGTGTGTGTGTGTGTGTGTGTGTAGGAGGTCTTGACAAGGGAGTCTCTTGTTAATGCCTAACCTCTTTAGCAAAACGACGACAATAGTTTTAACCCCCAAAGAGGAAAGTAGAACATACCTTTCACAACTTAAATGAGCACTTTGATTGTGAGATTAGTGACCAAATACTCAAAGCTCAAATTTGCAACAAAGAATAATTTTGCTTCATTTGCTTGGTGTTCCTTGTGTAATATCTAAATGAACTACAACTTCAAGTAATAAAGTTATCAAAAAATATATTGGAGCCAAGAGGGCTTCATAATGGATAACTTGAATTGAGTTTCACTGCCCACATATCTGGCAAGGAATATCTAACCTTAATGAAGAGAGCTTCATGAATGGATAACTTGAATTGAGTCTCTCATTGCCCACTTATCTAGCAAGGAATATCTAACCTTATGAAGAGAGATTGAGCTTGTTGATGCTTAATTGGTTCAACTAGGGTTATCTAAACATTCTCCTTTAGTTAGCAAGATTTTTTGTTGCTGCCTTCACACATGATTTTGTGTATCGGCCACTTTCAAGTTCACATTTTTCAAGGTGAAGCAAAGAGATTGCAGGACGTACATTGGACTCTTCTCGTTAATTATAAAGGTAACATGATTATGAACAAGTTATTTTGTGAACATGAAAACCCTCGCAATTTTAATTCGGGGACTAGTACTAATAGATAGTTCACTTTAACAAAAAATGAGCTTATGTATAAGTTTTTTTCTTACATAGAAGGCAAAAAAGTAAGGGGAAATTGATGAAGGAGCTAGTGGTGTGATTAGCCTGATAGAATTTTCGCTATGGCTACAATCCCATAGTGAGGTAAAAGAGTAGCGTACAAAGCCTAAATATAATCATACTACAATTTATGGGTTTTTTATGGGATTATGTTTTCTCTACGAGTGAACAAAGATTAAAAAACATAAGGCTCAACGTGATTGGCCATTCATTTCAAGGGGAAATCCAATTTTCATATCTATCATGTCTAGGGCAGAGGTGCACCAATACATGTGATTACCTACAAGACATGGCCAAGGTTGCTTCACTTTAGACAAAACAATAGACACAACCCTAGGGGATGAGAAGGAAAATTTGGGAGCACGGGCAACTTGTGAGCAAGGATAGTGGGGGTTGGGTGCGGGGTCATGAACACTAACAATTGACATAGTTGATTGCATGTAGGTAAGATAGATGTCAATCATGGAGAAATGTAATAATTGGTGGACAGGAAGTATGGTGTGTGTGAGAGGCGAAAACTCATAGATGACTTGTGTGGAGGACAGAGTGTTTGAGGCCCCAACAACCTCCCTTCACATCATTGGAGCAAACGGATTTGATGCTCTAATAAGCCATGGCCTTTTTCATGAATCAATGATTTGCTATAGCATGGAAAGACTCATCAAAAGTGGGAAAATTTTTAGGCAAACAAGATGAGGTGAGTTGATAAGGTGGTTCAATGTAAATGGACGAGCAATGCTATAAATTGTAGGCAACTCTCCAACTCACTTCTCCTTGGTCTATAATCAATCCCACCTAGATAGAGAGAATGGTTGATAGGTAATCTCAATCTTATACACTCTAATCTTAAGCGTGCTCAGGCCTACATGCACACATTGATCTAGTGAAAGGTAAAATTAGGCCACTACTCACGCATAATTTGAATTATCTTTTGCCTGAACATCATGATTTGAAACGAATAATGGGGAACTCTTACAGTGAGAGTGTCTTATCACAAATTTTGCGATTCTCTCCCCCCATCAAGATCTCCAAGGCATCATCTGGTGCAAGTAGCTATGCATTCCATGACAACTTTAAGACTCCCTCTATGTGTCGATAAGCTACCATAACAAAAGCATCCTTGATAAAAACCTGAATGCAAACACTTCTAAACAATTTCAACAGGCTTCTCAAAGCCTAACCTCATACATTATCCAAGCTCATTAACACAAAAACTCACAGCACAAATTGGTCATGTGGCTGGGGTGTAAACAGGAGGCTTGCAAAATATGTGGACAATACAAAGCATCCTTGCTCAACAGGAAGCTGCCAGAAAGTGGAAATACATGTATCCAAGGGTCAACCAAATACTGACATTTCTGTCCCTTACAAATCCCACCTTCCACTATAAGAAAATGACTCAGATCATCTATCGCTGTACATTACAACTCTCACCTTCAACTATCGGAGCTTCAAAGACTCCGGATTACTGCTCCTCATCACTTCATATAGAGGCTCTTTACAAACACATCTGCTGAGCATGCCAGCAGAGGCGGGCATGTTCTTATCTAGAATACACAGGTCATGCAGTGTAAAGGTGACCTGCTAATGATGATTATTATTTAATATCCAAGAGCATGAATGAGCTCTTTTGACCCATCTGATAAAGCTCCATCAAATTACAGACAACAGCAACATCCAAGAGCATGAATGAGCTTCTTTTGACCCATCTCCATCAAATTACAGACAGTGGCCACATTGCAATTGCTACTACAAAATGCATCAGCATCGTACCGCCCCGTGCAATCAACTATCATTCAACTAAAGTGGCAGCCTTGATGTACACCAAAGATCATAATGCCTGCAAGAAAAGCATACTGCCTCTTCAAGATGAGCACGACAGCATGCAGACTCCAGGGCGATACGCCCATGCTGGTGGAAGCCTTACATACTTCTCCATCTCTGGTTGTTCACTGTAAGGATTCTTCATCACTTTCAATAAGCGATTAACTTCACTGTAGTCCCCTTGTTCAGCTGCATCAATAGCAGTTTGGCATAGATAATTGCGTAAAATATACTTCGGGTTGACTGAGTCCATACTTGCCTTTCTGTCCTCATCCACCAAGCCTTCATTGCGCAGCTGCATTCCCAAAAAGGACTAATTTGTATAGTGTAAAACAAGTTAAATCATAAGAACTGAATGCGGACACTGATTGGAACTATTGTACTGGAAAAGTTCAGCCATCTCTTCAGACTGCTGATAGCATTGCAAATATTTTTAAAAGAAAAATTACCAAAGTACCCTGAAATTTGGGAAATTCCAAAAAAAACCCTCAAATTTCAAAAATTCCCAAAATATCCCTCATATTTAGCCAAAACTTCCCAAAATGCCCTTCAATTTTTCCATAATTCCCCAATACCCCTTATTTTTCACAAACCTCTCCAAACACTTTCCTTTTTGCAACTCTTCATAAAAAGATTAGTTCTCCCTCAACTGAAGATGGTAGAACTACAATTTGGATGGTATTGTGATATTGTCGGCTCTCAAGCTGAAATGGCTGAGCTCATTGACAAGAATTTATATATGTAAGACACTTAAAGATAGATCTCGCTTGTCAAAAAGACTGAACTATGCAAAAATTTGCAGCGATCCATTCAAAATTGATACAAGAGTACTTGTAGAATTTTTGAAATTTGAGTAGTTTTCCCTTTTTTTTATTGAAGAAAATAAGAACAAGAAAAAACACCTGCTCAATATAAAGTTTCATCCAGTCAATCCAAGCTTTTTTGCGCTCTTTGCTGGTCTCCAATAGTACACCTTTTATAGGCTTTAAAAGATCCTCATCACTAACATCTTGCGATGACTTCACATTGCCCAAAGCGCGAAAGCAGTTTGTGTAATCAACTTTATCAAAAGCCATGTTACTTAAAAGCTTGTTAATGAGGTCACGATTGTACTCCTTCAGCCCAAGCTTCCTGCTCATCAGCTGCTTATACTCTTCCATGAATTTTTCTCCATACCTGCACAAACGCAAGCAGAAATCAATCAGCTCCATCGAAATATGAATTTTGGCGCCAACTGCTTCACAGGATTAGAATTTGTAGTAGCAACACCTTTCTATCCATTTTCCTCAGGGAAAGGGGTATTTTAAGAGATGGATGCAGCTTTAAGCTTGACAAAGAAGATGCAACAAAGCATTGCAGATGATAACCTGTTGAGTCCAACTTCACTTTCTTCTTCAGAAATAAGTTCGGCTTCTTTTAGTGTGGTTGCAAGCTGCATGAGATTCCACAGCCCAATATCTGGCTGATTTGCGAAACAATACCTTCTCCCTGGTAAATCCGTAGTATTAGGTGTGAACTTTGGATCAAATGCATCCAAAAACCCAAAGGGACCATAATCAATAGTCAAACCAAGAACGCTCATGTTATCTGTGTTTAAAACACCATGTGTAAAGCCAACTCCTTGCCACTTTGCAATAAGAGAAGCTGTTCTTTCGGCTACTTCAATAAACCATGCTGCAACATAAAATCGGCAAAATTCAGACCCACGACAACATAATTTACAACCTTCACATGAACACATAATCGCACCTATTTTTTCGCATATCATAAGCTGCAGAACTTTTCAAACTAAGTTACAAAAAAACTTGAAGAAAATCTAAAGATCCAGTACTGTGTTTCTTCTTCTTCCTCCTCTCTCTCTCTCTCTCTCTCTCTCTCTCTCTCTCTCTCTCTCTCTCTCTCTCTCTCTCTACGTGTGCATGCGCGTGCACCTCTAGGTGGCAGACAATCACAGCTTACAAACTTCTTCCAAGGACCACCCACAGGCGCACGCGCCTGTGGATGGCAGACAGTCACAGCTCACAAACTTCTTCCAAGGACCATAACCCTACTGCCACCCTGTCACACAAACACAAAGAGGGGTCACCCTACAGCAAGCTTAGACGATCAAAGCTAGGGGACGCCCTCGAGCTCTAGGATACAAAGCTCTGAGGCTCCATCACATACAGTTCCAAGCGATCTAGATTCGCCACCACCAAGTATCCCAGGAGAGATTTGCTCAGATGTTGGCAGACCCAACCATGATCATATCAAAGTTACATGGAACGGGAACGGGGCCCCCTCGAAAAAACGGAACGGGAACCGGGGGGCGGAAATGTAAGCTTAAAATATGCTTAAATTAGGTTGGATTTACCCTATATGTTAGTAGAGAGCCATACACACCCATTAGTCCAAGTAGAATCCTATTTAGGCATGCTTTGCAATGATTCTTCAGTCTTAAGGCTTACACACGATTGCACGCTCAATGATTCTTCAGTCTTAAGGCTTACACACGATTGCACACTGCACACAATACATGAATTGGGATCATCCTTTACAAAAGCATCTTGATTCTTCATAGAAAGAACATTAACTCTAAAGTTGAATAGAGTCCAAACTCCACATAAAAGCTTGGAAATTGTGAAAAATTAGGGTTGTTCTCGGCAATAAATTAGGGCTTTTGCAAAATATTTCACTCTGTGCATAATTAATGTTCTTTGATGCTTTTGTTATTTGTTTTGCAAATATTAGATAGCAAGATGGAGGAAGATGGATTTAGTAGCATTTGGGAGCATAGGAGATAGAGATCCACTCATATACAACAAGAAGAATCATTTGTTTGAGGTTTGATTGAGAATATTGTTTGAAAATACTTTTTCGATGTTGTTTCATCTTGTTTAATTATGACTAAACTTTTTTGGATCTGTTTTGATTGTCTTACCTAGTTTGACATCCTTTTCAACTTTTTGAACTTGATTGAAGAATGGATTGAGAATGAATGTACGATGATGAGGAATGATGAATAATGATTATGAACGAAGGATTACACGGTATGGCCACTGGCATACTTCCTTCACACTATGAGCTGGATGCTCAATATGTTAGAATAGGCAACGGAGGATACAATGAAGGCAAGAACTGGCCTCTAATCACCTCGATTCCAATCTGGTTGGACTTTGATAAGGTTTGTTACAGACTTGGACACTCCAAGCGATAATCACTAGCAACACACAAACAAAAACAGCAAGATCACTGAACTGAGAGAGAGAGAGAGAGAGTTCCGAGCCAAGTGTCACGAGACTGGCACCACGTGCCAACAGAAAAAAAAAAACAGACTTTTAACACTTCAAATAACAACTGAACTAAAAGAGATAAGGCGACACGAGACGGGGAGTAGTGAAGTTCCACCCCAAGAGAGCACTGGCCCCAAAGGTTGGCACCCTGTTTAGTATTTCTTTATATTGCTTGAACTCAGTACAACGCCGGTACTCCAAACTTTGCACCTAATCCACGAAGCATGCCAGAGAATGAGCCCTTCGCTCATATTTAAAGGCCCTTGGCCATGAAAAGGTTCAAACTCAAAAGCAACTGGTCCAAAAGCTGGCGCTCAAAAGCTATCAACGCAATTTTTGAAAATCTGTATAGCCTGTCAACGCAAAATCCGGGACTATCAGTACAGTCTGCCACGTCATCATGTCAGCACGAAATCCGGAAATCCGTACTGCTGCCACATCATCAGCTTCTATGCAAATGAGCTTGTGTGTGCAAGTGCTGGTCCTGCTTTATTTTAATATCTTTAGGTTACTTGGGCCCCATCGAACGGGGTCCTATAAGTTGGTGGGAACTTCTTTTGCCTCTCCTTCTTCTATTGATGCTGCGTCTTAGGGTTTGGGCTTCTCGACCGGGATCTGTGGGTTTGCTCCGTTCTTCAGTGTCTTGACACGTCAGCAATTTGTGTCTTGATGCTGCATCTTAGGGTTTGGGCTTCTCGGCTGGGATCTGTGGGTTGGCTCCGTTCTTCAGTGTCTTGACACGTAAGCAATTTGTGACATCCCCCCTTCTTGAAAGAAAGTAATTGTCCACGATTACAGCATATCTGCAAAACAACTCAAGTTAGCTCAAAAAATTTCGAGAGACATTCCGAGGGACAATTGGAGGGACAATCAGTTTTCTCATTCCAAATCAGAACTCTTGATTTCCTGGGTCGTTGGCTTCCCAGAAGGATCTCATCTAATAAGGAGTCTCATTCCGGATTAGGAGCTCTTGATATCCTGGGTCATTGGTTTCCTAGAAGTATCTCATCCAATAAGGAGTCTCATTCCAAATTGGAGCTCTTGATATCCTGACCCGTTGGTTTCCCACGAGTATCTCATCTAATAAGGAATATTCAATGGTTGGCACATCACAATGCAACACGAATGCTCACATATGCATGTTACAAGACATAGAAACATAAAGCCGCCGATGAGCACTCCCCCCGCAAATAACCATCCAGGTCCGGGCCATGAGCTGTTCAACGACTCCCTCGTCACTTCTCCACATAACCTAAAAAGGTCTGGGCCGGGAGATATAGAGGCCTTTTACAACCAAGCGCCCCCCAGACCACAGCCTGCGTCGTTTGGAGGTGCTGAGAGTAACCCCTGCTCAGACTTGTTAACACTCCCCCCGTAAATAACCACAAGGGTCCGGCCCATAAGTAAAAACAGCACTTTCCAAACATTCAATACTTCCCCCGTAAATAACCACAAGGGTCCGGGCCATGAGTATGAACAAGCATTCTCAAACATCATTTCTCAGTACTCCACCCAAGAGTAAAATCACCAATCATTGAAACCAGTATTCAAACCAGAGTAAAACAGTTCAAATCGGCACCAAGACAGGTTTAAAACAGATACCATCCATTTCAAACAAATTCCAAACGGGATCATCAAACAAATTCTCAAGCAGAACTCAAACTTAAAGGCAATCTCGACATCAGTTGAGCTCGAAAAGACGACTGGCTTTCCATCCTGAAACCTGCACCAAGATTAAGGTTAGATTTCTTCCATAAGGTTGTAGCCGACAACAACATGGTTCATAAGCTCTTGAACAATTGGAACAAGCCTCGACAGACAGTATTCCTCTGCGGTGATGGAAACCCCAAGATATATCAATCGTACGGACCTCAAAGGTTATCAACTTGAGAAGAGACATCTGCTGATGTCAAAAAAAATTCGAGTTGTAATCTGCTAGGATTTCCATGTGGCAAGCATTTCAGGATACCCCACTCAGCCAAAAGCTGCACTCCGAAGAAAGATATCTAAAGACATATAACTTCGGGTTTAAAAAATCTTGAAAGCTTGCCAAGTCCTTGGAGTGCATGGCTTGGTAGCTATAGACATTTACCACTGCATGGCACTGCTTGTGAGAGAAACAACACCTTGAGAAATCCTTGATCTTGCTCTTGCAAGTAATCTTTATGGCTTATGCCCTGTAAGACAGAGCGATGAAGACAAGAGCGTGCCCGACATGAGACAAAGAGTGGCGGAGTTCCACCCCAAGAGAGCACTAGACCCAAAGGTTAGCGCCCCTTTCAATATTTCTTTATATAGCTTGAACTCAATACAATGTCGATACTCCAGACTCTGCACCTTCTCCAGGAAGCATGCCAAAGAATGAGCCCTTGGCTCATATTTAAGGCCCTTAGGCCCTTGGCCATGACGAGCAATCACATGAAAAGCTTCAAGCAATTGGTCCAAAAGCTGGTGCCCAAAAGCTCTCAACGCAATTTTCGAAAATCCGTACAGCCTATCAGCGCAAAATCCAAGACTGTCCGTACGGTGTGCCACATCATCATGCCAGCACGAAATCCGAAAATCCGTATTGCTGCCACGTCATCAGCTTCTACGCAAATGAGACTGTGTGCGCGTGTGTGCTCCCCATAAGTCTCTGAATAGAGTCAGACTTATGCTGCAAACAATACCGTCGAATCTCTTTTGGCAAACCACAGCAAAACTGCTAAATCTGGTCTCTCAAAGTGATCCTCCGAAAGGAGAACACTGGCAGATAGGTATCCCAAAACCGCTGGTAGTAGTCATCCAACGTGTCTTTTTTAGTCATTCGCAGATGATGCCAAGCCGTGATAACATCTTCTTCATATTCTTCTGTTATCGAGGCAGAAGGGAAAATTCTCTTGAATTTTAACCACTCCTTAGGTGCTTCTCTCATAGTCATAGGGGACAGAGGGGATGGGGCCTAGGGACGGGGGACGGCCGAAACCGGGATTAGGACATGCTGGGACGGCAAGGAACGGACGGCAGGGGAGATTCCAGGCAAGAGTGCATGCAGACGTCCCAAGGGCGGATGAGGACGGACCGGAACGGCCAGGGACGACCCACCGGTCAACAGTCCCTTTTTTTTTTTTATAGGACCGTTTCAAACGGCCAGTTGGTAGCCCAACGGCTCTTTTTTTGGATGTTTGAAAGTTTGAAGCAACCCGGTAGCTATAAAAGCCACCCTTTGGGTCACTTTGACATGTCTCAAGCTCTCCACCTCAACGGTCCTCAAGTTCTCATTGCTCAAGCCTCTCCTCTCTTCGATGCTTCATCTCTCCGGTCTACCCTCTCGTCGAGGCTTGGACCTCTACCCTTGAGACTTGAGTCTCCACTCTACCCACTCTCTCCCTCCTCTACCCTCTCAACTTTCAAGCTCTCCTCTACTCTCTCTCCACCTACACTCGTGACTCTCACCATCATGTCATCTCAAGCTAACTCCACTTATCAAGCCAACTCTTCTCGAAGGAGGCCCGCCGTGCAAACATGGTCTTGGTGGGATGAAGTCGACTCTACTATGAGTGGTCAAGGTGGCGGTGCAAGACCATGAACATGCAAAGCTATGCTCGTACAAGAGAACGGGTGGTGCAAACAAAGTGCGAGCCCATCTTCTTAATGAACCCGGCCATGAGTGAAGTTTTGTCCACGCATTGTCCCCGAGAAGAGGTTGGAGCTTCTTAAGAAGCTCATGGTGTATGAGGCCGTGGAAGTTGCCAAGAAAGGCTGCTTTGTTTCCGTTGATCCCTTCGCCACGGTGACACTGCGAGAGCAAAGGCAAGCCAACCTTGGCTCCAGCTCTCGAGCGTTCAAGACAAATGCGTCCACATATGGGGCTTCCATTGCACATCGTCAAAGCACCCTCAACGAAAATTGGAATCCTAAATTGAAGGAAGAGGTGGATAGGTCGGTTGCCTGATTCTTCTTCCACGACCACATTGCCTTCGATGCTTCGCAGTGAGTTTCCATTGTGACTTATGGCATATGCATATTGCAATCTCCCATTTTGTATTTCACTATGGGGTCCCGACTCTCCATACTAACACAACATGCTCTTTTTGGTGTGGATAGGTTTTCGAACCATGATTCCAAAAATAGGGGAATATGGTCCCTCTTATGTGCCACCTTCATCGGAGAGGCTTCGCACCATCCTCCTTGACAAAGAGAAGCTTGTCATGGAGCAAGCGGCCCAAGCAACAAAGGATTTGTGGGAGACCAACGGTGTGTCTCTAGAGCCTTGTAGATGGATGGAGAGACACCCGCAAGCGGTCCATCCACGGAGTGGTGGCCTATTCTCGGGGGGAGGTGTACTTTGTGGAGTCACATGATGCATCCGACAGTGCCAAGGCCGCGGAGATGCTTGCTGCGGAGTAGACAAGCACCATAGAGATCATCAGCCCAGAGAATGTCCTTTGTATGGTTGCAGATGGAGAGCGTCAAATAGGGCAACCAGGGCATGTTCCCACTATCCATGTCACATTTTTCATGGTGCATTGCCTCAACAACCTCCTCAAGGACATAGGGAGCTTGTCCTTGGATTTCACCCACCATTACTAATGCCAATCAAATTGTGTCCTTTGTGCTCAACCATCAAAAAGTGCGCCACGAGTTCTCAAAGAGGAGCCACTTGTCCTTGCTCAAATATTCAGAGACAAGATTTGCATCCAATTGGCTTATGCTAGGCCGCTTGTCTACATGTGGCGGAGGCTTAAGGGGCCTCTTTCTCAGTGATGAGTTCCATGCCATGCCAGAGTCTACATCAGCAACAAGGTTGAAATGCCGAGAATGGGTAGAAGACGCCGCTTGGTGGGAGGAGGTGAAGACTCTCGACGCCATGGTCAAGCCTATTCTACACCTACTTCAAGTTGTGGATAGCTTGCAGCCATGCATCGGCAAAGTGTATGAAGCCATGGACCAGATGGTAGAGACACTTGAGAAGCTTGTGCCTGACCCTATTCAGTATGCGCAGATTCATGGCTTGTGTGAGTCCAAGTGGAATGGATACTACTCTTCACTTCATGCGGCAGCTTATGTGCTTGACCCCGAGTTTCAGGGAAGGCGTCAAAGAGACCGACAAGGAGGTGAGCAAAGGATGGCGGCTTGCATTGGAGCGCCTTGAGCCTAGCAGTGACATTAGGCGCAAGGTTAGAGATGAGCTACTCAACCACAGGCAAAAGAAGGGCTCCTATGGATGTGTCCATGCACAGGTTGAGCGCAGCAAGATTGGCTCGGTTTTGTGGTGGGAGGACTATGAAGGAGATGGCCCACATTTGCAGCGCTTGGCTGTTCCGGTCCTTAGCCAAGCATGTACCACTAGTTGCTTGGAGCAACTTTGGAGTGTGTACAACCACATTGCCTCTAAGAGGGCCAATGATTTGGTGTTTGTGAGCGCTAACTTGCGCATGCTTTTCAAGAGCGTCACACACAAGGCAGATTCCTTCATCAAGTGGGAGATAGCACAAGAGAATCCATCTATGGCCGAGACACTTTTGGAGGAGCTAGAGGAGAACTGCGAGCCTGGCGAGGCCTCATATGAAGCTGACGACCTCAACTACAACGATGATGTGGAGATTCAGCAGGCAAGCACTTCCGGAGTTTGATGATCATTGATCGCTCTAGAGTCTAGAGTCTACTCCTCTACGTAGCCCTTTGTACTTTTTGTTATCCTTGAGGCTTGTCCTTTTTTAGCCCTTGTGGCATGCACTTTCCATTTTATATCCACTGATGTTTTATTAGCACATTCGCGTCTATATGACTCATGCTCTTTGGTCTATTTAGTGTAAATTTGTGGTCAAAGTGATGCTCTATGTGTGTGGCATGTGCAGGTCAAAAAATGCCAAAAAAAACTTTTTTTTTTTGCCGATGCGACCCTCGTCCCCGTCCCCATTCCCTAACTTTTTCCGTCCCGTCCCTGTCCCCGACCCCAACCCCAACCCGTAATTCCATGTAACTATGGCTTCTCTGCGTAACAACAGAGTAGACCACCATGTCTGTGCATTTCCTTTCGAGTAAGAGGCCGCCCTTCGCACCTTGAAGTGTTCCGAGAACGACCTCCCAAGAAGGTGACGTCAAGCTGCTGTATAAACTCAAGGGCTCGATGGGTTCCTGATAGCCTGAAAACGTGTCTAACCTCACTGCTTCATCCCCATCCTTAAACTCCTTGGTCTTCTTCAATCGTTCACGAGCTCTCCTCCTCTGAATTGCTAGTTGGCCTCCCATGCCTTATCGATTTTTTCAAGAATCTACTTTTCTCGCTTTTTCTTCGCTTCTTCTGTCTTTTCTCATCCTCTCTAGAACTAGAGGACGACGAAATTTCGAAACTCTCTGAAGACGAAGAAAGATCTGGGTCACCTTTGAAACGAACACGCTTCTTAAATCTGCTTACCTTAAAAGTTGACTTTCGAAGTTCCGGCCCAAATAACCAGGGAAATCCATTGATTTCCTCTTCTTCCGAGAGTGCTTTAAGCCTTTTCTTAACCGGTTCATCTTCTTTTCAAGAGCTTTGTTGAACTCTTTCTGTGAGTACAATTTCCGCTCTTCTGCACTTGGCTTTTCTTCGAGCTTCCTTACCGTCTTGAGAGGAGAATCAAGGGCCTCTCGCCATCTCGAGTGAATCTCATCATTCGGGTAATTCTTCAGATGATTCACATATTTTGCGTCTCTCAAGTAATTAATCTTTTCATGCACGTGCTAACCTCCAGTTGACGTTTGTACTCCGCTTTGACAAAATCCCTCTCCGAAAATTTGCCTAAATCTCCATTGGTTTCTTCAGTTTCCATGTTGGGTTTCTTTCTCTCGTGTCTCTCTTTCTTTCAGTCCAGTTCAGTTCTTTCAAGTGAAATAAAGTGTCCCTTGTGTTTGTGCGGAGTACCAGATCCGAGCTAAACCCTTAAACACTTCCGTTGCACCTGACATTGGTATCAGAGGTCTGTTTGTGCTTCGGCTCCGCGAACTCAAGGGAAGAACCTAAAGCAGAACCCCAGAAGAACCAAGAACCTCAAGAACTCAAGAACCCAAGAACCTCTCCCAGTTTTTTTTCCCCCCCTTGACAAAATCTTCGAGTCTTGATCATGGACTTAATAGCTCCCATCTTCATTGCCACGGCGTTAAAGGAAGATCGATATCGGATACACGACAACCCAGATCTTGAGTACGAAGATATGCTTGCCTTGTATGCGGATATGGAAGGAATTGGAGACATCCCTAAACCTGTTGTGCATTCGCATTCGCATGTAGCGTGCATCCACTTCTGTGGACAAAAAACCCTTGGAATTACCTCCGATCACCCTTTACCTTAGAGCTTCACCTGCAATGTTTTCAGGACAGGACTATTCGAGTGGTAGTACGTGCTTAAGGCAAAGTCACCACCAAGGCTGGTATTCTGCGACAGTAGTAGGCCTACCTAGTAACTCGTGTGGTCTGTGTTTACATCATAGCCAATCTACATCCGCAGTATCCACCCGTTTGGAGGAGTTTTCATCGGTTTATGCATCCACATGCAACAGAAGCAGCAAGCATCAGAGGTACAGAAAAGAATCCAAAGATAGAAGTTTGGAAGTCGTGCCTCACCTTTAACAAGGGGACGTCACGTGCGCACTTCACTTGCGCTACGGGGGCATGCTTCTGCTATAGTCTAGCATGAGTCTTAGCTTAGGACCTAGCGTGGCACTTTGTGACCCTCTAGCAGGACGTGCATGTCGAGGCCGGTCACAGTTGCATACCCTATCTTGAACAAGACACCATTTCAACATGTAGGTAATTTGCCGCGTGTGAACCACCTCTTAGCATGCTAACTTTTAGCCCAAAGCCTCCAATGGGCTGTCTCAAGGTCTGTTGGGTTGTGATCTGTGACACAAGTCCTCCCATAGATGCCCACCACTCGTATCCTCTGAAAACAGCACTCTGCAACCTGTGGAGCCTCTACTGAGACTCTGTGTAGTCGACCCTCGCCCTAGATCTCGAAGAACATGGAGGGTACGGACTCTAAGCAAGCACGAGTTGCAATGAGGACCTCCAGTCCCGTGAAGGCCCCCATGTATCTGGGAGTTGCTGTCTCTAGAGGAGTGAGCCACTCAGTTAGTAAAGCCTTTGTAATGTCCTGGCACATGCTCTGCACCCCTCTAATGCCCTGTAGCTGGATGCTTTGTACCCCCTCTTGCAAACCTGGAAACTAAAGCCAGTCAATTAAGAGTGCGGGCTAGGCCCTCTACCATGGGACCCCAAGAAACATGAGGCCTACTACCGACCAAGTGGCCACTCTGAGTGCTAACCATGGGGTTCCAAACAAGGGGCTGTCTCAAGCGCTCCTCCATGATGGGTTGGTGTTGCTCCAGGCGACTCCGCAGCTGCTCCCAAGAGCGAAGCAGGCTCACAGCAAATCGATCCTCCAGTCTCCTGCTCAGACCAACTCTACGCATCTCTGTAAAGATCCACCTGATGGAAGGGCTCCAAAGGCCTCCTAGTTGAGGCACTCGAGCTCTAAGCCCCTGAAGCAACAACTCCTTCCAAGGCTCCTCCCTTGGAAGCAGTCCTCTGAAGTGAGAGAGGGGCTAGCGATGGGTGTAGAAGAGCCCACGAGCAGAGAGAGAGAGTGAGCGTGAGAGTTGTTTTGCAGAGAGAGGGAGAGAGGAGATCGTACGACTTCTTAGTGTGTTTCTAGGACACACAACTAAAAGCCCTATGTTTTATTATTATGTAAGGGTACAAACTTATGACCATTTAAATGGCATTTGGGTGTGAACACACCCAAGTATAAAAGAATGAATAAATGAGTAAGAGAGGCTATAAGAGGGCCTTTAGACCCAACAACCTCCCACTTAAAGACCCGATGTGGTACCTTTAAGTAACTCCCACTAAGTGTAAGCAATGTTGATGTTGTGTCTTAGCAAGACACTTAGTGAGAACATCTGCAGGGGTATCCTGTGTCTTGACCTTTGTCAGTGTGACAAGGCCATCATCCAATACCTGTCGTATAAAATGGTACCGCACATCAATGTGTTTGGTACGAGCATGGAACATGGCTTTCTTAGCCAGACATACAGCACTCTGACTATCACAACCAAGCACTAGAGCATATGCAGAAAGACCAAAGTCTCTGACCAACCCTGCCAAGCCAAATAGCTTCCTTAGAAGCCTCTGTGGCTGAAATATATTCAGCCTCTGTAGTGCTCAGTGCCACAATCTTTTGTAACCTTGAACACCATGAAATAGCACCTCCAGCAAGTGTGAATACATACCCACTCATAGACTTTCTAGTGTCAAGATCACCTGCCATGTCCGAATCACAGAATCCCCGCAATGATAGTGTACCCTTGCCATAACATATACATGTGTCCAGTGTACCTTTTAAGTACCTGAATATGCTCTTCACTGCCTCCCAATGTGGTTTGCCAAGATTAGACATGAACCTGCTAACAACTCCCACTGCATAAGCAATGTCTGGTCGTGTAGCAACCATGGCATACATCAATGAACCACAAGCTGAAGCATAAGGAATGCCTTTCATAGCATGAGCAGCTATATCATCTTTTGGGCAATCAAGCTTGCTAAGCTTTGTGTGCGGAGATAAGGGCACACCAAGAGGCTTAGCATCAGCCATATTAAATCTCTCAAGTACTTTCTTGATGTACTTGTCTTGAGAAAGGAATAAAAGACGCTTCTTTCTATCCCTCCTAATACGCATACCCAAAATATGTTCAGCTGCATCCAAATCTTTCATCGAGAAAGCTGAATTCAGCTCCTTTTTCAAAGCATTCAAAGTCTCCTTATGCTTGCCAGCAATCAACATGTCATCCACATATAGGACTAGCACAATAAGACTACCATCATAAGTCTTTTTAGTGTAAAAACAGTGATCTGCTTGACTGCGTTTGAAACCATGATTGAGCATAAAAGTACCAAACTTTTTGTACCACTGTCTAGGAGCTTGTTTCAGCCCATACAAGCTGCGTTTTAGTTTGCATACCAAATGCTCTTTCCCTGGAATGACAAAGCCCTCAGGCTGCAGCATATACAGCTCCTCATCCAAGTCACCATGTAAGAAAGCAGTGATCACATCCATTTGATCAAGCTCCAAATCCAAGATAGCACATAGAGCAAACAACACACGGAGAGTAGACATCTTCACTACAGGTGAGAAGATTTCCTGGAAGTCAATGCCTTCCTTCTGTGCATAACCCTTAGCAACTAAACGCGCTTTGTATTTGGGTTTGTCATCAACACATTTGATCTTATAAACCCACTTGTTAGGAATAGCTTTCCTACCTTTGGGCAAATGCACAAGCTCCCATGTCTTATTTGCATACAGTGATTGCATTTCAGATTTCATAGCAAGCTCCCACTTACTTTTGTCATCACAAGACTGAGCCTCTTTGTATGTAAGAGGCTCTCCCTCATAAGTCAACAAAACACAATCCAAAGATGGTTGAAACCTCTCTGGTTGACGTCTCTGATGTGTAGATCTCCTCACCCAATGATCTACATTTGCCAGTAAAGGGTCTACGTCCTCAGGAATGATTCCGTTATCATGTAGCGGCTGATTTTCAGCATTTATACCCTACCGTAAATCATTTTCAGCCTGCTGGTCATTGTGTTCTACCCCATTTTGTGCATCTATTTGCTGTCCATTCTCTTCTGACTGTTGCACAAATGGTTGATGCTCATTTTCAACATCAATAGGCACCATATTTTCAACCAAGAAAGGCTTTATGGCTGGCTGGTCATTATGAAATTTGACCCTCTTTTTATCATGGTCTACATGTGTAGCATTTTGGAGCAATTTAGCCTCATTAAATACTACATCTCGGCTGCGTACAACCTTCCTGTAATCAGGTAACCATACTCTATAACCCATCTCACCCTCATCTCCATAACCCATGAAGATGCCTCTAATGGATTTCATGTCTAGCTTAGTCCTCTGATCTACAAGCACATGCACAAATGCCTCGCAACCAAAAACACGCAAATGGTCATATGAAGCAGGTTTGCCAGACCAAACCTCTTCGGGGATGCCATTGTCCAAAGCACGATTTGGAGAACGGTTGCATACATGAATTGCAATTCTCAAAGCCTCTCCCCAAAATTCTTGCGGAATATTAGCTGTGGACAACATGCAACGTATCCTCTCACAAATTGTGCGATTATATCTCTCAGCCACACCATTAGATAATGGATTCTAAGGGGCTGTTAACTCCCTTTTAATACCATGCATCTCACAAAGAACATTAAATTCACGTGATACATACTCTCCCCCATTATCTGTTCTTATGGCCTTTAACTTGAGACCCTTTTGTGTGGTAACAAAAGCATGAAATCTTTTAAAAGCGTCAAAAACATCACTCTTGTTTTTAAGTACATACACCCAAGTCTTTCTACTGAAATCATCAATGAAAGATACAAAATAGCGTGCACCACCATGTGAGCTCACAGGCATAGTGCAAACATCTGAATGTACTAAATCAAGAGCATGCAACTTTTTAGAGACACCAGACGAATAAGAGAACTTCACTTGTTTACCATAGATACAATCTTTACAAAATTCAAGGCAAGGACCTTTTACATCAAATCTCCCAAGAGAGGAGAGAACCTGCAGTCCTTTCTCACTCATATGACCAAGTCTCTTATGCCAAAGTTCCATTGGACAATGAACTTCAACCATAGCAACAAACTTGCCAGGTAAGGCCTTGCAATGCAAATAGTATAAAGTTCCCCTTTTGCTGCCCTTCACAATCAACATAGAGCCCTTTTGTATTTTCCAAGAGCCACCACCAAAAGTAGTGAAGTAGCCCTTTACATCCAGTTGCCCAACTGATAGCAGACTCTTCTTAATGCCAGGCACATACCTAACATCATGCAAAACAAGTTCTTGGCCATTTTCCAAAGCCAAGTGAATGGTGCCAGCACCCTCAATGTCACATGCATAGTTATTACCCAAGTAAACTTACCCAGGTTACCTGCAGTGTATGTGGCAAAAGACTCCAAAGAAGGAGGTACATGAAATAAGGCACCACTGTCTACTATCCAAGACTGGGACAGCCCATCATGTGTTGAAAGCAAAACGTCAATAAGATCTGGCTTCGTGATATACATATCACTTGCCATAGCCACAACATCATCAAAGACACTCGAAGCTACGACAAGTGCTTCGTCCACATCAACAATTTCCTCTATGACCACGCTAGAGGCCACATTGGCCTTGCCAACATCCTTGGAAGAAGAGGAGGTGACATCATCACCTTTAGCATCTTTTGCATCCTTCTTCTTCTTACCCTGCTGCTACTTCTTCCTCTCAAGCTCTTGCTTGTAAAATCTGCAATCAGGCTTTTTATGCCCGTTGCGCCACATTGATAGCAAGTTATATCTTGAGATTTTCCCTTGCTCTTACTTCTACTCTTGCCCCTGTTAGCTACATTGTTCCTTTTCTCTGACCTGCTATAACCAGCCCGTACAACGTAGAGGGCGGTACTATTTCAATTACCTGTTAACTTTACACAAAGCACTGAGAAGGGAAGAGAACACAGTTGCGTCCAGCGACTAGAATGTCACTGCGCACACGAGACCGACACCCTGTAGGCCCCAAAGACTGGCGCCCCTTTCGGTATTTCTTTATTCAAATTAAGGTAGACGATCCGACCACTTAGCACAAGCTTTCACAAAGCTGTCCAAACCTGGCGAGGGCTGGAAACGCAGGTTTTCGACCGGATTTCGATAGCATAACGACGCAAAAACCCCTGTAGGTCAAAAACACCTGTCTAGGACGGATTCCCTCGATATCTGGAAGCTTTCTAGTGAGCTGTCACAGAAATTCAGCGGGCTGTAATTCTCTGTTTTTCACTGCCGGGAGCCCAAAAGCCTGTACACGCATCCCAAGGCTCTCACGAGGCTCCCCCGATGTTCCCTTGCAGTTTAGGTGTGAAACCCTAAACCTGCAGAAAAACACAGCAGGCTGTAATTCCCTGTTTCGGATCGTTTTTAGCGGAGCGAACACGCCTACGCATGTCCCAAGGGCTCCCGCACGCAATGGGACAGTTCCCCTCTGAATTGGACGAGTTTTCACGCGAGAAAACTCTCCAAACTCGCAATCTTTCGTGATGGAACTATGCGTACCTGTGGGGGATTAGCAATTAGCTAATCCGGTTCCTGTTCAGAAGGCTCTTGCCTTGGCAAACGCGCATAAACCCTCAGAACTGTACATAGGTCAAATGAGAAGCCCACTAGTGGGGCATAACATACTGTACGTAGGGGAGAAAGAGAGCAGTATGTAGCGTGCGGGGCATCACTCCCGTCACCATACTGTGCATAGAGGGCAAGGTAAGCATTCCATAGCTTCTGTACCTACTACAATCCACCTGAGGCTGAAAATGGCGCCCCCTTTGTTGATATGCAGCTCGTTTTTGCCTCCCAGAGTGGCAGAATCGCTCACAGGCTGACACGTCGCCCAGTTTCTGAGTTTGGGCTTTCCCTGCTAAAAATATCTCAACTGGTGCGTCAGTTGACTTGGTAGCAGAGCAATAGAATGTTCCCCTTGTCATTCCAGAGCTAATGACACGAACACATTTTCTGGTCAAAAATAGCAGTTCCCTAAATTTTAGGAGATGCTTCCATGGCGTCCCTATCGGTCTCTTGACCATCATTGAAGACTACCATTTGACCAACATCTACAATGTGGGTTAATTTACTGGCCCCTTTCAACTTATAAAGTTGCAGTGACTTGACGAGTGGCCCAAATTCCAGTTTGGCGCACACGAGCTTCCATACTCATCAGAATTCAGTGCTAAACTGGCCCAAGCAGTCCCTGTCTGACCGAACTAGATCCCCGATGTGAGAAACCCATTTGGCTGCAGCCGTTTCACACTGGCCATGCAATGTCCAGTTGCACCTTTTCAAGGGTTTTGGGACAAACAAGTAAAAATAAAATAAATATATCTAATACTTATTTACGGAAGGCAACAGGAAAAATACACCTCTTGGTGACACACCCCACCCTTGAAATACTGCAAGCGACCTCGCTTGCATGCCAATAATACATGCAGATATCTCCTGATATCACATATATTCTATGATGGGAATCCAAGATATACATGCTTCCGGAAATGTAGCGTTGGATGATTAAACAATCCCACCAACCTGGCTACGACACATATATCAAGCATAGAAGTCTTCTAGTGTACTCTTGAGCACAAACTTCTCTAGCTAAATTCTGTATGGAAAGAGTAGATACAATTGCTTAACTACTCTCTTGAGCATCATGAACCATGCTCTTGCCTTGCTCCAAAAAGGTTGCATCAAGTCGCTGTGGGTTCCATTTGAAAGGCTTCAAGATACAATTGCAATAGCTGAGGTGAATCAAGCAATTCAGACTCTTCCATCCATTTGACATCTAATGATGGATAGTTCTTGAACTTCACCAAATAGCGTCTTGCAACTTTTCCTCCAACCTTTCTTTCTTTATGTGCCAATATCTGTTCAGGAACAAGGATTTCATCCGATTCTTCCACTTCGGGTTGTTCCTCATCAAGCATATTCTCTGGCACATCACCAACAAAGGGCCTTAGAAGGCTGACATGAAAAGCATTATGTATTTTCCAGCCTTCTGGTAGCTTTAACCTGTAAGCTACATCGCTGATCTTTTCTGAAATCTGAAAAGGACTATAATATCGCATACTGAGGTTAGGAAACAAGCGTTCCTTGCCTTTCCTTGCCTTTCCTTTTCCTTAACCTGGCCTTTTCAAAGCGCAAAAGTACCCAATCACCAAGTGAAAATACAAGTTCACGACGGTGACGATCAGCAGCTTTCTTTTGCTTAGCCTGAGTCTTCTCAAGAGCAATCTTTATCTTCCTGTATGTTTCATCCATATCTTGCACGTACTTGTCTGCCTCAAAAATCTTGTCCTTAGTCTGCAAAATGGGCGGGACTTTCTTCCCTCCTTCCACTATCTCAAATGGTGCCTTACCTATTGACGTATGCACAGTGTTATTGTAAGCATATTCAACCAATGGAAGATGGTGTTCCCAAGTTGCCTTGTGCTCTGACACATAACATTTGAGCAGGTCCAGGACAGTAGAAATTGCCTCTTCTGACTGTCCATCAGTTTGCGGATGAAACGAAGAAGAGAACTTGAGCGTAGTGCCCATGTTCTCAAACAATGCCTTCCAGAAAAGACTCGTCATACGTGGATCCCTGTCACTGACAATTGACTGGGGCATCCCATGATATTTAAAGATATTGCTCATGAATATCTTGACCATGTGTTCTGGCTTTATCTTCTTCCTAACAGGAATGAAATGGGTCTGCTTACTGAACCTACAAATGATAGTTCAAATCCCATCATTTCCTGTTTGCGTCCTTGGAAGATCAAAGATAAAGTCCATTGCTATACTTTCCCATGGCCTATCAGGGATCGGCAATGGCTGCAACAATCCCGGTTGCTTTTGTCTGTCAAATTTGACTTTTTGGCATACTAAGCATGATCTTACAAATGTGTCAACATCTTGACGCAAAGCTGGCCAATAGAAGAATGCCTCAACCCCTTTCACTATCGCATCAATTCCACGATGCCCAGCATAAGGTGGAGCATGACTTTCCATCAAAATCTTTGGCCGTAACTGTTTAGTAACGCATAACTTTCCATGCATCATGAGAAAGTCATTCTTAAGCATATAGTGCTCATGATGTTGCCCATCAACAAGCTGGTCATAGATCCTTGCAAAATCTGAATCTTCAGCATATTGGGTCTTCATTTCGTCTAGTTCACATTGGTACGGAATTGACACTGCTGAAATTTGGGGTTTTCGTGACAACGCATCAGCCACCACGTTCTTTTCCCCTTGCACATGCACAATCTGAAAATGGAACATTGACAAGATGTTTGCCCATCGCATGTGCTTCTCAGACAACTTCGTCTGTGTAAGAAAATATCGCAAGGTTTGATGATCCGTTTGGACAACAAAATCAGCCCCTAGCAAATAGTGTTTCCAACTAGTGAGAGCATGAATTACTGCCAGCAATTCTTTCTCATAGACTTGCAAGTTCCTTTCAATCATATGCGACTACTCGGCCATTCTGCATTAGAACTGCACCAAGACTATGGCCACACGCATCACATTGAACCACAAAAGGTTTAGAAAGATCTGGCAAAATAATTACCGGATCTGAAGTCAGCTTCTCTTTCAAGTGTTTGAACGCTAAAATTTCCTTGGTTGTCCACTTGAAAGTAACTCCTTTTCCTTGCAGTGCATGGAGTGGAGAAGCAATCTCAGCAAAATTTCGGATGAACCTCCTGTAATGGGAACATAAGCCTAGGAAGCTTGGAATGTCATGTACGGACTTCAAGTCTAGCCATGACCTAATTGCTTCCACTTTAGCGGGATCCATGCGTACCCCATCCTTTGAAACAATGTGCCCAAGGAAGTGAATCTCTTGCAAAAAGAATTCACTCTTCTTCGCATTAATGAGTAGCCTGTTCTTACGTAACTCATTGAAAACTGCAGTCAAGTGATCCCTATGCTCCTCTTCACACTTTGAGTAGACAATCATGTCATCAAAGAAGGTACCCACGAAGTTTCTATGTGGTCTAAAAATTATGTCCATCATTCTATTAAATGTGGCAGGAGCATTTGTGAGACCAAATGGCATGACAAGAAACTCATAGAGACCAAATGTTGTCCTGAACGCAGTCTTATGGACATCTTCTGGTCTAATGCGTATCTGATGATACCCGCTCTTTAGGTCTATTCTTGTAAACAATGACGCTCCCTCAAGCCGATCAAGAATGTCATCTATCCTCGGTATGGGGAACCTATTCTTGATAGTATTCTTATTCAAGGCGCGATAGTCAATGCACATGCGCCATGAACCATCCTTCTTCTGCACTAAGAGTACAGGCGAACAAAAAGGGGATGAATTGGGCTGAATCAGCCCCTTCTCTAAAAGCTCGTTGACCTGACCCATAATCTCTTTCTGTTGGGCTGCACTAACCCTGTATGGTGGTCTATTCGGTGGACTAGAACCTGGCACAAGATCTATAGTATGATCCTCAGGTCTCTCAGGAGGTAACTCCCCTGGCAAAGAGTCCGAAAAACAATCACTGAAACCACTCAAAAAAGTTGACCTGTCTTTATCTAAGGTAGACAAATTAGATACAACTTGAGGTACTTCTTTTGCAAAGATCAAGTACGCAGAAAGATGATTCTTTATTAAAGATGAAATAGCAGAAGCAGAAACAACTGGAACAGACTCGCCTTTAAGCTTTACATCAAGGACATGAGTCTTTCCTCTATGTACAAGGGTAATCTTTTTGTTGTAAGTATCCACCATAGCATGCAACCTGTAACACCATGGGATACCCAATAACACATCACAGCCCTCAAGCGGCATAATATGAAATTCTTCCGCATCCACATAGCTCTGAATGTGCAGACGAAGCTTTCCCAGAATGGGAGTAACAGGCTCTGAATGTCCTGGGCATGCCAAACCTGCTTCGCCTGTCATACCCATCTCCTCTGCACGAATGCCCAACTTTGATGCCAATTCTGGTGATATGAAATTTGCATGGGCTCCTGGATCAAAGAAAACCAGCACTGTCTGGTCTCTAACTTTGCCCCAAGCTCTGCACAGCTCCGTGGCATCTGTGTTTGGCTGATCTCCAACCAAATCTGGAACAAGTCCTGCACTCGACTTTGGCTTCTTCCCTTTATGGTCTGACTTGTCATCCTTATCCTGTGACTTCTTCTGTGGGCACTCATTTGCAAAGTGTCCTTCCTGTTCACAAATGTAGCATTTCTTGGCCTCCCTAAGAGCTTTCCGTTCTTCAAAAGTTTTGCCAGAAAAATGCCTCTTTTGTCCTTGTCCTCGTCCCGAAGAAGATTTAGACTGCTTCTTGGACGTATCACCTTCTTGAGTGGAGGGCTTCTTTGCAGGAGACTCAGAATGCTTTGCTGCAACATTGCCCTTGGCTGAAAACTATTTGCCCTGGGCCCCTTTCTTGTGGCTATTAAATCCATCGGAATCTCCCTTCGACAGATTGTTGGCCACTCTTGCATTCTCTATCAATTGAAACATATTCATGACAGTAGTCTTTGTGAAGTAGTCCCTGATTTTCTTGGGCAATCCGCAACAGTACTTCTCAATCTGTTCTGACAATGGCACAAACCTGTAAGAGGTGACTGGCAACAGTGCGGCCCAAAACTGTTTATTGTACTCTTCCAAATTCGCACACTGTTTAGCATTCAACTCGTGCCATTCCGTCATTACATCCACTTCAAAAGTGTTTGTCAACCATGCAGGCACAAAAAGTTGTTTGAATTGGACCCACGTTGCTGGGACTTGACCCTGGTTCAACAATGCGGTCCACCATTGGAGCGCATTCCCTTTCAAAAAAGTGGCAGCCTTGCGTATCTTTGAAGATTCCGTGACGTTTCCTCCAGCATAAGCTGCATCGAACTGCTGTATGAAGGTCAAAGCCTTTAATTGGTCCTCAGTTCCTCTGAAAGTTTCAAACTTCACTCCCTGCCCACCTTCCTTGTAATCCTTAGGCTGACTCAAAGGAGCCACATTATCATAAACAGGTGCCTGTAACAGTGGTGCTCCATGAGTGTTCATTCCAGCACTTGAATCAACTGTTTTCCCTGTCATATCTGCATTTTGTACGTATGGCTGCGAAAAACCAGCCATACCAAATTGTGTTCCAAACACTCGAAACTGGCCATAGGCACCCTGAAAACCAGGTTGGACACCCATGTTCGCGTACATAGGGTTACCCATGCCTGTTTGCATTGTCCCGAACACATTCCCTGGCATATAACCTGTGGAAGGTCCAGCCATAGCTTGAAACACTGAACCACCTCCAAAATAACCAGGATAAGTATTAGGTAATGGAAGGGTCTGACGCATAGCCTGTTCATTGCTCCCTTGACCATTCACAAACGGTTCCTGTCCAGCTAAAGCAAGTTGCTTTGGATCATTGGACACCGCTAGTTGCTCAACCACATGGGCTTTCCCTCGAGCATCATGAGTCCTCTGCGCATTGGAAATCTCCTTTTCCTGCAACGGCTCGGTCATGCCCTGTGTAGGAGGCTGAAAACCCTGTGTCGGAGCTTGTAAGAATTCCTGCATCCTTGGGTTGTTAGCCAACTGCTGAAACATGTCCATGCAACAACGCAGTTGAGTTCTAAACAACCTGTCCTCTTCTTGAAGAGTTGAAGGAATTTTCTCTGTGCCATGTGAGGAAGATCCCTCTTCAGGTACTTGGTCTCTCTTCTCTGCCATATCGACAAGCTCTCTGTTGCTTTCACCCACAACAATCCACGCTGCACTTTTTGAAGAAAAAGTGACTATCCCATCGATGGAACCATATAACCGGCCCGTACAACGTAGAGGGCGGTACTATTTCAATTACCTGTTAACTTTACACAGAGCACTGAGAAGGGAAGAGAGCACAGTTGCGTCCAGCGACTAGAATGTCACTGCGCACACGAGACCGACACCCTGTAGGCCCCAAAGACTGGCGCCCCTTTCGGTATTTCTTTATTCAAATTAAGGTAGACGATCCGACCACTTAGCACAAGCTTTCACAAAGCTGTCCAAACCAGGCGAGGGCTGGAAATGCAGGTTTTCGACCGGATTTCGATAGCATAACGACGCAAAAACCCCTGTAGGTCAAAAACACCTGTCTAGGACGGATTCCCTCGATATCTGGAAGCTTTCTAGTGAGCTGTCACAGAAATTCAGCGGGCTGTAATTCTCTGTTTTTCACTGCCGGGAGCCCAAAAGCCTGTACACGCATCCCAAGGCTCTCACGAGGCTCCCCCGATGTTCCCTTGCAGTTTAGGTGCGAAACCCTAAACCTGCAGAAAAACACAGCAGGCTGTAATTCCCTGTTTCGGATCGTTTTTAGCGGAGCGAACACGCCTACGCATGTCCCAAGGGCTCCCGCACGCAATGGGACAGTTCCCCTCTGAATTGGACGAGTTTTCACGCGAGAAAACTCTCCAAACTCGCAATCTTTCGTGATGGAACTATGCGTACCTGTGGGGGATTAGCAATTAGCTAATCCGGTTCCTGTTCAGAAGGCTCTTGCCTTGGCAAACGCGCATAAACCCCCAGAACTGTACATAGGTCAAATGAGAAGCCCACTAGTGGGGCATAACATACTGTACGTAGGGGAGAAAGAGAGCAGTATGTAGCGTGCGGGGCATCACTCCCGTCACCATACTGTGCATAGAGGGCAAGGTAAGCATTCCATAGCTCCTGTACCTGCTACAATCCACCTGAGGCTGAAAATGGCGCCCCCTTTGTTGATATGCAGCTCGTTTTTGCCTCCCAGAGTGGCAGAATCGCTCACAGGCTGACACGTAGCCCAGTTTCTGAGTTTGGGCTTTCCCTGCTAAAAATATCTCAACTGGTGCGTCAGTTGACTTGGCAGCAGAGCAATAGAATGTTCCCCTTGTCATTCCAGAGCTAATGACACGAACACATTTTCTGGTCAAAAATAGCAGTTCCCTAAATTTTAGGAGATGCTTCCATGGCGTCCCTATCGGTCTCTTGACCATCATTGAAGACTACCATTTGACCAACATCTACAATGTGGGTTAATTTACTAGCCCCTTTCAACTTATAAAGTTGCAGTGACTTGACGAGTGGCCCAAATTCCAGTTTGGCGCACACGAGCTTCCATACTCATCAGAATTCAGTGCTAAACTGGCCCAAGCAGTCCCTGTCTGACCGACCTAGATCCCCGATGTGAGAAACCCATTTGGCTGTAGCCGTTTCACACTGGCCATGCAATGTCCACTTGCACCTTTTCAAGGGTTTTGGGACAAACAAGTAAAAATAAAATAAATATATCTAATACTTATTTACGGAAGGCAACAGAAAAAATACACCTCCTGGTGACACCTACCCCTTACATGATAAGCTGTGCCACTGCCTTCACCACTGGCTTTCCTCCTAATCTCCTCATTGAGAATGGAGCCTCTTACACCATCATAGGTTAAAGGAGCATTGTTTGACAATGACACAACAAGCGCTTCCCAGCTGTCAGGCAAAGTCATCAAAAGAAAGATAGCTTTCAACTTGTCATCAAATGGTTGCAACCCTGAATCCTGAAGTTGACTCAGAACACCTGTAAACGCATTCAAATGATCAGATGCAAACTTTCCCTCATCCAATTCCATGTTTACAAGTTTTCGCATGAGATGAACTTGATTCACAGGAGTTTTATTCTCATACGAACTAGTCAACTTCTGCCAAATAGCATGTGTAGTGTCAAGACGCTTAATATCAGTAAGCACATCATCTGACACAACCATTTTGATATAAGCAATAGCCTTTTTGTTCAGCTTTGCCCAATCTGCATCTGACAAGTTTTCAGGTTTTGCTGCGAGCAATGCATCTTCGCAATCTTTAAGGAATAAAATGCCTTGCATTCTTTCCTTCCACAAATCAAAGCCAGTGCCATCAAATCTTTTGATTTTCATCAAAGACGTTGACTCACTGCTACTTGTAGATGCATTGGAAGCCATTTTGATGCAAAATAGACCAAAAATTCACTGCTGTAATTTTATAACAGCAGGCTGCAAGTTGCAATTTTAGCCTCTTACAGGCTCAGAGAACACTATAGAAGTGCAAGGAAACGTAACACTGGGTTACAAACACTTTATCCAAAGTGTACAACAATAAAAGAGATAAATTTAAGTAGTAAATACTGAAATTTCAGCACACACATGAAGCATACATCCTGTGCATGAATGCTCCCACTTCAGCAATAAAACCAAAGTGCATTTGCAACAACCTCAAACCTGCAACAACTGAGGTAAAAGCTGCTGCAAAATGTATTTTCAGCAATACATAGACTCAATGGGAAGCATCCACAAGTAAATACATGTGTTTATTGTCACATAAACCTCCTGTATATGTGAGAGAGGTCTCAAACTCTGCTCAATTGTACCACAAATTGCAATACATGACACAAAATGTCCAGAATTGCATCACATTTGCAAAAGCCCCAAAAGTTACTACACAATTTGCTGAAATTTTCGAAAAATCAACAAAGGCCCTAAATTTCTCAACTCGAATCCCCGAGAATTTCTGCTGTTATTACACATGTAGACGTAGACTTGAATAATCTTGCACTAATGTGCAAAACCCCAAGTTTAAAGTGACAACTTGCTGAAATTTACTGAAATTTCAGCAAATAGGGCAAAACCCCCAATTTTCCGGGTGGATTGGTGTTGCCCAAAGTGTCCCAAATGTACCTGTAACACTTGTGCTTGTTGTAATTAACAGAAAAAACCTGTTTTTGAAGAGAAACAGCCCGAACTGACCTGTTTTCAACATGTTTTCAGCATATAAGCACTTGTGGGCTAGATATTGTCTTCCTTGTGTCTGGGGAGGAGAGAGAAGACACCTGCGCTTGCTGTTTTTAGAGAGAGAAAACTGCGCAGGAGAGAGAAAATGAAGATTTCTCGCGAGGGAATGCGCGCGGGAGTAGGGAACTTGGCTCTGATACCAGTTTGAAGTGAGAGAGGGACTAGCGATGGGTGTAGAAGAGCCCACGAGCAGAGAGAGAGTGAGCGTGAACGTTGTTGCAGAGAGAGGGAGAGAGGAGATCGTACGACTTCTTAGTGTGTTTCTTGGGCACACAACTAAAAGCCCTATGTTTTATTATTGGTACAAACTTATGACCATTTAAATGGCATTTGGGTGTGAACACACCCAAGTATAAAAGAATGAATAAATGAGTAAGAGAGGCTATAAGAGGGCCTTTAGACCCAACATCCTCTACAACAAACTTCCCAAGAAGGGCTCTTCTCTGTTGTGTTGGGTCTATGATCTCCAACCCCCCTTGAGAACATAGTAGAGTGATCACCTGCCAAGCTACTTTGGCCTGGGCTAACTGAGTTCGCGCCTTGACCAAAGAAAGTTTATGATCAGCCTCTCTAGCTGGCTGATACAGGAGCTTGAGAAGATCCAACAAGATGTAACTTCCTCCTGAAGGACAGGAGAAGGGGAGCAGTTTGCTGCTCAGAGACAAGTCCACGCCAACCTGACAACCCAAGTAGCAAACTGCAATCCTTGGGGGAATCCATCTGAAACACTCACCTGGCGACCAATCAGGTGTAAGAGCACTGCCAACCCAGAAAGCAATTGTCTTCCTCCAATTGGTCAGTGCCCTAACGCACAGAAGAACACCTCAAGAGCCTGCTCATACCTGTGCAAATTGGCCTCTTGACCCTCCAAATACAAGGCTGAGTCGTCGGCAAACTCAGCATCAAGAAGCTCACATGCCCTAATAGGGAGCTCAAGACCACGCAAGCCAACTTGCTGAGAAGTCAAGAATTTGCTCATCGCCTCAACGTAGAACAGAAAGAGGAAGGAGGCAAGAGGGCAACCATATCTGACCGAACGTGTGAGCAAGAAGCACTTCCCTCGTCCCCCTGCCAAGAGCACCTAACTGTGCATACGTTGATAAACTGCTTTTCGCATGTACAAAGTAGCCTGTTTTTGCATGGACATATGTACAAAAAGATGTAAATACATGCATTCAAGAGCTTTGCAAAGTGGTTTCAAGTTTAAAAAATGATGCAATGTGTACATACTGTAAATAGTCATGCTTGCGTGCCGGAAACAGGGTACATGTACGTGCCTGGACAGGGTATTGAAGCCTTGGATGTGATCTCGAGTGGCTTCTTTTGGCTCTAGGGAATGTGTTCAAGCTTTTTAGAATGTAAATAATGCAAGGAAAAGGTGTGGGCACTCTCATCCCGCCCGAGAAGTTTGGCACATGTGGTAACAGTCTATTTGTGGCACCTGATATGTAGCGATGCGCGAACCGCCCTAGAAGTGGTCAAAAGTGGAATGTGGGTATGTGGCAATGAAGTTTGGCTATCAAGGACCAAGCCTATAGAATTTGGTGGATTTTGGAGTTCATTTGGTATTTTTCTCGCAAAAAAATGCCCGCCATGGATTAAAACTGGCCTAAAAAGGTCAAAAAATGATCAAAATGGTGTAAAAAGGCTTCAAATTGCCACATCACTCAGGTGCCGTGAGTGTTTAGGCTGAGGGGGGTCTTTTGAAGCCCGACATCAACACTTTCACCTCTCTGTGTGTGGGAGGAAGCAGGGTTTCCACATGTGGTCGTATGCAGTCCCGTCTTGTTCGCGTCCTGTTTTCGAGTGTGTGGAGGAGTGAATGAGAGTTTCTTCACTTCAATTTTGCACTTGGGAGAGTCTATGGAAACTATGCCTGAAACACAATTATGAGAATAAAAGCCTGTCCCAATGGCAAGGGCAAAACCCACTGACGTAGCCTGTGCATATGTGTGGAGAATGGCAAAGCAACGCCCTGCCAGGGGTTGATATCTGCTATCAGTTCCATCTCCGTGCAGAAGAGCACTGTGTGATACCATGGCAATGGAGCAGATGAAGTAATCCATGAGAGTTGATCTAAAAAGTGAGGGCTAGCTTAAGCTATTGGGCCATGGAGGCGCTCATGTGGGGCCCAAGTATGACGAGTCGGTGATCACACACGGGATGCTCATAAATGAGCCTGCGAGTCCTATTTTTAGGACTCACTTGAAGAGTGGCCAGTTCACACTGGCAGATTATGTCACAAAGAGTCCATCCTGATGTGGAAGGACGTAACACTAATTTTTTTCTTTTGAAACATGCACATCATGAACCATTAAATGCCAAAAAAAATAGATGTGAGTCATTGCATAATGACGTAAATTTGAATCACATAAATGTCAAAACTTACCTAGATATTTGTTGTTTTCCTGCATGACTTCTGAGACCCCACCGTTGTCTTCAGATTCCAAAACATTTGAATCTGCCTGAGCTGTAGCTGGCAGATGATTCAAGTGTGGAAAATGATGTCGAATTACATAATCAGTCAACGTCCGGACAATTTGTAGATCTTCTTTGGTCCTTGCTGCATGAATCTGAAAAGATCCAATCCGAAGAAATGACTGTGCAACTCGACAAACCACTGCCCCAGGCTCCTCCTTAGGATTTCCACTGCAACAAACATTAACCTCTTTACTTCTGCATCACAATGCCAATCCAAAGTCCATCCAGTCTACAAGAGTAAATGGAACTCCACAAGTAACAAAAAGGTCAGGTGCCTCTCGCTCTTAACCATAATCCTAGAGACAACTAGGCTGCTATCAGCAAATACGTCATTTTCATAACAACCGCGTGCTCGAACATCTAGCTCACATGCTAAATGCACCATACTAAATTTTTTGAACTCTACATGTGAGAACCTTTTCAGAAAATACCAGTCAACACAAATTATATATGGTAGCATGATTAACAGTCAGTACAAATTGCTCATATTAAACTTTCCTTTTGCGAGCGCTCAGACTATCAGACATCTCTACATCAGGTCAAGATTGTTTAACAAGCACTTTAGCTGTGACTCTTACTTCTACTCTATTGATGCAATTTCAGGAGAATTTCATAAATATGTAAACAGATTTGCAAGCACTTTAAAAACACATCGCACCACACAAATACATCTTGATCAAAACTTCATAAATTAAGATGGGAAACCTACTCATAAAACATATCTCGGATAACACCGTTCCCTGTTGTCACAAGACAAAGTGCACGAGTAGTTGGAATCCCAAGAAAATGCATGGCTTCACTACACAAAAACTCGCGTATGCTACTGCGGAGAACTGCAAGCCCATCAGCCGATCGACTATATGGAGTCCTGCCTGCACCTTTTAGTTGTAACTCCCACCGCTCTTTTCGTTTATTTATTAACTCTCCAAGGGTGATTGCCCTTCCATCTCCAAGCTGTCCTGCCCAAAAGCCAAACTGATGGCCCCCATAGCATTGAGCATACGGCAAACTATAGAAAGTAAACCCTTAATAGGTTAGTCACACAAGTAGCCTTACTAAGAGGCATGCAACACACCCTCTCTCGAGCCCTTACCTGCCTTTGAGTGGCACAGCACCTGAAAATAAGAGAGGAAAATCCATACTCTCAAACCTGCAAAAAATTTGATATGAAAACAAAGCTTAAGAGGCACAAAAACAACAAAAAATGCTCTTCAAATTCATGCAGAGTACACAAGAAAATTAGAACAATGCAGAGTGGAAAGATTCTTACAACACCAGGGCAAGTCACCCATGAAACACAAAACTAGAGTCCAATTGAATCAAATATCACTAATAAACGCCTCAGATTGTTCCATAGATTTCAACAGTGGTACAGATTGGCCACTCAACTTTCAACAAGCCTTGAAACTGCCAAATATTTTTATTGAAAATGTTTTGAGATACCTTCATTATCTTCAAATGTTGGTTACCATGACTTTGCTCCTGGCTTTGACCCAAGGGCTGTACCGTTGAGTGAATGGTGAAAAAGAAATTTCACTTTGGGGAAATACAGAATGTATCACATGCATAGAAAGAATGCAAAAAAGGTCAATGCATAGTCTTCAGGATTGGGGTGTCTAATAGGAAAGGTTCACAAGACATACTTAAGGTCCATCCAAACAGATTCTGCTAAGTATCCTGCTATTCGCAATGTGACTTGTTTTATGCACCAACACAAGCACAGTAAAAGGTAAAGAGAATGTGCATACTCGTGAGGATCCAGATCCATTAGCTCAGCACAACTCTCTGACCATGAGACAAGTTCTGGATTATTTACTTTGACAGAAGGAGAGACCTTTGTGTAACAAGCATGTAGAACCTGTTCCAGATGAAAATCACAACACCAAATCAAGGGCTCAATATGTTTGTTTGGCAATATAAAATCTGCTTGGACATTAAGACACAAGGAGAATGAATACAGACAGCCAAAAAATTTCTAGATACTTGATAAAGCAAAAAAAAAGAGGGGGAGGAGGACATTGTACCCTTGCTAGATAAATTTACCATTGATAGGAGAGAGAAATCTGACCTTATGGACAAACAAACAAAAACATCACACAAAAGACAAAAAGCAAAGAGGGTTCCCACTACCAAAACAAAGAGAAATGGACCTAGTAATTTTGTTCTTAAAATTAATCCTTAACACAAAAACTAGCAATAAAGCTAATAAAAGTGAACAACAATCCAGAGAGCCACAAGTTAAAGCTTTTTACCATAAGTTTCAACATGTCCATAAACATGCATACTGTATGGGACACGAGAGGATGGTCTTTCACTCTCGAAAAGAAACTATGTTAAAAATAAAGCCAGTAGGTTGGGAACAATTGGGACGTCTGCTGACTGGAAGTAGATTTCCCCAAACATGCCATATTTTTTCCCCAGGACCCTATGGACCTTTAGTGTTCTAGACTCCCTTTTCCTCATATTTTCACGCATTTTATTAGGTCTTGGGGCTGAGATGTGGGTGACCCTTTATAGGGTACAGGGGGGTACTTCTCTTGGACATAGCAGATTACCCCAGCAGGGGGGCGCCCTCATGGGGCAGCCCCTCAGGTACAGATCGGCCCAATGGCAGGCAGGCAGGCAGGAAGCATCTTCCTCTAGCGTTTTTGGCCCAGCCTTTTGGCGTTTTCCCAGATCCCTTAACACAAAAACTAGCAATAAAGCTGATAAAAGTGAACAACAATCTAGAGAGCCCACAAGTTAAAGCTTTTTACCATAAGTTTCAACATGTCCATAAACATTCATCCGGTATGGGACACGAGAGGATGGTCTTTCACTCTCGAAAAGAAACTATGTTAAAAATAAAGCCAGTAGGTTGGGAACAATTGGGACGTCTGCTGGCTGGAAGTAGATTTCCCCAAACATGCCATATTTTCTCCCCAGGACCCTATGGACCTCTAGTGTTCTAGACTCCCTTTTCCTCATATTTTCACGCATTTTATTAGTTCTTGGGGCTGAGATGTGGGTGACCCTTTATAGGGTGCAGGGGGGTACCTCTCTTGGACATAGCAGATAACCCCAGCAGGGGGGCGCCCTCATGGGGCAGCCCCTCGGGTGCAGATCGGCCCAATGGCAGGCAGGCAGGCAGGAAGCATCTTCCTCTAGCGTTTTTGGCCCAGCCTTTTGGCGTTTTCCCATATCTGCCCCAGCGTTTTTGCTGGGCAGCAAGAGTAGTGTCAGGCGACCTCTCTTTGGTGCAGTTCCCTCCTCAGGGCAGCATTACAAAGGCTTTGTGATCATGCAGTGGCACAGTTTCTCATCCGAGATCAAGATCAATTCTATCGCCAAGAGGAGATGCACCAGATCTATGCTTTCAGAGCATGTTAGAGTTGGTAACCATGTGGAGGTCGAGTCAGATGTCACAAACCATTGACGTGTCCAGCCACTGAAGACCTGCACCAACCTGCAGATCCCGGCCGAGGGGCCTAAACCCTAGTAGCAGTACAAGCAGCAAAAGTTCTCACCAACTTACCGATCCTCACCCAGTGGGGCAAATAAAAATAATGGAACCCAAGTGACCCAAAGACAGTTGCACCCACACACACACTCTGAAGATTGACATAGCAAACTGATGACGTGGCAACAGTTGTACCGATTCTCCCGATTTTCTGATGACATGATGACGTGGCAGACTGTACAAACACGCCTCGGCTCTTCCGGATTGTACCGTGTTGAAGCACTATAAAGAACTATCAAAAGGGGCGCCACGGTTTAGGGTCAGTGCTCTCTTAAGGTGGAACTCCGCCACTCCGCATCTCGTGTGTCGTGCATCTCTTTCAATTCAATTGTTTTGAAGTGCTCATGTAAGGTGCAGCGGAAATGAATGTTGAACTTTGCTCAAGATGAGTGCTCCTAACTGTGCTCAAGGGTTCTTTTTACTTACAGAAGGGAGAACCTTCCGTTCCTTTAATGAGAGAGTGCAAATAATCACAAACAAAGTGAATGACACTATGAATGAAGATGCTGAGACTGAGAGAGAGAGAGAGAGAGAGAGAGAGAGAGAGAGAGAATACGACACCAAAATGTTGTTAAACCCTCTGCCAAGGGCCCCACTCTTTATGGCGAGAAAGGCCTATGCTATTGATTGCACAATCCTCGCATAATGGTCTAAATGCAATGGACTTGCCGACGATGTTGACGACGATGATGACGACGACGAGACGGGCTGAAAACTGATAACGCTAGGGACTAAAATCTGCAAATCTTTTATCTGCTGAATTCTAACTCTATGTTGGTGACGACGGCGATGATGACGACGTGACGACGATGCGCTGAAAACGCAGATGCTGAAATCTGTGAATAGCGGGCTGAATTTGCAAATGCTGGCTGATCTGACCGTACAACGAGGATCTGCTGCGGGAAGGTGAGATCTGCAAGGTTTGGGGGCTGCGGTGCGGAGTCTAACTGCTGCAAACTGAAAACGCTGATGCAAATTGTAACACACTTGGACACTCCAAGTCAAGAATTGACCACGACAGCACCAAATTACCACTTCAAAACAGTTCACAACTCACAATTGATTTACACTGGCCCGGCGGAGTTCCGTGCCTAGAGATATTGGCCCCAAAGACTGGCGCCCCTTTCGGTATTTCTTTTTGTATTAATCTGACATTGTATGGCCAATGTGAACGGTAGTTTCACCCGCAGATGGGTAGTGGTCGACATTGGAATTCGTATGGTAAGAGGATGTCTAGGCTCAGAGCAAGATCAGATAGGTCCCCCCGTCGCACTTAGCAAGTTGGTGGATACTAGGAAGTGAACTCAATAAAGGCCTAAAGTCAAGGTGTGACTACCAACAAAAACTATCCGACAGTTGGGCCACATTGCACTTTTGGATGCGGTCCCAATGAGGATAGATGGTTAGATGACCACAGGGAGCCCAACGGAATCATTTCCTATCAAGTTTAGACATATTTGTCCTATCCTCATCACTCAACTCTTTCATAAAGATCGAGTAAACAGACAGACTGGATTTCATTAATTTAGAAATGGTCGAAGCCGATACAATAGGGACAGACTCGCCCTTCAGTTTAATGTTAAGTACAATGGTTCTGCCCTTCTCTCTAGTCAATGTCGCTTTCCTCGCCCGATAATCGACCACGGCGTTGTTCTTGTGGTACCAAGGAATTCCCAAGAGAACATCACAACCTTCCAAAGGCATTATGTAAAAGTCCTCATGCCCCAAATACCCCTTACAATGCAACCGAAGTTTGCCAATGACGGGTGTAATGGCTACGTCCCTGCCGGGTGCCGCTAGAACTGCCTCCGCAAGTGGTCCCATTCGATCAAGAGTGATCTCAAGCCGCGCCGCCAATTCCGGTGAAATGAAGTTGGCCTTGGCTCCTCCATCAAAGAAGATCAGGGCCTCTTGGTCTTTTACTTTGCCCCAAGCTCGGCAAAATTGTGTACTCTCGTCCATGGTGTTGGCATCAGTACCCACACAATCTGGAACCAATCCTGTTTTCATCTTGCCTTTTCTTCCACGTTCCTCGGCTGCTCTCAAACTCTCAGGCTTTTCGTCGTCCTTGTCATTCTGTCCTTTCTGTGCCTTTTTAGGGCACTTCGCGGAGATATGTCCATGTTCCCCGCATCCAAAGCACTTCCCCTCCTTCATGAAGCGAGCTCTCTCCTGAGGAGTAAGCTTGGGTCGTGCATCCTTCATTTCTGGGTTGCTCTTTCTCTTTCTACTTTCATTCGCTGAAGTCTGTTCGGCTCGTAGTGTCATGACCTCATCGGTGGGGTAGGTCAGACTGCCAAAGTGAATGGCAAAACCCCGTTTCGCATGACTCATCAACTCCTGAATAGAAGCTGACTTCTGTTCCAAGCAGTCATCTCGGATCTCTGTAGGTAGACCCAAGGTAAAGCGCTCAATCTGTTCTCTGAACGAGATCTTCTTGAATGAAGAGGCGGGTAGAAAAGAGCTCCAGAATGTCACAAAGTGATGACGTGGCTGCCTGAGAGGAAAGCCTGACTGCTGCTGGAAACCCTAACCCTAAAACCTTCAAACCCTGATTTCTGCCAAAACCCTAATCCTAAAATTTGCCCTGACCTAACCCTAACCCTAACCTAAAAAACAGCAGGACTGAACTCCGTGAAACGCATTGGCATGCTGACATGGCAGTACAATAGTCCCGTAATTTGCGAAAATCTCCAGCTTTTGCGGCAATTTTCCTACGCAAATTGAGTTGGAGAGATAAAATTTTTGCTTTATTAAAAGCTCTAGAAAGAGCTTGTGAGAGAAAAAGAGTTGCTTTTGATTTGAAGCTTTTGGGGTTCTGCTTTTGGGCATCCCTTGTAATTTAAAAAGGTGGTGAGGGCTCACACTCTGCAGAGCATCTGGACGCAGAGTCTGAGAGTGAAACCCTAACCACTCTCTTGTACTTTGAACGCTGCTTAATACATAAAGAAATACCAAAAGGGACGCAAGTCTTTGGGGCCAATATCTCTAGGCACGGAACTCCGCCGGGCCAATACAAATCTATTGTGAGCTGTGAACTGTTTTGAAGTGGTTATTTGGTGTTGTTGTGATTGATTCTTGACTTGGAATGCCCAAGTCTATTACAGTGGTATCAGAGCACGGCCGATTTCTCTTCTACGGAAAATCCGATCCCCATTTTTTTTTCCACGGCACCTATGGCTTCACGCAAGGATCAGTCAACTCCCTCTGCATCCGGAGATGCGGGCAGGGATCACAATGAAGATTCCGGCAAAGCGTATGGCCCGCCTCGGCCTACTCAAGCGGAGCAACAAGAGATGAAGCGTCGTCAATTGATCGGCGATGCAACAAAGATGATGCTCAGTTTTGCAAAGGACCCGAAATTGGTAAAATATATGAGCGAGACTTCTTTTCAGGAAGTGCATGCGCAGTAGCAGAAAACCACAATACCACCCCCGAAACCCGCTCTCAAAAAACCTTCCGATCACAAGCAATATTCAGAGAAGGAATTAGAAGAGGTGGTTGATGCACAGATTGCTTAGCTTTTTGACGTGCAGAAAAAAGCCAAAAAGCACGGCAAAAAGCAGAAGAAAGAGACTGACTTCCCGGGTTATTTGGGTCGTCAGTTTCCATTTGACAAAGCAAAGAAACAGAAGAAGCGTGTTCGATTTGAAGAAGTACCCAGTTCTTCTTCTTCTTCTTCTGATAGTTTTTCTAGCTCTTTATATTCGAGCAAAGAAGACAGAAAAGGTAAAAAGCGAAGCAAGAAACAACGCTTCGGAAAGGGCAATAAAAAGGCAAAGAAGTCTAAATCTCGCCCAGTGAGTGACAGTTCTACAAAGGACTCGTCTACAGACAGTTCAGACTCCGATGACGGAAAATTTTATGCGAACAAGAAGAATTTTTATAAAGCCAACCAGTATGACTTTCTGGAAGATAAAAGCAAGAAAGTTCGAAAGTTGAAGGAAGGTGGACAGTCAATCAAATTTGACATTTTTCAGGATACAAAGCTACTTGGAAGGCTTTGTCTTTTATACAACAGTTTGACATCGCTTTCGCGGAAGGACGCTACTCAGAGCACTCCAAGATTCGAAGAGCTGCCTCTTATTTTAAGAGGAATGCTCGAACTTGGTAGTCCACGCTTCTTTTAAACAAGACTGCGCCAATTAAATGGCTGAAATTTAAGAAGCTTTTTATTTCTTCTTGGTCGACGCAAGAGTATGAACGCGATATACGAGCTGCTTGGAACCATCTTCGAATGACCAAGAGAGATACAGTGGATACTTACTGTGAGAGATTCTGGAGCTCTTTTCTACCCACCTCTTCATTCAAGAAGATCTCGTTCAGAGAACAGATTGAGCGGTTCACCTTGGGTCTACCTACAAAGATCCGAGATCACTGCTTGGAATAGAAGTCAGCTTCTATTCACGAGTTGATGAGTCATGCGAAGCGGGGCTTTGCCATTCACTCTGGCAGTCTGACATACCCCACCGATGAGGTCATGACACAACGAGCCGAACAAACTTCTAGGAATTAAAGTAGAAAGAGAAAGAGCTACCCAGAGAAGAAGGATGCACGACCCAAGCTTACTCCTCAGGAGAGAGCTCGCTTCATCAGAAAGGGGAAGTGCTTTGGATGCGGGGAACATGGACATATCTCCGCGAAGTGCCCTAAAAAGGCACCGAAAGAACAAAATGATAAGGATCACGACAGGCCCGAGAGTTCGAGAGCAGCTGAGGAACGTGGAAGAAAAGGCAAGATGAAAACAGGATTGGTCCCAGATTGTGTGGGTACCGATCCAACACCATGGACGAGAGAACAGAACTTTGTTGAGCTTGGGGCAAAGTGAAAGACCAAGAGGCCCTGATCTTCTTTGATGGAGGAGCCAAGGCCAACTTCATTTCACCGGAATTGGCGGCACAGCTCGAGATCACTCCCGATCGGATGGGACCACTTGCGGAGGCACTTCTAGCGGCACCCGGCAGGGACGTGGACATTACACCCGTCATTGGCAAACTTCGGTTGCATTGTCAGGGGTATTTGGGGCATGAGGACTTTTTCATAATGCCCTTGGAAGGTTGTGATGTCCTCTTAGGGATTCCCTGGTACCACAAGAACAACGCTGTGGTCGATTATCGGGCGAGGAAAGCGACATTGACTACAGAGAAGGGCAGAACCATTGTACTTGATATTAAACCGAAGGGCGAGTCTATATCGGCTCAGTCATTTCTAAATTAATGACATCCAGTATGTTTGTTTACCCGATCTTTATGAAAGAATTGAGCGATAAGGATAGGACAAATATGTCTAAACTTGATAAAGAACGCCAAGATTTTCTCCACTCTCACACCAATTGCTTCTCAGAGGGCCTACCAGGCGAGTCACCACCTGCTCGTCCGGAAGATTATACCATTGATCTGATACCTGGAAGCACACCACTGAACCGGCCACCTTACCGTGTGAGCCAAGCATAGAATGAAGAGATTATGAACCAAGTGAAAGACCTCTTGGAAAAGGGTCTTGTCCCGCCTAGTACTTCACTGTATTGCTCTCCAGTGTTGTTGGTTTTGAAGAAAGACGGATCTTCGAGAATGTGTATCGATTATAGAGCTCTCAACAAAATCATCACCAAGAACAGATTTCCGATTCCTAGGATCGATGATATACTCGACAGATTACAAGGATCCTCGTGCTTTAGCAGGATTGATCTGAAGAGTGGATATCATCAGATCAGAATCGCGCCGGGAGACGCCTACAAGACAGCTTTTCGGACGACTTTTTGGTTATTTGAGTTTTTGGTGATGCCTTTTGGCTTAACCAATGCTCCTGCGACATTTAACCGGATGATGGACATGATTTTTTGAGAGTACATGCTATTTGTTGGCACTTTCTTTCACGGTATCATTGTTTTCTCCAAGAATGAGGCAAAACACAGAGATCATCTGCTTCAGGTCTTTCACGCAATAAGAGATCACAAGTTAGTGATTAATGCAAAGAAAAGTGAATTTTTCCTACCAGAGATACTTTTTAGGACACATTGTCTCAGCAACAAGTGCAAATGGATCCGGTCAAGATAGAGACTATCCGTGATTGGCCCGATTTGAAGAATGTCCATCAAGTTAGAAGCTTCTTGGGACTGTGTTCGTACTACAGGCAGTTCATTCAAAAGTTTGCAGAGGTTGCTTCCCCTTTGCATATCTTGACACAGAAAGGAGTCCCTTTCTCGTGGGGATCCCCAGAGGTGACTGCCTTTCAGACATTGAAAGAGAAATTGACTACAGGACCAGTTTTGACTTTGCCGGACTTGCAGAAGTCATTTGAAGTATATTGTGATGCTTGTGGTCGTAGTTTGGGTGCGGTCTTAATGCAAGAAGGCCATGTCCTTGCTTACGAGAGCCGATTATTCTCAAGGCCACAAATGACAGCACAGATTTATGAGAAAGAGCTTTTGGCGGTTATCCACGCTCTTACTCAGTGGCGGCATTACCTACTCGGAGCGGATTTTACTGTCTTTACAGACCATCAGAGTTTGCGCTACTTCTTGTCACAGAAGCAGCTTTCAGAAAAGCAGATGCGTGCGCGAACATCTTGTCACAGTTTCACTTCCAGATTGTCCATGTTCAGGGACAGAAGAATGTGGTAGCAGATGCTTTGTCTTGGAAGCCGTTGGTTCTGGCTATTCCCGCGATACATCATAGGAGCTTCGAGGATATGGTCAACCAATATGCTGCCACAGATACAGATTTTGCAGACGTTTTCACACGGATACAGGATGGAGAGACAGTAACGGGATATTCCATTCAGGATAGCTACTTGATGACAAAAACCATGTTGCGCGTTACACAGCCGTTGAGGGAAAAGGTTATGACTGAATGCCACTGTCCACCATTTACGGGTCACCGCGGCATTGCTACCACCATGAAAGGAGTAGAGAGATACTTCTCTTGGCCGAGACTCAAGAAGGATGTGGAAGAGTTTGTGTACAATTGCTTGGTATGCCAGAAGGTCAAGTTTGACAGGCATAAAGCACACGGATTGTTACAGCCTTTACCCATACCCACCCGTCCCTAGGAAAGTATTGCAATGGATTTCATTTTTGATCTCCCGAGAACACAAAGTGGTCACGATGGTATCTGGACTGTTGTTGACAGATTTAGCAAACAGGCTCATTTCGTTCCAGTGAAGAAAACAATCAAGCCGGATCGCTTAGCGAGACTGCTTGTGGCCCGGATCTTCAGATTACATGGCATGCCTAAAACGATTGTCTCCGACAGGGACCCCACATTTACGAGTTTGTTTTGGAAGGCAATTTGGGAGAACATTGGCACGCAGTTGCAGTTCTCGTCATCGTTCCACCCGTAGACTGATGGGCAATCCGAGATTGCCAACTCAGTGGTTCTAGATTTATTGAAGTCTTATATCTCGGATCAAAAGACTCAATGGGAAAAGTACCTACCCTTGGTGGAATTTGCCTACAATAACACGATACACTCTTCGACGGGGAAGGCGCCATTTGAGATTGTTGAAGGTGCTGCGAAGGTTCCACCCTTCCTAAGCTTTGAGAAGGCACGCCTGAGAAAGAAAAAGGGAAAGGAGACGCTTTTTCCAAAGCTTAGTATGCGATACTACGGACCTTTCCAGATCACTGAAAAGATAAATGATGTCTCCTTCTGACTGAAATTGCCTAATACTTGAATGATTCACAATGCATTTCATGTGAGTCTCTTGAAACCTTTTAAAGGTGATGTGCCTGATGATGGGGAGCCTTATGAGCAACCCGAAGTGGTAGAAAATGAGAAGATCCTTGTTCCTGAACAGATTTTGGCACATAAGGATACGAAGAATAAAGGTAAAGTCTGAAGGCGGTTCTTGGTTAAGTTCAAGAACTATCCTGCATTAGATGCGAAGTGGATGGAGGAGGAGGACCTGGCGGATACTCCTCAGATTGTGAAACTTTACCTCGAGGCTTTTGGTTTAGCATAGTCTACTCCAAATGGAACCCAGAATTCAGCTTGGCCGGAGATCTGGTGCAGTGGCATGCACAAGATGGGAGTCACTCCGCTCCTTTGTCAACAGATGCCTCGATTTTGGTACTAAAGTCACTGATGTCTCTTTGAGCTTCAGGGATACCGAGAGCTGACAATATTGTATTGGATGACTTATGAAATGGAATTCCTGATTATGATACTGATTTGTTCTTGACTTCTTTTAAGTGCAGGAACTGATAGACGAAATGACTGCAGCATTTTGGTCCGATTGATCTCGAATAGACATGGTTGCAATAGGGGTTAGTCAATCGGACATCGATGAGGTCCCGATTGGATCTTTGATGCGATTGCTAGCTACACTGCCGTCATGGTCTAAGATCCGAATGAATGTTGAGTGTCATGTGATGTCTAGTCATGTCCTTTGATGTCGTGTGATGTGACTGTCAATTGGTACATGTGCTAGATGTGTGTTCCTAGTACGTAAGTACTAACAGTCAGTGTTTGTTAAGACGGTTTATGGCATCTGTCTATTTTGCAAGCGTAATCGAGGGCAATTACAATGCTTTCAAGAGGGGGGTATGTCACAAAGCGATGACGTGCCTGTCCGAGAGGAAAGCCTGACTGCTGCTGGAAACCCTAACCCTAAAACCTGCAAACCCTAATTTCTGCCAAGAAACCCTAACCCTAAAATCTGCCCTGACCTAACCCTAACCCTAACCCTAAAAAGCAACAGGACTGAACTCCAAAAAAAACGCGCTGGCATGCTGCCATGGCAGTACGGTAATTTGCGGAAATCTCCAGCTTTTGCGGCAGTTTTTCCTACACAAATTGAGTTGGAGAGAGAAAATTTTTGCTTTATTAAAAGCTCTAGAAAGAGCTTGTGAGAGAAAAAGAGTTGCTTTTGATTTGAAGTTTTCGGGGCTCTGCTTTTGGGCATCCCTTGTAATTTAAAAAGGTGGTGACGGCTCACACTCTGCAGAGCATCTGGACGCAGAGTCTGAGAGTGAAACCCTAACCACTCTCTTGTACTTTGAACACTGATTAATACATAAAGAAATACCGAAAGGGGCGCCAGTCTTTGGGGTCGATATCTCTAGGCACGGAACTCCGTCGGGCCAGTGCAAATCTATTGTAAACTGTGAACTGTTTTGAAGTGGTTATTTGGTGCTGTCGTGATTGATTCTCGACTTGGAGTGTCCAAGTCTATTACACAGAATCTCTCGCAATAAGTGTCCACTATATCTCTCTTGGTCATCCGAAGATGGTTCCAAGCAGCTCGTATATCGCGTTCATACTCTTGAGTCAGCCAAGAAGAAATAAAAAGCTTCTTAAATTTCAGCAATTTAACTGGCGCAGTCTTCTTTTAAAGAAGCGTGGACCACCAAGTTCGAGCATTCCCCTTAAAGTAAGAGGCAGCTCTCCGAATCTTGGAGTGCACTGAGTAGCGTCCTTCTGCGAAAGCGATGTCAAACTGCTGAATAAAAGACAAAGCCTTCGAAGCATCTCTATATCCCAAAAACGTGTCAAATTTAATTGATTGTCCACCTTCCTTAAACTCTCGAACTTTCTTGCTTTTGTCTTCCAGAAAGTCATACTGGTTGGCTTTATAAAAATTCTTCTTCTTTGCATAAAAGTTGCTGTCGTCAGAGTCTGAACTGTCTGTAGACGAGTCCTCTGTAGAACTGTCACTCACTGGGCAAGATTTAGACTTCTTTGCCCTTTTCTTGCCCTTTCCGAAGCGTTGTTTCTTGCTTCGCTTTTTGCCTTTTCGGTCTTCTTCGCTCGAGTCAGAAGAGCTAGAAGACCTGTCAGAAGAAGAAGAAGAAGAAGAAGAACTGGGTAATTCTTCAAATCGAACACGCTTCTTTTGTTTCTTTTCCTTTTCAAATGTCGACTGACGACCCAAATATCCCGGGAAGTCAGTGCCTTTCTTCTGCTTTTTGCCGTGCTTTTTAGCTTTGTTCTGCGCATCAAAAAGCTAAGCAATCCGTGCATCAATCACCACTTCTAATTCCTTCTCTAAATATTTCTTGTGAGCAGAGGGTTTCTTGAGAGCGGGTTTCGGGGGTGGTTCTGTGGTTTTTTGCCACTGCTCGTGCACTTCCTGAAAAGAAGACTCGCTCATATATTTCGTAAATTTTGGGTCCTTCGCAAAATTGAGCATCATCTTTGTTGCATCGCCGATCAATTGACGACGCTCCATCTCTCGTCACTCCGCCTGAGTAGGCCAAGGCGGGCCATACTCTTTGCCGGAATCTTCATTGTGATCCCTTCCCGCATCTCCGGATGCAGAGGGAGTCGACTGATCCTTGCGTGAAGCCATAGGTGCCGCGGAAAAAAAATTTGGGATCGGATTTCCCATAGAAGAGAAATCGGCCGTGCTCTGATACCACTGTAACAAACTTGGATACTCGAAGTCAAGAATCGATCGCGACAGCACCAAATAACCACTTTAAAACAGTTCACAGCTCACAATTGATTTACACTGGCCCGACGGAGTTCCGTGCCTAGAGATATTGGCCCCAAAGACTGGCGCCCCTTTCGGAATTTCTTTTTCTATTAATCTGACTTCAAAGTACAAGAGTGGTTGGGTCTCACTCTCAGACTCTGCGTCCAGCTGCTCTACCAAGTGGGAGCCCAAACCACTTATTTATTTGTTTACAAGGAGCCCCAAAATCTGAAAATCAAAAGCCTAAAAATAAAGCAAAGGCTCTTTCTTTCACAAGCTCTCTTGAGCCAATCAAAAATAAAGCAAAAGCTTTTCTCTCTCTCTCTCCCATCCTTTGCGTAGGAAAAAAGCAGTGTCCAGAAACTGTCAAAAAGTGAATCTGCCGCAGCAAAGCAGCCATCGCAATTTCCGCCGCAATCTGCGGGCGTTCGTACTGCTGCCACGTGTCATGCCCAAAATTAGGGTTGGCAGAAATTAGGGTTTCTCTGGCAGCCACGTCATGACTTTAGTGACACAAATGATGGTTCTGTCGCCAAGAAACTGCAAATGCTAAGGGTAGTCTGTTGTTCCAAAAACGCTAGGGAATCTGCTAACGCCAAGCTGATCTGCAAACTGCAAAACGCTGGGACTGATCTACAATTGCCAAAAACGCTGATATAGTCTTGATGGCTGAAAAACACTAAGTCCTCCTACCGGTCTTGCTGAGAAGGTGCACTGTCAAAACTGGGTTCCCTGCTGCCTCTTCTACTAGAAAGTGCTAGCGCTAGCTTTTCTTATATATCTGCTTAGCCAATTTGCCCTAGCTAATGTAAGGTGCAACGGAAGCGAATGTTGAACTTTGCTCAAGATCAGTGTGACATGAAACGTTTCGGGGTTTCGTGCATTTCGGGGTTTCGAGGTTTCTGTAACGTTTCATTTCGGAGCTCAAAGAAAACGAAACACAGGTTTCGTTTTATATGTATGTTCGTATAATTATACATTGAATACACATACAAATTCACATGTAAAGACATGAAATACCAAAATCTAGATGTGAGACTTGAGTCACGAGTGAACAAGGTAAGTCGGTAATTATACATTGAATACACATACAAACTCACATGTAAAGACATGAAATACCAAAATCTAGATGTGAGACTTGAGTCACGAGTGAACAAGGTAAGTCGGTAATTATACATTGAATACACATACAAACTCACATGTAAAGACATGAAATACCAAAATCTAGATGTGAGACTTGAGTCACGAGTGAACAAGGTAAGTCGGTAATTATACATTGAATACACATACAAACTCACATGTAAAGACATGAAATACCAAAATCTAGATGTGAGACTTGAGTCACGAGTGAACAAAGACGAGGGGGCCATGATGATGTGTAAGGTTCACAGAGAGAGAGAGAGAGAGAGAGAGAGAGAGAGAGAGGGAGACATTATTCAATGTGCGTGAGGGTCAAAAAATCTATCGATTTTTTGAGGCGGCCTTTGTGCATGGCTTAAAAAATCCCGGAACGGGTGGCTTGAGATTAACTAGTCAAAAGGGGGCCAAAAAAAAAAAAGTCAACTTGTTTCGCACGTTTTCAGCCGTTTCGCCGTTTCGGGGTTTCAGAGGGCTGAAACGGGTTTTTATGTCACTATGCTCAAGATGAGTGCTCCGAACTATGCTCAATGTTCCTTTTACTTACGGAAGGGAGAGCCTTCCGTTCCTTTAATGAGAGAGTGCAAGTGATCACAAACAAAGTGGATAAACACTCTGAATGAAGGTGCCGAGACTGAGAGATAGAGAGAGAAGAATACGACACCAGAATGTTGTCAAACCCTCCTCCAAAAGCTCCTCTGGAGGCCCCACTCTCTATGGCGAGAGCGGTCTACTATTGATTGCACAATCTCTACAATGCTTGGACTTGCCGGCGATGTCGACGACGATGAGGACGACGACGAGACGGGCTGAAATCTGAAAACGATAATGGCTGAAATCTGCAAATCTTTATCTGCTGAATTCTGACTCTAAGTCGGTGACGATGTCGATGGCAACGATGCAACGACGACGTGTTGAAAACGCAAATGCTGAAATCTGCATTTTCCGGGCTGAATCTACAAACTTCAGTGGATCTGACCGTGCTGCGAGGAACTGTTGCAGGAAGGTGAGATCTGCGAGGTTTGGGGGTGCTACTGCGGAGTCTGAATGCTAAAAACTGAAAACGCTGAGTCTACTGTGGTTCTGTCGCGAAGATCTGCAAAAATGCTAGGTTTCTTGCAGATGCAAAAACGCTAGGCTGATTTGGGATCCTGCTAGAAAAACGCTAAGTCCCTTGTTGTGCAATCTGCTAACACTAGGGCTGATCTGTATTCTGTTGGTTCTGCTACCGCCAGTTTGGATCTGCAAAAGCAAAACACTGGCTGATCTGCTTGCAAATGAAAACACTGGCTGATCTTTGGTCCTTGGCTGAAAACGCTAGGTTTACCGCCGGTGGGGGGTCTTGTTGAGAAGGTGCCTGTTGAACAAGTTGTTCCTGCTACCTCTTCTGCCAGAAAGTGCTAGCGCTAGGTTTCTTTATATACTTGCTTGCTAAAATTGCCATACCTAGTTCCCAACAAAAGTCACTTAAAAATAATAAGTGAAAATTGGTTAAAATAGGGAAAATAGGTTTAATGCACTGGAAAATGCTCCTGATGGATTCTGCTAATGAATTTTGATGATAATGCTGATGATCATGTTGTGTGCAATGTAACAAACTGCTAACATGTCAAAGCCTAAAGAATGGAGCCAACTTACAGATGTGGCCGAGGGACCTAAACTGTCACAAAGTGATGACGTGGCTACCCAAGAGTAGAAAACCTAACCCTAATTTATGCCAAAAACCCTAACTGTTGAAACCCTAATTCTAGAAACCCTAACCCTAAAACCTGCAAACCCTAATTTTGCTGCCAAAAACCCTAACCCTAACCCTAAGGGCAACAAGGAGATTTTCGAAAATTTCACTGGTATGATAACGTGGCAGGCTGTATAGATTTCCGCGTTTTGCGCAAAAAGATGACGTGGCAAGTGTCACGGGGACATGGCCACTGCTAACCTTAGTTGTTGGTTTCTTTGCAATGATTTTTGTTTTATTTCTGAGACCCTCTTTTTGAAGTTGCAAATGGTCAGGCATTGTATGGCCAATGTGAACGGTAGTTTCACTCGCAGATGGGAAGTAGATCCGCACTGGAATTCGTATAGTAAGAGGATATCTAGGCTCACTACAAGATCATGTAGGTCCCCCCGTCGCACTTAGCAAGTTGGTGGATACTAGGAAGTGAACTCAATAAAGGCATAAAGTCAAGGTGGGATCACCTAAGGAAAGTATCCAATAGTTGGGCCACATTGCACTTTTGGATGCGGTCCCAATGAAGATAGATGGTCAGATGACCAATGAAAGCCCAACAGAAGCATCTCCTAAAAATTAGGGAACTGCTATTTTTGGCCGTGAAATGTGTTCGCGTCATTACCTTCGGTATGACAAGGGGAACATTTTATTACTCTGCTGCAAAGTCAACTGATGCACCAGTTGAGAGATTTTTAAGCGAGAAGCCCAATGCGGGGAAATTGCATGCATGAGTGCCAAGCGGCACTTTTTGGTCAATTTACCAAGTCTAGGAGAAGAGAACTCGTAACTAACTTTTTGGAGTAGTTTTGGAGGCTAATAACGCTGATTTCCAGCCATCTCTCTCCATTTTTGAGCTTCCCATGACTTTTCCTAGGTCCAAGGAGCTCATTTTCAGCATTGGAAGACATCAGATGCGTGTTTACAGGGCTGTTTTGCTGCGTTTTCAGCGATACACAGGTTTTGGCAGCCATGGTAATCTTCCCCTTTTTGCATCTATTTGTTCACAGATGCATTATAGGTCAAGGGCAGCAGAGGGGGCGCTCGATTTATGCTGGGAGGATGCTTCCTTGAGAGCCTGTCACACAGGTTAAGAGCTATGGAGTGCTTGCTTTCCTCTCTATGTACAGTGTGGTGCTAGGAGTGATGACCTGCACACTACACACTACTCTCTCTCTCCCCTACGTGCAGTTATGTGATGCCCCACAAGAGGGCTCTTCATTTGACTGATGTACAGCTGTGTGGTTTCATGCTTTTGTGCCGAGGCAAGAGCCTCCTTGAGCAGGAACAGGGGTAGCTAACTGCTACTCCAAAGCAGGCACCGATGAGGGTCATAACCTCACCGTACAGGTGCGTTTTCAGCATTGTGTATGTGCTGTAAATTGACTGTTTTTCAGCCATACGGACACCAGAACCATTGGGAATAGTGCCCCACTGGCAGAGGACAGTTAGGGGACTGTTCGGGGCCGAAAACATGGCAAAAACCAGTAAATACAACGTGCTGAATTTATTGTTTTTGGACAGGAATCAGAGGGTTTACGCCAGTGCAAGTGAGATCCAGCAGGGAAATTGATTTCGCGCAAGTTTTGGGGCTGTTATGCTGCCGAAATTTGGCCAAATCGGGTAGTATCTAGTGTGATACAGGTAAAGGATTTTCAGGACCTTATTTTGTAATTTTCCCTCTCAAAGAATAAAGAAATACCGAAAGGGGGCCTACAGGTTGTCGGCGTCTGCTCGAGGCATTCTAGCTTCCGAGCCGTATGTGTTCAAGTGTTAATTCCCGTCGCAAGTTCTTTTTGCAAAGTGCTCTGTGTGTGTGTGTGTCCACCGCCCCACGGGCCGGTTTCAGCAAGTTGTACGGATTTCCGTGATTTACGTTGGCAGCTTTTTGGCTTTGCTTTTGGACCAGAAGCTTTTGAGTTTTAAAGGCTTTTTACTGCAACTGCTTTTCAGGCCAAGGGCCTTTAAATATGAGGCTAGGGCTCATTCTCTGGCATGCTTCCTGGAGAAGGTGCAGAGTCTGGAGTACCGGCTTGTACTCTGTTGATGCAATAAAAAGAAATACCGAAAGGGGCGCCAAGGTTTGGGGCCAACACTCTCTGGGATGGAATTCCGCCACTCCGTGTCGCGTGTCCTCTCTCTCTTTCAGTTCAGTTGTTAATTGCTAAAAGTCTGTTCAATCTGTTCTTTTCTATTGGCACGTGGTGCCCGTCTTGTGACATGCAACCAGAGGATATGCATCTAATCTAAGTGTCTGGACATACACGGTCTGCGAACAGACTCACAAAAGTGTCAAATCACCTCCTATTCTAGACTGATTGAACTAGACTGAACCCTTGTCATCAAGTAGTTTGTCCGCGTACACATAGGGTTAGATGTGTCACGTGACATCCTCTCCTTTTCAAAGTAAGGTACTGGTACCGAACTGTATGGCGTCGAGAGAGATCACCAACAACTTCTCAAATCCTGGAAAGGACTCTTCGTCGGCCCACTCTGATGCGTGGGTCATGCGATACTTGAACTTCATAAAGGTCTACAACGCTTGCTTCTTTGGGCCGCACCGAAAGCGACACAAAGTCTTCTGTGGCTCCTTCGATGCTTCAACTTCGTCGATAGTCATGCGTCTACCTTCAGAGGATGAAAATTCCTCAAACCGCTTCCAACACAAAAAGATGAACATACCCATTCCATGTAAAGTGACTGGAAAAATTCTATTCCGTCGAAAAAATTGTGCATGTAATGCAGATGAACAAAGTGACGGAGTGCCAAACCGTTCATCAAACACACGCAAACAATGAGATTGAATCTTAACTTTCTGATCTAAATAAATCAAATGTAGCAAATCACAATGGAAATGCCGATGCTTGATGCTCAATCCTTCTTGTGTTCTTTCGAATACTGTGTCATGTCAAGGAAGAGACATGGAATGTGAATTCCTTGAATGTAAACTTTTCATGAGTAATCCGCATACATCCGTGCTCATTCATGAGTGAATCGTGTTCAGCGTGCAATATGTCATGCCTATGAAAAGGGATCACACAAGGACGGTGATTAAAATACAGGAAAGCATCACGAATGAAACACTTGAACAATGCGTGCTGACTAATCATTCATACACATAATACTTCTTGTGGGGATTCTTTGGACCTCGACTCGAGAGCCAAGATCGGTTCTTCGTGATCGATTGAATCTGCCTGTGGGGGTGCTGTGGACCTCGATTCGAAAGCCAAGATCGATTCTTCGTGATTGATCGAATCTACAACGAGGTTAGCTTCGCTAGAAAAAGCATCAAATAAAACGGCATCCTAGTGAACAATCACATCATCTTCCTGCAAATCATCATGCTTGTGAGAAATCACATCTTGATCATGCAAATCATCATGCTTATCATTATCCTGCAATTCATGTGTATCATGCTTTGGAGAAGAAAAGATAGAGAGAGTCTCCTTCTCCTGATCCTCTTCAAACTGCGCCTGCACAATAGAAAAAAGTCGCAACAACTCTTTCATGTGTTGGGATCTCTGTTCTTCATACGCTAACCGTCTTTCTTCACACTTGCGATCCAATTCGGCTAGGCTTTCTTTGGCCTTTCTTTCTGCTTGCTCGCGCTCACGCGCTATGGTTGCCATTCTTTCTTCGTATTTACACTCTATGGCTGCCATACTTTCGTCGCTTTCTAGCTCCTTGTCCATCATCATCTTGTCGAAAGCCTCCATAGGAGTTAGTGTTAGGTGCAGCGGAATGAATGTTGTATTTTCTCAAGATTAGTGATCTTTATTGCTCAAGGTTCCTTTCAGTTCTTTAGGGAAAGAGAGAGATTTCCGTCTTATGGAGTGTTATGATCACGAACAAAGTGAGTGGATTGTGCGTGCAAGTGAATGAGACTGAGAGAAGGAGAGAGAAGAGATACGACACCGAGAGGTTGTAAAACCCTCCTCCGAAGGCCCCACTCTCGTCGACGAGAGTGGTCTATTCTTTGATTGCACAAGGGTGTACAATGCGTATGCAATGGACTATGCAACTTGGTCTATGCCGATGACGACGACGGTGACGACGACGACTTGGCTGAAATCTGAGATCTTCTAGATGCTGAATTTCGGGACTGTTTCGGTGGCTGAAAATGACTGTTGTGGCTGCGTTTTCTTGGCTGAAAAATGAGGTTCCTTAGGGCTGAAAACTGATGGTCTTTACGGGCTGAATCTGCTACACTTTAGGTGAATGATGCCGGTCTTAATTTGCTGCTGAAATCCAAAAACGCCAGGGGCTGAAATTGGTCCTTCTGTCGCCGGGGTTCTGCAAATGCAAAAACGCTAGGCTGAACTGCTGTGTCGTGATGACGCCGGGGCTGATCTACTCTACACAAATCGCCAAGGCTGATCTGATGCAAAAACGCTAGGTCTTCTGTGGAGAAAACGCCAGAGTAGTCGCGGGGGTTGGTCTTGCTGAGAAGTTGCCTGTTGAGCAAGGTGCTCCCGCTACCTCTTCTGCCAGAAAGTGTGAACTTTGGTTTGCTTATATAGAAACTTAGCAAAATTGCCCTACCTACTTTTGTTGGAAAGTCACTTAAAAATAATAAGTGAAAATCCCAATAAATAGGAAAATAGGCTAAATGCATTGGAAAATTCCCCTGACTGATGCGAATGGATTCTGATGGGAATTCCGATGATCACGCTGTGTGCAATCGGAGGATATGCATCTATGCTAAGTGACTCGGCATGCACGGTCTACGAATAGACTCACAAAAGTGCCAGATCACTCCTAATCTAAACTGACTGAACTGACGGGAACCCTGCTATGACCATCCACTGAAGTCGTGGGTTCTTAAGTTCACGAGGAACTTGAGTTCTTGTGGTTCTTGGTTCTTGAGGGTCCTGAGGTTCTTGAGTTCTTGAGGTTCTTGAGGGTCTTGAGAGTCTTGGGTTCTTCTTTCGCTTGCAATCTGTGTTAGAGAAGGATCTTCTCTTCACCCGAGCTCGACTCTTTTCCGCGGGCGCACCCCTTGGCAACCTTGCGCTCACACCAAGGTTGTTTTTTCCCACCTCACTTGATTGGCCGGCCGCTAAGTGCACGGCCCGCTCTCATTGAGTGAAAAGAGAACAAGGGGAGGCTGGACAAGCCCTTCTTTCTTGGGATTCCTGTCACTCTTCAAAAACACGATTAGGAATCGACAAGCCCAAGAGAACTTGGGTTACGTGCGACCGTAACAAGCAAAAAAATTCTTGTGGCTCTTTCCTTGAGTGATACAAAACACTGCCAAAGCTCTGATACCAATGTAAGGTGCATCCCTTCCATTCCTTTAATGAGAGAGTGTAAGTGATCACAAACAAAGCGGATAAACACTGTGAATGAAGGTGCTGAGATTGAGAGATAGAGAGAGAAGAATACAACACCAGAATGTTGTCAAACTCTCCTCCAAAGGCCCCACTCTCTATGGCGAGAGTGGTCTACTATTGATTGCACAAATCTCTACAATGCTTGGACTTGCCGACGATGTCGACGACGATGAGGATGACGACGAGACGGGCTGAAATCTGAAAACGTTAATGGCTGAAATCTGCAAATCTTTATTTGCTGAATTCTGACTCTAAGTCGGTGACGATGTCGATGGCGACGATGCTACGACGACTCACTGAAAACGCAGATGCTGAAATCTTTGTTTTCTGGGCTGAATCTCCAAACTTCGGTGGATTTGACCGTGCGGCAAGGAACTGCTGCCGAAAGGTGAGATCTGCGAGGTTTGGGGGTGCTATTGCAGAGTCTGAATGCTGAAAACTAAAAATGTTGAGTCTACTATGGTTCTGTCGTCGCGAAGATCTGCAGAAACGCTAGGTTTCTTGCAGATGCAAAAACGCTAGGTTGATTTGGGATCTTGCTGCAAAAACGCTAAGTCTCTTGTTGTGCAATCTGATAACGCTAGGGCTGATCTGTATTCTGTTGATTCTGCTACCGCCAGTTTGGATATGCAAAAGCAAAACGCTGGCTGATCTTCTTGCAAATGAAAACATTGTCTGATCTTTGGTCCTTGGCTAAAACGCTAGGTTTACCGCCGGTGAGGGGTCTTGTTGAGAAGGTGCCTGTTGAACAAGTTGTTCATGCTGCCTCTTCTGCCAAAAAGTGCTAGCGCTAGGTTTCTTTATATACTTGCTTGCTAAAATTTCCCTACCTAGTTCCCAACAAAAGTCACTTAAAAATAATAAGTGAAAATTGGCTAAAATAAGAAAAATAGATTTAATGCATTGGAAAATGCTCCTGATGGATTCTGATGGTAATGCTGATGATCGTGATATGTGCAACCAGAGGATATGCATCTAATCTAAGTGTCTGGACATGCACGGTCTGCGAGCAGACGTACAAAAGTGCCAGATCACTTCCTATTCTAGACTGAATGAAGATCACTTCCTATTCTAGACTGAATGAACTGGACCGAACCCTTGTCATGAAGTAGTTTGTCCACGTACACATAGGGGTAGATGTGTCATGTGACACCCAGTTTCCAACAAAGTCACTTATTGATAATAAGTGAAAAATGGCTAAAATAGGGAAAATGGGTTTTGTGCACTATAAAATGCCCCTGATGGGTACTGACTGTAATCTGATGATCATGATGTGTGCAATTAGAGGATATGCAACTACTCTGAGTGTCATTTTGCTTGAGACTGCGTCAATCTTCTTTTAACCGCGTTGGGTACTGAGGTGGCAAGAACCGCGCCTTGAGCTTGTCTTGGAAGTCGACCCAACTAAAAGAAAGGGGCACGTCTTCCTCCGCTTCCTCTAGGTGCGCGGACAATTGCTCCTCTTGCCATGCTTGATACCAATTAATGGCATCACCAGCAGTATACATGGCTGTCGATCAAAACTTCGCTATTTCCTGTCTTCTTAGTTGCCGCGAAATAAGCATTAAATTGATGCAACCAACAGTACATTAAAACTTATTTTCCCTATTTTTGACATTTTTCACTTATTTATTAAGTGACTTTTGTTGGGAACTAGGTAGGTCAATTTTGTTAAGATAATATATAAGCAACTTAAGGCTAGCACTATCTGGCAGAAGAATTGTCATTTTTGTTACTCTAACTTTGTATCAAATCCACCACATTGTAACTTTCTAGTCTCATAGGTCATTCTGGCCTTCTGAAGACGTTAATATAACATTTCATTTCATCTCTCTCTCTCTCTCTCTCTCTCTCTCTCTCTCTCTCTCTCTCTCTCTCTCTCTCTCTCTCTCTCTTTTCCCCCCAAGTGTGGTAGATTAATTATGCCATTTCCCTCTTGAATAACCAGAATTGAGTTCAACTCTCGTTGAATCGATCTTTGAGGTCTCTTGGGATAGTTTCCCAAGAGGTTAAAAATTCTCTTCTTCTCGTGTGTGTGTGTGTGTGTGTGTGTTAATAAAAGAGGAAAGTGGTATAACCTTTCTATCACCCAATTGTGGTAGATTGGTTATGCCATTTCTTTTGAGGTCTCTTGGGATAGTTTCCCACGACGTTAAAAATTCTCTTCTCGTGTGTGTGTGTGTGTGTGTGTGTGTGTGTGTGTGTGTGTGTGAATAAAAGAGGAAAGTGGTATCACCTTTCTATCACCCAAGTGTGGTAGATTGGTTATGCCATTTCCCTCTTGAATAACAAGTTTTGACTTCAAATCCCGTCCGATAGATCTTTGAGGTCTCTTGGGATAGTTTCCCACACCGTTAAAAATTCTCTTCTTCTCGTGTGTGTGTGTGTGTGTGTGTGTGTGTGTGTGTGTGTGTGTGTGTTAATAAAAGAGAAAAGTGGTATAACCTTTCTATCACCCAAGTCTGGTAGATTGGTTATGCAATTTCCCTCTTGAATAACAAGTCTTCAGTTCAACCCTCGTCGGTTGAGGTCTCTTGGGATAGTGTCACGAGGACGTGGCAGTTATTAACCATGTCACAGAGATGTGGCAACTGCTAACCTTGGTTGTTGGTTTCTTTCCAATGGGGTTTTTTTTTTTTTTTTTGAGACCCTCTTTTTGAAGTAGCAAACGGTCGGACATTGTATGGCCAATGTGAATGGTAGATTCACCCGCAGACGGGAAGTGGTCGGCACTGGAATTCGTATGGTAAGAGGATGTCTAGGCTCAAAGCAAGATCATATAGGTCCCCCCGTCGCACTTAGCAAGTTGGTGGATACTAGGAAGTGAACTCAATTAAGGCGTAAAGTCAAGGTGGGACTACCAACAAAAAGTATCCAACAGTTGGGCCACATTGCACTTTTGGATGCGGTCCCAATGAGGATAGATGGTCAGAAGACCAGTGGGAGCCCAACGGAAGCATCTCCTAAAATTTAGGGAACTACTATTTTGGGCCGTGAAATGTGTTCGCGTCATTACCTCCGGTATGACTAGGGGAACATTTTACAACTCTGCCGCGAAGTCAACTCGGCAACCGGTCAGGATATTTTTAAGCGGCGAACCCGAAACGTGAAAATGCTTGAAAATGCGCCAAGTGGCAAATTCTCATGCACTTGCCTCTTGCAAAAAAATGGGCGCTGATTTTTAAGCTGGGAGAGGCCTCATTTCAGTTTTTGTCACAGGTTAAGAGCTATGGAGTGCTTCCTTTCCCTCTCATGTACAGTGTGGTGCTAGGAGTGATGCCCTGCACACTACACACTGCTCTCTCCCCTACGTACAGTTATGTGATGCCCCACAAGAGGGCTCCTCATTTGACTGATGTACAGCTATGTGGGTTCATGCTTTCGTGCTGAGGCAAGAGCCTCCTTGAGCAGGAACAGGGGTAGCTAGCTACTGCTCCAAAGCTGGCACCGGTGAGGGTCATAACCTCACCGTACAGGTGCAAAATCAGCGTTGTGTATGCGCTGTAATTTCACTGTTTTTCAGCCATACGGACACCAAGACCATTGGGAATCGTGCCCCACTGGCAGAGGACAGTTAGGGGACTGTTTGGGGCTGAAAACAGAGCAAAAACCAGTAAATACAGCGTGCTGAATTTACTGTTTTTGGACAGGAATCAGAGGGTATACGCCAGTAGAAGCGAGTTCCAGCAAGGGCATTGGTTTCGCGCAAGTTTTGGGGTTGTTATGCTGCCGAAATTTGGCCAAAACAGGCGGTATCTAGTGGGATACAGTCAAAGGATTCCCAGGACTCTTCTTTGTACTTTACCCTCCTAAGGAATAAAGAAATACCGAAAGGGGCGCCAATTTTGGGGCCTACAGGTTGTCGGTGTCTGCTCGGAGCATTCTAGCTTCCGAGCCGTGTGTGATTAAGTGTTAATTCCCGTTACAGGTTACTTTTGCAACGTGCTCTGTGTGTGTGTCTAAAGTAAAGAATTTCGGGTGAAAGCCAACGCCTACCGCCCTACGGGCCGGTTTCATGGTTCCGTTGCCGGGACATCAATCACTTTTTCCTCAAAGAGTGAGCCTAGATTGTTCAGGGTAAAGACACACAGTGCAGGAACGCAGGGATTACACTATGGCCGACAAGGGGAAGGGAATAATGGAAGAGGGTTCCTCTTCAAAGGACAGGCAGGAGATTCCTATGGTTTTTGAGATCGGCGAGAGCTCACGGCCACGTCAATCTGTACCTCCTGTCAACGTGAATGTCCCTCCAGTAGTACATGGCTTTATGACAGGGCAACTTGAGGATGATGCATTCAAGACTCAGTTACTTGCCGCGGTGAATGTCTTTTCGCAGCCGATGCAGAATCCGAGGTTTATGGAATTCTTGCAAGCGCCACCAGTGCAACAGCAAAATAGGCAACCTACACCGCGTACGGAGCTTGTTGATGCTCAAGCCCAGGTACTTCATGTGGCGCAGGAGGAAAGGGAACACTCGCATGTTGCGGAGTCGGGGGCTCCAAAGCAGGTTCCTCCCGTGCTTGAACAGGTGGCTAGAACGCCTATTCCATAGGTTATGCCAGTTCAGCCCGCCACCTTTCAGAGCCAGCACGCTGTCTTGAATGGACAGGGAGCTGGATACCAGGCTATGCACTCAGTTTTTCCACCACCCACGGTACATCCTGTGTATTTCGGGGGTGGATCAGTGTTCCAAAGTATGGCTAGTTATGCGCCTGGAAGTCAGCCGTACATGCCACGAACTGTGTTCGGGGGTATGCAAGGCATCATGCCAAACCCCATGCATAGTAGTATCGGCATGCAGCAGGGTTTTCAGAGTAACCACGGCCAGTTTGGGGTGCCACAGGGTCATTTTGGCATGGCTGGTTTTTCTGGACAGCAGCCAAATATCGCACCTCTGACGCAAAATGTGAATGGCCAAGGTGTGTCAATCATGCCTACTACAGTGCCCATGTTGCAGACCATTCCGTATGACAATTTGGGGGCACTAGAGAAGCTGAAGGCTTACAAAGAAGGTGGTGCAGCGGTAAAGTTCAGTACCTTCAGTGGTTTCGAGGACAAGACAAAGGCACTCACTTTCCTCCAGCAGTTTGATACAACTTATGCGGGAGGGAATTTTACAGAGGCCTCGAAGGTCAGGAAAGCTGCCACTTTCTTAAAGGACAATGCGCTTACATGGTGGACGACATTGTTAATGCAAGGACAGGCACCCGCCACTTGGGTTTACTTCAAGCAAATGTTTGCATCTGCTTGGCTATCAAATGAATTTGAAGCCGACGTCCTAACAGATTGGCACCAGCTTACTTCAGCTTCGTGCAAGAGCTTGCTGGAGTACAATAGGAGGTTTTGTAAAGCGTTACTCTCAGTGACCTCCTACAGATTTGTGCCATTGACAGAGCAGATAGAGAAGTACTGTTGTGGGCTGCCTAAAGGGGCTTCGTGATTATTGTACAAAGAACAGAGTGGCTACCCTTACTCAGCTTATGGAAGTTGCGAACACTGGTCTTGCCTTGTTGAAAGGAGAGGACAGTGGATTTCCGAGCAGTGACAAAGGAGGGCAGCAAAAGAAAAATTCAGCGAAGAAGCCCTTTGTGAAAACAGCTCCTGATGCGTCACAGGGGTCAGAAAAGGCCACCAAAGACAAGGATTCAGCCGGGACTTCTAGAGCGCAGGCAAAGAAACAGAAAAGGAAGCCTTTTGTGCGCAAGTCGCTCGAGGAAAAGAAGGTCCTAATGGCTGAGAACAAATGCTTTATATATGAGCAGCCTGGTCACTATTCTATCAATTGTCCACAAAGGAAAAGGCCTGCTGACTCAGAGGATAAAGAAGACCAGAAAGGCAAGAAGCCAAAACCCACGGCAGGTTCAGTGCCAGACATGGTGGGTGACAGGCCCAGCACAAATGCCAGTGAGTTATGCAGGGCATGGGGTAAAGTTAGGGATCAGACGGCACTCATCTTCTTTGATCGAGGTGCCAAAGCCAACTTTATCTCACCAGAGTTAGCTATGAAGCTCAGCATCAAAGCTGAAGAGATGGGGTACACAGCAGAGGCAGGGTTGGCATGTCCTGGCCACTCAGAGTGTGTTACTCCCATCATTGGAAAGCTGCGTCTGCATATTCAGTCGTATGTGGACACTGAAGAGTTTTACATCATGCCGCTGGAAGGTTGTGACGCCTTGTTGGGGGTCCCGTGGATGTTCCGAGTGCATGGAGTCTTGGATGCCTACAACAAAAAGATCACTGTACAGCCCTACAACAAAAAGATCACTGTACAGCATAGGGGCAAAACTCACATCTTGGATGTAAAGCTTAAAGGAGAGTCGGTCCCTATTGTATCTGCTTCTGCTCTCACTTCTGTAATAAAGAATCATCTTTTTGTGTACTTGATTTTTGCACGTGATGTCTCAGATAGTGATCAGTCAAATTTATCTGTGTTAGATAAAGAAAGGTCAGCATTTTTGCAAAAGTTTAGTGACTGTTTTTCTGATTCATTACCGTCGCAATTGCCGCCAGAGAGACCTGAGGACCTGAGGACCATCGGATAGATTTGGTGCCAGGGTGTAGCCCACCAAATAGACCTCCCTACAGGGTTAGTGCGGCGCAGCAGAAAGAGATTATGGGCCAGGTTGAGGAGTTATTAGAGAAGGGGCTGATTCAGCCTAGTTCTTCACCCTTTTGCTCCCCAGTGCTCCTAGTGCAGAAGAAGGATGGCTCATGGCGCATGTGTATTGATTACCGTGCGTTGAATAAGAATACCATCAAGAATAGGTTTCCTATTCCTCGCATTGATGATATTCTCGATCGTTTAGAGGGTGCTGCAATTTTCAGCAGGATAGACCTTAAGAGTGGGTACCATCAGATTCGTATAAGGCCAGAGGATGTGCACAAGACTGCGTTTAGAACGACATTTGGTCTTTATGAGTTTCTAGTGATGTCGTTTGGGCTAACAAATGCTCCTGCCACGTTCAACAGAATGATGGACCGGATTTTCCGCTCGCATCAACAGTTTGTTGGAACGTTCTTCGATGACATGATAGTGTATTCGAAGAATGAAGAGGAGCATAGGCGTCACTCGACCATTGTGTTCGAAGAGCTGCGCAGTCACAGGTTACTTGTCAATCCTAAGAAAAGTGAATTCTTCCTCGAAGAAATCCACTTTCTGGGCCACATAGTCTCAAAGGATGGTGTTAGAATGGATCCCGCAAAGGTCGAAGCTATCAAGACATGGCCAGACTTGAAAGCTGTGCACGATGTCAGAAGCTTCTTGGGATTGTGTTCCTACTATAGAAGGTTTATCAGAAATTTTGCAGAGATAGCATCGCCTCTTCACGCATTGCAAAAGAAAGAGGTCACTTTCAGATGGACCCAAAAAGAGATTTCAGCTTTTAGTCTCTTAAAGGAAAAGTTGACTTCAGATCCAGTTATTGTTTTGCTAGATCTCAAGAAGTCATTTGTGGTCCAGTGTGACGCGTGTGGCAGTAGCATCGGAGCAGTGCTAATGCAAGATGGACGGGTAGTAGCTTATGAAAGCCGAATTTTGCAAGGGCCAGAGAAGACTATGCAAGTCTATGAGAAAGAGCTCTTGGCCGTGATTCATGCGCTTTCTAGCTGGAAGCACTACCTCCTAGGTGTTGATTTTGTTGTCCAAACAGATCATCAGACCTTGCGATACTTCTTGACACAGTCAAAGTTATCCGAAAAGCATATGCGATGGGCAAACATTCTTTCCATGTTCCACTTCTAGATTATGCATGTGGAAGGTAAGAAGAATGTTGTGGCTGATGCGTTATCAAGAAAGCCACAAATTTCAGCTGTGTCAATTCCTTATCATCATGAGTAGATGACATGAAGGAACAGTATATTGCTGATGAAGATTTTGCAAGGATCTTTGAACAGTTACAAGAGGGGCAACATCACGAGCACTACCTCCTCAGAGATGGTTTTATGATGATGCATGGCAGACTTTGTGTCACTAGGCCACTGCGACATAAGGTCATGGAAGAGAGTCATGTCCCACCGTATGCAGGGCATCCTGGCATTGATGCAACAGTTAAAGCGGTAGAGACGTTCTTCTATTGGCCTACCTTGAGCTGAGATGTGGATGCCTTTGTGCGAGCATGCATAGTTTGCCAAAAGGTCAAGTTTGACAGGCAAAAGGCACCAGGGTTGTTACAACCACTGTCGATTCCGGATAAGCCATGGAAAAGCATTGCTATGGACTTTATCTTTGATCTTCCAAGGACGCCAACAGGGAATGATGGTATATGTATTATGGACCATTATCTGCAGGTTCAGCAAGCAGGCCCATTTTATCCCTGTCAGGAAGAAGATAAAATCTGATCAGATGGCACGCTTGTTCAAGTACAATGTGTTTAAGTACCATGGTATGCCACAATCGATTATCAGTGATCGTGATCCTCGGATGACCAGTTTGTTCTGGAGAGGATTGTTTGAGAACATGGGCACTACGCTCAAGTTTTCTTCTTCGTTTCATCCACAAACTGATGGACAGTCAGAAGAGGCAAATTTTATTGTCTTAGATCTGCTGAAATGTTATGTGTCAGATAATAAGGGCAAGTGGGATCAATATTTGCCTATGCTTGAGTATGAGTACAATAATACGGTGCATTCGTCTACTGGCAAAGCACCTTTTGAGATTGTTGAAGGCGGCAAAAAGGTTCCTCCCATTTTGCATACAAAGGACAAGATCTTTGAGGCAGATCGATATGTTGAGAACATGGATGAGATGTATAAGAAAATTAAAGTTGCCTTGGAGAAGACTCAGGCAAAGCAGAAAAAGGTTGTTGATCGTCACCGTCGTGAATTGCTGTTATCACCTGGTGATTGGGTTCTGTTAAGGTTCGAAAAGGCAAGGTTAAAGAAGATGAAGGGCAAGGAACGGCTGTTTCCTAAGCTCAGCATGCGTTACTATGGGCCTTTTCAAGTGCTTGACAAGATCAGCGATGTGGCTTACAGGCTGAAATTGCCTGATGCATGGAAGATTCATAATGCGTTTCACGTGAGTCTTCTAAGACCCTTCGTGGGTGCTGTGCCAGAAGATATGCCAGTTGAGGATCAGCCAGAAGTTAAGGAACTTGATGAGATCCTGGTACCTGAGCAAGTTTTGGCACATAAGGACAGAAAAGTTAAAGGACAAGTTGCAAGACGGTATTTGGTGAAGTTCAAGAACTATCCGCCTATGGATGCAAAGTGGATGGAAGAGCATGAACTGTCAGAGTCACCAAATGTATTGCAGCTTTACCTTGAAGCCTTTGGGTTACAGCCTACTTATGCCCCAACCCAACGTGTGCAAAGGAGGGGTAATGATAGAGCTAGTACATCAAATGTACATATGAGTTCAGTGCCATAGATGGAAATGGCAAAAGTATGAAGGCCTCATTAAGTCATTTGTATCTATGTATGTTACGACCTTTCTTGCGAATACATGCGATGATAAAAGAGTGTTGATAGCACAAGATCATCAGTGGCGTGTATTTATGGTATGCAATCGAGGACGTTTGCGATTTCAAGAGGGGGGTATGTCACGAGGACGTGGCAGTTATTAACCACGTCACAGAGATGTGGCAACTGCTAACCTTGGTTGTTGGTTTCTTTCCAATGGGGTTTATTTTATTTGTTTTGAGACCCTCTTTTTGAAGTAGCAAACGGTCGGACATTGTATGGCCAATGTGAACGGTAGATTCACCCGCAGACGGGAAGTGGTCGGCACTGGAATTCGTATGGTAAGAGGATGTCTAGGCTCAAAGCAAGATCATATAGGTCCCCCCGTCGCACTTAGCAAGTTGGTGGATACTAGGAAGTGAACTCAATTAAGGCGTAAAGTCAAGGTGGGACTACCAACAAAAAGTATCCGACAGTTGGGCCACATTGCACTTTTGGATGCGGTCCCAATGAGGATAGATGGTCAGAAGACCAGTGGGAGCCCAACGGAAGCATCTCCTAAAATTTAGGGAACTACTATTTTGGGCCGTGAAATGTGTTCGCGTCATTACCTCCGGTATGACTAGGGGAACATTTTACAACTCTGCCGCGAAGTCAACTCGGCAACCGGTCAGGATATTTTTAAGCGGCGAACCCGAAACGTGAAAATGCTTGAAAATGCGCCAAGTGGCAAATTCTCATGCACTTGCCTCTTGCAAAAAAATGGGCGCTGATTTTTAAGCTGGGAGAGGCCTCATTTCAGTTTTTGTCACAGGTTAAGAGCTATGGAGTGCTTCCTTTCCCTCTCATGTACAGTGTGGTGCTAGGAGTGATGCCCTGCACACTACACACTGCTCTCTCTCCCCTACGTACAGTTATGTGATGCCCCACAAGAGGGCTCCTCATTTGACTGATGTACAGTTGTGTGGGTTCATGCTTTTGTGCTGAGGCAAGAGCCTCCTTGAGCAGGAACAGGGGTAGCTAGCTACTGCTCCAAAGCAGGCACCGGTGAGGGTCATAACCTCACCGTACAGGTGCAAAATCAGCGTTGTGTATGCACTGTAATTTCACTGTTTTTCAGCCATACGGACGCCAGGACCATTGGGAATCGTGCCCCACTGGCAGAGGACAGTTAGGGGACTGTTTGGGGTTGAAAACAGAGCAAAAACAAGTAAATACAGCGTGCTGAATTTACTGTTTTTGGACAGGAATCAGAGGGTATACGCCAGTAGAAGCGAGTTCCCGCAGGGGAATTAGTTTCGTGCAAGTTTTGGGGTTGTTATGCTGCCGAAATTTGGCCAAAACAGGCGGTATCTAGTGGGATACAGTCAAAGGATTCCCAGGACTCTTCTTTGTACTTTACCCTCCTAAGGAATAAAGAAATACCGAAAGGGGCGCCAATTTTGGGGCCTACAGGTTGTCGGTGTCTGCTCGGAGCATTCTAGCTTCCGAGCCGTGTGTGTGATTAAGTGTTAATTCCCGTTACAGGTTACTTTTGCAACGTGCTCTGTGTGTGTGTCTAAAGTAAAGAATTTCGGGTGAAAGCCATCGCCTACCGCCCTACGGGCCGGTTTCAGATAGTTTCCCACGACGTTAAAAATTCTCTCTCTCTCTCTCTCTCTCTCTCTCTCTCTCTCTCTCTCTCTCCCCCGTTTGGCTCCTATCTAAGTGATAAAGTCTATTTATCAGAGTTTGTTGATATTGCCGGAACTCTAGTTTAAGTGATCAAGGAGTTCGCATTTATTCGTGGTGCCAGTTTTCAAGTTCAAGAGGAACTCTACAAGCTGTGGAGCATTGCCAGTCCAGTGCGGTCTTTTCCATTACCTTTTTGGATTATGGCGTGCAGTGGCTGTTGTCTCGAAAGGAAATTTGTGAGGGTTGAGCAGAGATTAGCAAGCTGCCGTGCATTTCCCGTCCAGTGCAGTCCCAAGGATTGTGGTGATTCCCAATCACATACAATGTTCTAGTTCAAAGATAAGGTTGCGGCTGGGGTGCTGCTATTGTTCTCAGGTTTGGAGTTGATCTGGCAGGTTGCAGACGCATTTTTCTTCCTCTTCACATGGCCAAATCCTTTTGTGTCAAATGGAGAGAGGAGATCAGACAGCTAGATCCTCCATGGAGCAGATACCTGATCGAGACAAGCCCTTAACAAAACGCTTCTACATGTCTACAAGCGTGTGTGCACCCACCACCACTTGTCTGAGTGTGAGTGTGAGAGTGTGAGTGAGTGTGTGTGTGTGTGTGTGTGTGTGTGTGTGTGTGTGTGTGTGTGTGTGTGTGAGAGAGAGAGAGAGAGAGAGAGAGAGAGAGAATGCAATGATTGGTTAGCCTTGGAAATAAGGCAGCATTCAGACTGCCATGGGGATAAAAAATTGAAAGGTACATGAGTCCCCCATATCTTGTACACATTGGTCAAGAGCAAAGCAAAACGTTTCCCAAGTGTTCTACCCCAAAGCTCAACGCCAACTTGTTGCTGCAGAGTTAGCTACTTTCAAACTCTGCATAGTGTGAATGGAAGAGGGTGGAATGGGCTTTAAGGCCGTGTACTCTCCCTGTGCAGTCTGCTCCCTAAGCTGCTCTGTTTGGCTGGATTGGTTTAATATGTGAAAACAAATCTCCACTTTTTCAGAAGATAAATATATTAGTGCAGAGACGCATCAACATTAATGTTCACCCACCATACACCCGCAAGAAAGTGGATGATGCACATCAAGAAGAAAAGCAGAGATGTGTCTATAAACAAAACCCTAACCTGGCGAACAGGTCCACCTTCTCTTGTGTCTCCGGGCAGCTCTCGTACAAAAGAATGGTCCCAGATTATCTCCTCAAGCTTGATCCGAGATGAAGTGGAGACAGAGGTATCAAGATCGCCATTAAAGCTCTGAGAGCAAATCTGAGCTTGTTGCTGATGGTTTGAACTCTCGCTCATCATGGTGTGTTGCGTCTGATTGGGCTGCAACGAGGTGGCACGAGCAGGAGAAAATGAAGACCGCCTCCTGCACGTGGGAGGAGGTGCGTGGGAATTGGCTGAGAAAGGGTGTGTGTACAATGAGGGCGGATATCTTCTAAGAAAGAATGACGGTGTCTGGCTATGGCGAAGGAGTGTGAAAGAAGAGCTTGCTGTCCAGTAAGAACAGGCGGCCATGATGATGTCTCTCGTGACGAGTCTCCATTTCTTCTCTTCTTTGTCAATTAAAAGACGCAAAGCCACGTACTATTTAAACGTTTACAGGAGAGCCAGATTTAACCAGCCCTTGTAGCCTAGCAGTCTAGGTGAATAGCAAGACTCTACTCAAGGCTATAAGGCCCCTGTCAGACGCGGGCGTAAAAGTTAAAATTGGGTTTGCTTGTCACACAGGCCGGACACACTTCAATATTATACTTTTCACACAAATTTTCGTCCAATGGCCATACCTCAAGTGGAACACATTTCTTATTACATGGATGCAGTGTAGAGTTCAAGTCCTTTGGCTACTCTTTGCGCTGCTTACTATGCGGACGTCCGCCAATGAGGGTAGATGGGCGAAGTGCCTGCCCCAGTTCTGTCCGCAGAGGAACAGACACATTCTAAATCCAATCACCTTTTGCCATGGCATCCCCACACGTCCGAGCGGACGTGATAAGTGTACTAAGGCTGGTTACACATCAATGGGCAAGCACCCACATTTGTTTTGAATTGGGCAGGTGAGCTTTACACACCAAACCTCAAGTAAGTATTAAATTAAAAAATTCAAATTCCAACAATCGTTGTGCAGCCTATCGGTTGCGCCTCAAATTGTTTCGTGATGTGAGTTCCATCCCCGCCCAACGATGGGTAGAGGAGTTCGGTTGTCCCTCGTCTTGGGCGCTCCTCCTTTTGCACAGCAAATTGTTGGTCACCACTTTGGGTCCACGCCAACACTCCCAAGTTTGGACAGAGAATGTGTAACCAGCCTACAATCTCTAGTGAATGTTTTGCAAAACAACATGCGAGCACACGAGGCATATCCTTCTTCATTGATTAGGACCTATACGCCTCTTTATCCATAAGGACGTGACCAAGAATGGCTCTAAAGATAGCCCAAGAGATAGCTTGATCTCTTCTAGAAAAATTCTCATTGTAACCAAGAGGTTTGTACCGTTTTCTCCCTCCTCATCGAGTGCAATCATGTACATCTAGATCAATTGTGGGCTAATTAATAGTAATAGAAATACACAAGCTTTAAAAAAACCCTTGAGCTACAGCTAGCTATCCACCAATGCAAAGAGGTAACATTGTGTCATCCCTGTCTAGTGAGTTCACGTCTAGCACCTAAGATTAAAGGCTGCATGGGAAGACAGTATCACGATTAGTCAAAATAAATGAATTCACCAAAAAGATATAGCACAGAACCTTTACTTTCTCCTTGAAGATGCATCACGTGGCTATTACCATGCCAAGTCTTGTAAGAAGTGACAACTACAATGCTTCTGTGGGATAACAATACATACGTGGCACAAATGATAGCCAGTATGCTAGAAGTTATTCTCTATCATGCCACCCCCCATTGCATGTCACAATGCGACATTGTCGTTTATGGTGCCCCCCATTGCACATTGCACTGTGACGTTCTCCCACACCATCATGATGACATTATCATCTTAACAAGCATATTGAACACTCGATAGACTCCTATGAATTCAAAACCTTTTAGAGAGCAAGCAGCCCCCTTGGTTATAGGGACCATGTGGTTATCGATGGAGTTGGGTTATTCAATTCTCACCATAAATGCATATCAACAGACAAAGCTTAGAGTGTTGATTCTAGATCTATGATATTTTCCTAAATCAAAGCCTTCACTAGAAATATGGATTGTCAAAATCCCCTAAAAACTTTCTCTACCTTTTCCTAGTGAAAAAGGTTTCTTTGATCTCTTTTACGCTCCCAACATTACAAGATGTATTCATCCATTTGTACAAGCTCGTGGTCATAATAAGACCCCATATAGATTCCCCAATCTTTCCCAATGACAATGGACATTTAGCGTACATTGTATGTGGGGCTTCTCGTTGCATATAAATGTGTTTTTTTTGGTGGATTTAACGTATGGTACTTTGACAATGGTGCCACTAGGACATTAGCCTGTAGGTGGAAAATGTTTTGTTCTTTCCACTAAAAATATAATGTCACAAGTGCCAATAATTCATTGTACATTGTACAAAAACATTGGTAAAAAATATGCTTTTATGATAGCAGTCCACACTTCCATGTGAGTAGCTAATTTCCATGTGTTTTCTAAGTAGCTAATCCATGTGTTTTATAAGTAGCTTATCGGGAGAGATATGTTGTGGTTACCAAGGTGATGCTATTGTGGCACGTGATTTATTATGGCTTGGGTTATGTCGGTTGTGTAACTTTGACAAATATGTGAAAGATGTGGCACTTTAAGTTGCACATTTACATGTTTAAATGCAAAACTTTAGCATGCACATTTTGCTTATCTAAATTTGTTAGTTTATGCACATGCATAAACATGATATAATCTCTCTATTGCCAATTGTTTGTTTTACATATATATATATATATATATATATATATATATATATATATATATATATAATGTATGTAAAATATAAAAGTTGTCCTTTCAACTAATGCTTTGGTGAGAGTTACCTACAAAAATCTACACATTTGTTCGTAGTGATGTTTGCATTTTGAGGCACATACCATCCTTTGACCATTGCCAGTACATTGTGATAGTTTTTATTATTGCTTTATGCATGCTTGGGTATATCCTTATATAGCTCTCCTAATGGCTTCAAAAGAAAATATTCACTACCTATATAGTGTATAGTGCAAGGACACTCCAAAGAGAAGAAAACGCTAAAGGGAAAGTAAGCAAAAGAAAAACACAAATGTATCAATGTGCACTCGACCATCTTTTTGGACTACATAAGGTGCAAATCTAAACCATTGAAAAAGCTTGCAGATTATTGCCACATGGCAAGCTAATGATAATAAACTTTTTTTATTATTTCTTTTAGGCATGGGTGTTGACATTTGTGTACCTCTCTCTTTAAAGAGGGGCATTGAGTATTGTGTTAAACATTGTTTTTTATGCTTTTGAAATATATGTTAATGTAAATAGTTTATTGTTGCACTTTTTTTCAAAAAAAATATAATATTTTATTGTGATACCACATGTTTTCAAATACTAATGTCACTTTCTATTTTTCTCTCTCACAAAGAAATAAATTCATCTCAATAGCCTTATGTATGCGGTAGGCCATAGTGAATTTTCACCTTGTTATATCGACACAAAAAGTCTTTTGACTTTTCACTTTCATTGGTCTTTTCATTTCCTAAACTCACCCTTCACTTATGCACTTAAGATGTCTTGAAAGGATTTCTATTTTCGAAGATTGGGGAGACCTAATCCTTTGAAAGCAAAGCTTGTGCCTCAAAAAAAACCCATATATATGGTTAAAAATGTGTCGAGTGCAAAGTGGTGCCCCCATTTTCATTGCAAAAGAATTTACACATCAAAAGATTGTAGTGTGTCTCAAGTTGGTTGTGGGAAAGAACACCACACACCTATCAAAACAATGTAGCTAAGAGAAAAAAATACTTTACTACTAGAAGCACATAGAGAGAGAGAGAGAGAGCATCCGAGGAGAGAAACAAAGGGAGTAGCACAAAAGCAACAATCACAACAATGACATGAAATAGACAAAAAATAAATTTGGTGCTAAACCACTACTTAATGCTTAGTGCAAGGGCAAACTAGGCCTAGAATTTGAAAGATATGTGTCAACATAGGAAGAATGGACTCTTCATATAAGGTGATGGATAAAACTATGTGGTAGGAAGTTCATACCAAAGATGTGATTGAGTGTAAAAAAGAGGATTTGAGAAAGGCATCCTAGTCGATAGGTGAGTAATATAATGTTATTAATGAAGATATCTAGTATATGTCTTGTTATCAACAAGAGGGTGGAGATAAGAGGACAGTATGCAAAAGAGAGTGAGAGTAGATGAGTGAAGTTCTTATATTGTGCAAGGTGAGGTGACTAGAGCACTACCAAATGAAGTACAAGAGAATGAAAATTTATATAGAGGTGATTCCCATGGAACATGGTAAATTTACCAAGCTGCCTATCACTAACTCATTCATCATTGAACAACTAACAAGGCAGAGGAACCAACGATTAACTAGATAGTGAAGGTGAGTGTTTGGGTGCAAGGAGGTGAGAGCAAAGAGTACGGATAGCCATTGGGGGTGAAGCTCTACAGCAACTATTGCATCTCCTTATTGCATTATATCTAATGTATAAAAAAATGAATGGTTATGTTAGTGGGTGGGTGGACATGGCCAATTGGCCACAGTGGCCCTTTAACTCCAATAGTTGCTCTCGTAAAAGCCAATGTGCCTTTAAGCAAGCTATGGACATATATACAAGGTATATAGACTCTAAATCTCTCCCAGTCCCCATAAGCACTCGACAATGTAAAAACTTTTTGAAAGGTAGACATTTGGTTATTATATCAGCAAGGTATTATATGTGTGAATCTTGACAAGCTCTATTCGCTTGTCCTCAAGCACCTCACAAATGAAGTGATACCTCACATAAATGTGCTTCATCTTTGCATGAAATACCAGATGTTGTGCTAGTTGGAAGAGCACTCTAACTATGGCAATGCAAAATTGGAACCTCTACATTAATGCCCAAATCTCTCCCTCTAGATGCGTAAGCCAGATAGGTTCCTTGCTAGCATCTAATGCCGCAATATACTCAGCTTCCACGATAGACCGAGACGGGACTGAGACATACAATCTTGCAAAAAAGATTGCCATGAAACAACACCATCAATGAATGCAAAGACATAACCTATCGTAGATTTTTGGTTGCCCATCCTAAGGCTAGCGTGGTTGCTTGATATGCACTTTGCATGTGATTGGCTAAGCTTCTAAGGGTCCAATCACTTCGAAACTTGAGCTATAATGAGGGGCCGATCAAGGAAGCTGGGGGACTTGCTTGCAGGGTATACTCTCCCACACACACACACACACACACTCTCATTGCGTGAAGTGCAAAGTGCAAGAGCTCCATCTCCTTCTCCAAGCTTGTTGAGAAGTTGAGAGCCTACACCAACACTCTTGGCTATGGAATGCAAATCCAACCAAGAGCCATGCTCCAATGCTTAAGCTTGCCATCTTCTTCTTCTTCTTCATCATTATTATGCTATTATGCTATGCTATGCAAGAAGAGTGATGATAAGTGAGGAACTATCTCTTTCTTGTATGTTACTTCTTCTTCCTCTTCCCTACCCTCATTCCCTGCTAGCTCTCTCCACCTTCGAACGTGTTTGAGGCCTTAGGATTGGGATGGTTAATACTTTTACAAAATTTATGTTTATGCTCGTGATGCATGAAGCTTTCCATCTTCACTGCATCACCTACATCACAAGGAACACAAAGATTGTATTGTACCAAGTCTCTCTTTATGGGAGAATCTATAATACAAAAGCCTATTGGAGGGGGGACCGGCTCCCCATAAATCCGGTCCTCAATTGTTGTCATGTTCTCTAATTCTCTCTCTTGCCAAAGTATTGTTCATGCCAAGCTAATTAAGTATAATCATGAGTGCACAGATGCGGTGCACGTGCTACAAACGGGAGTGCAGAAGGCCTGCAAAATACATAAAAATAACACGCTGCAGATAGAAAAACAATAGATCTACATACCTGCACAATCATGTACGCGTACACCATAGTAAATCTCACATGAGAGGCAGAGAGCGAGACAAAGTAGAAGAGCACGTGCACGCGCACCTCCTTGAGTGGAGTGCTATGTCGGTACGGCGAGAGAGAAGAGGGAAGAGGAGAGAAGAACAATGCAAGCATTGGGTGCAATCTCCCGCCGTGCAAGAGTGAGCATTTTACCTCTTGCACGTATTTATTTATAGATTAGTAAATGCTCAAATGAATACATATTGACCGGCCGGGCAATAATTGGCCATGGCTCATAAAGAGCATTTAAATGATAAAATATATTATCCTTTCGCATAACCCTTGGCCTTTTCCACATGTCAGCTGCATAAAATATCAATTCCCCTACATACCTCTCCATTGGAAAGCAATTGTCCTCAGTTGCAAAGATAAGAATCTGCAAATCATACTTGTCAAAAACAATGATAGTATTCTCTGTCAAAAATATATCGCATAGGAAAAGAAAAAATGATGAAACTAAACAACATTGCTTATGCATGACGTCATCCACATACTACCTATTCTAGTGTCCCATACCACTAGAATAAGCAATATATGCCATACCCTGATGAATCAGGATATCATTGGTCACACTCATTGTTCAATAATCAATTCTCATCAATCTCAAGTCCAATTCCATAAATACTGTCGCGACAAAAAAAACATCATATACCCTTTCAAATCCAAATCCAAATATCCTTCGTTTTGTATACCTGGGTAACAAAATCATACTAGTTACAGTGGTGGGCGATCACTGTAGTATAATTTTGTGATCGGTGTTGCCCAAATTGGCGAATTTACACCAATAAGACGTGCTGCCTAAATCGACAAATCTACACTAATGTTGCCTAAATCGGCGAATATGCATTTGGTATAAGTTTAAAAATCATGGATCTGTAATTTATCAATGTGCTACCTAAATCGGCAAATCTGCACCAAGATGAGTATCCATACACTATCTAAATCAGCGATTTTGGGTGTACATGACCAATGGACTAGACTAGGCATAAAAATATAACATTTATCACATGTGTGAGACCAATTTGGAGCATGGTTGAGTAGGAGGGTACTTACAAAATATTGTTCACTATCCCAGAGCACCTTAGCTCACATGAGTAGCTATATAGCTTAATGACAAATGATCTTAATGAAAAATCCTTTAAGTCAATGAGAAACCATGGCCGTAGCAATGAGTGAGTATTCAGCTTAGATGACAATGTAAACAAATGAAATATGAAAAGAACACTAAAGCTTTTAAAATGAGTTTGCAAAATAAAGTAAGGAGATGACTTGTCTGACTGCCTGGCATTATGGTCTACATATGTTTTTGTGAATCCTTAAACGAGTTAGAGAAATGTAACAAAAACAAATGAAGATCATGATAAAAATCATTAGAGTAAGGTCAATTAAGACAGGGACTTATATTGTGAAGAAAAAAAAGTGCTAAACCTAATAAAGGTAACGGTGTTGTCGAGTGCTACTATAATTAACAACTAGTAATAGATAGCAATGAGTCATTTGAAGAGGACAAATCAAGAAATCCTCATATTTTTATAAGTGCAATAAATTTGATGCCTTATAGATGAGTTCATGAGATTTGACAACCACGATAGATGGAAGGAGGCACAAGAAGATCATGTAGTATATCATAACAGTAATTATGTGAATTGTAGTGTGGTAGTTGTGAAGCAATTGTTGTCAATCAAGAAATTTCCACTGGTCATTAATTCGGTGCCTAGCTGCATGTGATGCCAATTTGTCGTTGTCCAAGCCATCCATAGTTGAAGCTTGCCTTCCCCGACTGCCGTCAGTTACGAGGTGGAGAAGGAAACTGTTACGAGACTGGGCACCCTCCTGTTGTAGTGGTTAGCTGCAATTGGGATAGCTGGGCGTAATGGTTAATTATGTGCTGTCTATTTTACTAATTGAGTTGATGATGATTTTGTAGAGTGGAATGCGGGGAGTTGATGAAGAGGCGCCGGCAATTACTCTTGTCCATTTTAAATTTGCACAGTATTTTAGATTATCATTTCAATAAGCCACTATGGCTCTGAAAATAGTTGTAGTGGGAACTCCCCTATGGGTCATGCAAGAACTAATGAGCTTCACTCATTTACAAAAGTGAAGTGGTTGTAAAAAGAGGGGCCTCAATTATTGACACCTTAAACTCAAAAATAATATATTAAATACCAACTCCACAAGAGAGGTTGTGGAGTTGGTATTTAATATATTATTTTTGAGTTTAAGGTTTCAATAATTGAGGCCCCTCTTTTTACAACCACTTCACTTTTGTAAATGAGTGAAGCTCATTAGTTCTTGCATGACCCATAAGGGGAGTTCCCACTACAACTATTTTCAGAGCCATAGTGGCTTATTGAAATGATAATCTAAAATACTGTGCAAATTTAAAATGGACAAGAGTAATTGCCGGCGCCTCTTCATCAACTCCCCGCATTCCACTCTACAAAATCATCATCAACTCAATTAGTAAAATAGACAGCACATAATTAACCATTACGCCCAGCTATCCCAATTACAGCTAACCACTACAACAGGAGGGTGCCCAGTCTCGTAATAGAAACGGATGGTAGTTGTAGCAATGATGTAGTCATGGTCTTGACAGGCTTTCTCTGGGTGGGAATCACCCCCTTGTTTGAAAAATAAATAAAAAAGTGATGCAAAGGTTTTATTTGAATCACCTACAATCATGGTGAGCATGGCTTGCCAAGTGGAGCTGCCGCCATGAAAGGAAGATGCATGAGAACTGGATAGCGCTTCTTGTATGGCCGGTGTACAGCTACTCGGTACGGCGAGAGAGAAGAGGGAAGAGGAGAGAAGAACAACGCAAGCACTAGGTGCAATCTTCCCCGTGCAAGAGTGCATTTTCCTCTTGTACATATTTATTTATAGATTAGTGATTGCTCAAATGAGTACATATCGACCGACTGGGCAATAATTGGCCATGGCTCACAAAGAGCACTTAAATGATAAAATATATTATCCTTTCGCATAACCCTTGGCCTTTTCCACCCGTCAGCTGCATAAAATATCAATTCCACTACACTGCGTAGAGAGTGCGAAGGGGAGAGAGGGAGAGAGAGCATGATACAGGATGTGGGGTGGAGCTCCCAAATCTCATTGTGTGAGCACAATGTGATAATTTGAGTGAGAGCTCCTTATTCTTTGTATGTATAAAGAATAAGGAGATAGATGTGGGCAGTCGGACATTGACCGACGAGCACGGGCAAAGCACGATGAGGCACACCGCCTTTACCTAACATTCTCCCACTAAAGGCGGTGTGCCGATAAGTGGCGAGAAGACTAGCCTACAACTAGTATAAACAAGAGGTAAGAGAAGACGTTTCTCAACCTATGCCCACTGGCTCACTCCAAACATGCTCTAGTGTAGATGCAACATGCATACCACTAGGGCTAGAGCCACAATGACACTCCTGATGCAGGTATCGAGTGATGACCTGCATGGCTCCATAATGCACAATGCCTCTGTCAGTCATCGCACAATTGACAACTCCCACTGCAAATGCACCAACCGTATAAGCAAGATCAGGTCTTGAGACCAAAAGGTCAGACATGAGAGACTCAAAAACTGACAAAACATGCACTATGTGTGCCAACGTATCCCCGTTAGCAACCTCAGTGCCATATGCATCCTCATCAGGAACCACCTGACTATGCATCACCATGTCACCATCGTCGGGCAAAGGCATATCTGCTGAGAATGATTGCATAACCAAAAAATTAGCACCACTGCAATCACACATAGCTATCTGAAGGACACTGTCACCCTCAAACATATCAGATGCATCATAGAACAATGCATCAGTCTCTGGCTCAACAAATGTCATCTCAACTGATGACTGACCAAGCTGTGCACCCCGGAGATACCACTATCTGTGTGAATGTCACCAGAAGACAAATGCACAACCTGCTCTCCATGTAGCACATCCGCAAGAGAGACACGCCTTGTCTCTCGCTTCAAACATGGCTACAAATACATAGAGACTACACCGCCTCGTGTGTCAGAAATATGCAAAGAGTATACCAGACCACTCCTAGTAACTCTGGCTATCACCAGTGATCCCCTATGCATCTGAAATGACCGCTCTCCAAGCAGTACGCAATGTCCACTACTTTGCAAAACTGACGCACTAAAATGAGACTCTGAAGGAGTCTTGGTACATAATGCACATCCCGTAGCGTAAGCAATGCGCCGCTAGGTAAAGACATGCATACAGCTCCAGCACCCTCTATGCCATATGCTGAACCATCAGCAAACTGCACACAACCAAGTCTCCCACTAGAGAAAGAGCAAAACAAATCACGACGTGGCGTCATGTGAAAAACTTCATGCTCGTCTAGTAGAAAACGCATATACAATGTGGTATCCCAAGACACAAAGTAGTCTGAAGGTAAGCTAGACGCAAAAGTGACATGGCCGTCACATGCATAGTCTCTAGCATCTGTCCTCATAGTAGCACCATGCATCTACCTCTTTTGTTGCCTCATACGCATGAAGCAACGATGCCTAATATGCCCATCATGACCGTAGTGCCAACATGTCAGCCGTGATCGTAAGCGAGAACCGTCTCTAACCTGAAGCGTCTCCATATCCATGCCAAAACTATGGCAAACAATGCTCAAGATCATAAGACTCTCCCACCCGAGAGCAAACCACTGTCTCAAGCAAAGAAGGTGACCAAAAGGTCAAGTGCACTAGCCTCTACAGTAGGCATACATATATGGCAAAATTTTGGCGCAATCTCCCTTGTAACTGGAGCAGAAACTCAACAGTAAATCACAATGGAGACAACAACAAATGCCCAAATGGCCAATCCGGGAATGTACTCGTCCGGAATCACCTCCCAAAGTCATACATAGAGCCATACATATGCTACAAATGACATACATATGTGAGTGAAAAACTACTGCCAAAATGTGTCAATGGATGAACAATGTGCCAAAAAACCGTAGCATACACAACTCCTACTCCTGCAAGAGTGGATACAAGAACACCAAACTGTGTCCAAACTGACAAAACATGTCAATGTGAGAGCTAAGCTCGATCACAAACTATGGTGAGTAAACTCCAGCCACTATCCCACAAAAGCATACACAAAGCAAAAGCTCAAGACACCTGCTGTGTCGAAACCGGTATGCAAGCCAAAACACTGCAAAAGATGTCCTCAACTGCAAATGGAAACACCTGTGGGAGTAGTAGACACAACCTATAGCTGGGAGTCAACACTAGAAGCTCCAAATGGCCGAGCACTCACAGATCAAGACCAAAAATGCAGAGCGAATCACGCTCGCAATGCACCACCCAAAAGGAAAAACACTGCACGCAAATCCTAAGTGCTACAAGCAATCGCAATCTTGATTGTACCAACGATGCGCATAAAACTGCTGGGAAAATTTTGCAAGAGTTTCGTCAGCAAAACAGCCACAAAACCAATAACCAAAGTGACTGCACGCTAAAAACCATGAGCAACCAAAGCACATCAAACCGCCCTCCAAATGCATGCACTAATCTCCACACTTTGCATACATAATTGTAAACACCTGTAAATCTAGTACACAAATACATGTTGTACCTATGACTGCCCAAAAGCATGCTCGAGACATACATTGCCGAGCTCAAACTGCAATCACATGAGTCTCCCTGAGCATCAGACCACACAGATCATACATTGTAACCTCCCACCTGTGAGGAAACTTGCAGCAAATACCACTCTCACATCCGAGAGCAAACCATGTGTAGAATCGTCGACACATAATAAATAGTTGCTGTTGCAGAAATTTCAGAGGTCAAAATCAGTCCAAATGGACATCACCATTGCATCCAAAGCGTGCCAAAACCCCAAGTTACACCCTAACCTTGCATAAATCGCATTTCGTATGCAAAAAACACTATTTTGGAGCCCAAAAAATGACCTACGAACATGAAAATCTGCATTCTTCCGGCAAGTATGGCTGCAAAAAAGCATACACACTTGCAATACACCCTCCTCTCAAGCTTGGGAATGTCCCTCAAGATTCCATGAGCACAGATCTGGTAGTTTCTCACCGAAAGCGAGCTCACCATAGCTGAAAGCTCACTTCTCTGTAGCACTCCATCTGTCTCGCGAAGCCAAAGCTCTGATACCAATTGTGAGTGCACGGATGCGGTGCACGTGCGTAGAGAGTGTGAAGGGGAGAGAGGAAGAGAGAGAACACGATACAGGATGTGGGGTGGAGCTCCCAAATCTCACCGTGTGAACACAATGTGATAATTTGAGTAAGAGCTCCTTATTCTTTGTATGTATACAGAATAAGGAGATAGATGTGAGTGGTCAGACACTGACCGATGGGCACAGGCAAAGCACGGTGAGGCACACCGCCTTTACCTAACAATAATGATTGTGTTGCTACTGCTAATTAAGTTCACCCTCTATGTTTGCAAAGTAGTCTCATACAAATACTCACTATAATTCTCTTAATTCCGCTATTCTCAATGTTCATAGGCCATTTCCATTACAATTGGCTACCTCACTTGCAAAGAATATGACTTGACAGTTCAGGTACATATTATGCTATTGAGTTTAAACACATTAGCATAATGTAAATTAAAGCTAATATGAAGTTATGGATTCTCTACATCATTTGTGCAACTAAAAATATTCCTTTTGTTGAAAAAATAAAGGAAAAGAAAACAATGGGTTTCACATTCTTTTTGTTTTGATGAGTCTTCTTTTGGGTGCTTTATAATTGTTACTAAGAAATTTTAGAAGTTAAGATACTGAGCCTCTATTTAAAGAAGAAATTTATTCATCCTGAAATCAAGATCTAAACTTTTTTGTTTTGTATAGATAAGGATGATATTTATGGAGAAAATAGCTCAGAGCAAGCTTTTAAATATGAATAAGGTCCATCTTACTTGACAATGGATTAATTGACATAGGTAAGATATAGCATGACTTAAATTTGTTAATTACGCATGAATCCTTGAGCCTATTAAAAAATATATCAAATAATGTTGAATGCAGTTAAATCATAGCTTCAAAGATGTGACTTTCAGCTTTTGGATATGGCCAACTAGGGCACGCTATAAAAAATGAAGGTCAATAGCAAAAGAAATTGGTTAATGTCATTTGAGATAGACACTTAGATTACCTAGGAGCATTTGTAGATTAAAAAAAGGGTCAACCGCTAACCGCTTGTCCTAATTACAAGCATTAACCAATTTCACATACAATGCTGCCAAGATTGCTAAAATGAGCAAAGGATTTAGGAATGTCATGTTGCATACTTATTGGAAAAGGGTCATAATAAATCACAATTCATAAGTAAAATGAAAACGTAAAAGGATTGATAAGATCTTGCCAGACTTAATACATAGATATCTGAGATAGTAGCTAAATTACTTACATTTCTAGAGGAAGAAGAAAAATGGATGAGTGATTCAGGGGACTAGCCAACAATTTCCACTTATGGCACCAGATTTCAAAAGAGAAGATGGGATGCTTGGCTTGAAGCTCAAATTCAGAGATCAAGTGGGTATTTAGGGGATGTTATATCTGAAGTAGCAGTGATTACAGGTTTGCCACCAGTTGTTGAAGAGATAGAGTCACATGAATCTAACTAGACAAGGGGAAATCTAGAATAGGAAGAAGGGGAGAGTTTTTCACCCAAGCTAGGAAGAGCTCGAGAGAACCCAAAAGGCTCCTAAAAGGGTTATCACCAATTGGTTGGAGTTCATTTAGTCCATCTATTTATTAGGGCAAGGAGGCAATTGAACTTTCAACCGCACCCTTTTCAATTACCCCCATTGCCAACATTGACATTCAACCCATTGGGAGATCAAACACCCCTTTAGCCATCAATAATGGATCAACCACCACCCAATCCTAAAGTAGGGGCAACAAATTCAATGGGAAAGTATCACAGAATGCTGACAATCATGTGGGACTATTTGAGACTAGGTGGTCTGCAAGTGGGTATGATGTGCTATATAATGATGCAATTAAGAAGGGCATTTTGCAGCCACACTATAGAGAAAGGCCATGACATGGTTCATGCAGTATGGTATTAACACTTTCCAAATTATGACAAATTGAAAACCAAATTTTTGGTAAGATTCAGGGTAGAGAAAATCCTTGAAGATAACCTGAAAAAGATTAAGAAAGTCAAGCAAAAGGATTTACTGGTAGAAGCCTATGCACAATAGTACAGGGAACTCATGAAGCATTTCATGAGTGCTGTAGCAAGTCATTCACCCCTTGCTTTGTACAAAGATTTTGGTAATTTGGCGGGTGCAACAATGAGAGTTGTAAACATAAGAAAATCAGGAAGAAGAAATCCAGATAAGATTCAGATTTAGAAGAGGAAGATTCATATTAGGATGAGGATGAAGAGTCGGGTACTGATTTAGATGAAGAGTCAAACACTGATGAAGATGAAGAAGATACATGGAGTGCAAAGAAGAAAAAGAGGTCAAAGAAGAAGAAAGATGCTAAGTCAAAGAAGTAGAAGAGCAAAGGAAGGAAGAAAAATGGTAAATTAGATTTTGAAGACACCCCTAACATTGACAAACTAATTCTCGAGAAGCCAAAGGGAGATTTTACCTTCACCATTTGCAAATCCCTCTAAACCACCATTTTGCCAGGTATGTCAGAGACATGGGCATGATTATGATAATTGCTATTATAACCCTAATTTCAAGAGAAGGAGACCAACACACATTCTTGCAAAGAGGAATCAAGGGCAAATGTGGTAGCACCACAACCATTTGGGACCAGATTTTAGAACACAGGCCCATCAAGTACATTTTAGTAAGGAAAATGGCAGAGGTACCAACAACAAAACAACCTATTACAACCTTGCACTTATTGCAGAAATGCAGGAGCTAGTTCTTCCAATGATGGAAGAATGAAGGTACCTACTCAAGTGAATGCGGTTCTCTTGGAAGAGATTTCTCTTGAAGTTAAGGACCAGAAAAGTAAAGCAAAAGCAAATAGAAGGAACCAACACCCTGAAATGGCCTAATGGAATTGATAAAAGCAGAAGGTGACACCCTACATTGCTCCCAATGTGATTGCCCTGCATGTATCAAGATTGAGGAAGTTTTGGAGAAACCTCTAAAGGTGAAAAGCCTAGCAATTAAAAGGTCCAAAGGTAAACTGAAGGAAAAACAAGAAGAGTAAGGGAATAGTCCTGAAGGACCCATTGATGGGGAAGCCCAAGGTAAGATCAAAATGGGGGTATTGGAGGAAATTTTGTTAAATCGAGACACTGAAGAATTTGCAAATCCATGGCCAGGAGGGACAATGCAGGCAATGTGGGAAAATCTAGGTAGGAGATCTCCATAAGGGGAGAAATTAAATTCCTTAGAAAAGGCAAATAGTTCCAAGGAGTCACCTGATAAAGGACTATCACATGATCTTTTTGAAGCTTTGTTGGAAACACCCATTTCAGTGAAGGTGGGGCAACTAATAAAATTGGTTCTATAACAACAGGGATATAGATCACCAAATTTTGCTACTTTTTTGCATGTGCAACAAGTCATTTCTTCAATCAAAATTTTCTTTATCCTTCATATCTACATCTTGAGGGAGCTTTGGGAGAAGATCTATGAACTAGGAGAAGGCAAATTTGGAAGCACTGTCAACCTGCTTAACGAACCCATGAAACACAATATGACCACTTGCATCCAAACTAATGGGTAGAATCTTTGCATCAATCTTATCCTCTTTGTGGCCCATGTGGAGGGGGTACTGTGCGACATGAATCTCAAGGAAGGTGCCACCATCTACTACTCTAAATAAAACCATATCTTGTAGAGTGGTTGGCTCTCGTGCTTTTACGTTCTCCTCTCAATGGATATTTTCTTTGGCCTTTGGACTATAGCCTTCTTACCCATCGTAGTCCAATTTAAAAAATTGTGGAAGGTCTATAAATTTTGATGCTGCAAACCTTGGATTTTCCATTCATAGATTGTAGGAGTTTTTCTTGAGGTGGATTCCTACGACGGGAGTGAGAACATAAAAATAAAATTTAAAAAATCTTCCTCTACTTCTCCTTGTTCAACAATTCCCACTTGTTGATCTTCTAGTAAGCTCTTAAAAGCTGCCCTTGCCATAAATGAAGCAATCCTTCATAGAGAAGTCTTGGGACTTCTTTCCTCCGACTCTAAAACCATTTTTTTGTAGGCTCAAAATATTCCTACATCATTAGATTTTCTACATCTTCTTCTCTTCCTTTGGATTGCAATTAGTAATCTCTATTACAAAATCCAATTCACACTTATATACATCCCCTAAGTCTACATGCAATTTAATTATAATGGCTTGAAGTTTTGAAACCAGGATGATGTTACAATTACTAATCAAATTCTATATTCTTCTTCTCATGCTCAAGAACAGTCACATGTGACTCATTTGACTAATTGCTACTCTCTGAGCCATTGTGATTTAGCTCCTAAGGTGGACTTCTCTACAATCCATAATCATGGTAATTTTGTTTAAATAAATCACATAATGATTAAACTAAGGTACACAATTCAATTTTACTAACAACATAAGACCAATGGAGTTTGAGAGATAAACAAACCTAGCTCTCGGATATGTTCGTCATGACTTTCATCAGTAGTATTTTTCACCTCGCTCTGATATCACTGCAACATGCCGAGAGTGTAGAGAGAGAGAGAGAGAGAGAGAGAGAGAGAGAGAGAGAGAGAGAGAGAGAGAGAGAGAGAGAGAGAGAGCACGTGCAAGCGCACTTCCTAGAGCGGAGTGCTACATCAGCATGACGAGAGAGTAGAGATGAGAGAGGAGAAGAAAGACATAGGCATTGGGTGCAATCTCCTCCCATGCAAGAGTGAGTATTTTCCTCTTGCACGTATTTATTTATGGACTTCTTAAATGCTCAAAATGAATACAAACTATCCGCTCGGAAATCATAATGACCATAGCTCATAAAGAGCACTTTTTTTTTCATAAACATGCTATTCTTTTGCTACTTGTCAGCTGTAATAAATGACTATTTCTTAATTTCCATTACAATCTAAGATGCTATCTTCTCTCACCAAGCTCTCACACTCGAAAGCTCCACACATCCAAAGATGCGCTTTAGTCTATATCCATGTAGTTATCTCTTGCTCATTGATTGTGACTGGGTTAAATTCCTCGACAGGAGTTCAACTAACATCTTTGTAGCTATAGTTCAACTAACATCTCTGTAGCTATGGTCTTTTACACTTATCCTCGTAGTAATCTATTTGTGCCTCAAGTAGATGTGGTCATAGCCCCAATCTTGTACCATTATAAGTTGACTCATAAATGGTATTCCTAAAATGACATCAAAGTTGTTGCTCTTGCCAAAATCTACTATTGCAAAGCAGCTATTGGGTCAATGGTAGCTAAAACAGGATTCAATGAAGCATTGGTTTTTTTCCATTAAAAAGTTGTTGGAAGTTTTTTGAAGAGGTTCAGTTCAAGCATGTCAAAAGAGAGCAAAACCAAGAGGCAGACCAACTTGCAAGCAGTAGAGTGCAAGTGCATGTTATAGGTTTGTTTGTGGCCCCAACCGCTTATGCAAGGAGTGAAACTCTAAAGGAAATTGAAGACTTTTTAAGATTCGATCAGTGTCCAGAAAGCTTGTCGAAGATGTATAAGAGAAGGGTAGTGCAAAAAGCTTACAAGTTCATGTTGATAGGGGAGGATCTGATGGTTTATGGATAGGATGAAGTGTTGTGATGGGTGCTTTACAAGGAAGAAATCGGTATTGTGTTGCAACAATGTCATGAGGAAAGTGGGCATCAAGGTAAGGACCAGGTTCTGTTTTGAGTTTTAAGAGCAGGTTTTTGGTGGCCTTCCATAGTACGAGATGTACACTATTGGTGCAAAACTTGCCACAAATGTCAAACTATGGGTGAGAGGAGGCTAGTAGCCGAGTCACAGGGGGCTTTCATTTTCCAAAATGCTTTGTCGTGTGGATCATGTATCACCACTCCTCCACCTGCCTTTTGTATCACCCTCCTGTAATAAGCACCATCAAACCACCTTGTAAATACAACTACCAAGTCTGGCTCTTCTTCAGTTTCATCTCATACCACCCTTGGATAAACTGGTAACTTGACCTCTTTGTTAACAAAGATATTTTCTAAATAAGATCAACTAGTATGGTCAACCTTGAACTCAAACTCAAACTCCTGTAGCACTATCACCAACTTCATAATCCGCTTCCTTGGCTTCAAGTGCATCACCACTTTAGGCAAAAGATTGTTAGCCGTCAACACATAAAAATTTTGAACAATAAGATACACTTTAAATTTCCTACAAGCAAAGACTAAAAGCCATCACCCACTGCTCTGCTTCAATATAGGTTGCCTCTCCAAGACTTATTACCCTGCTTTCAAACTAAACAGGCTTGTAGCTTCTTCCCACCTTATTCAACAACAACGCTCCAATGACCACCATACCTACAATCATAGCAATATAAAAATCGTCCTCTTGATTGGGAGGACACACTGTAGGTAGCTAACATAGAATTCCCTTCAACTTGTTGAACACTTCTTGAGCTTCCTCATCCCATGGAAACCCATGCATTTGATGAGCCCTCTTAGTAATTGTGATAGCACTTTTCAAAAGAAGTTTCAAATCAAGTGGCAAGGTCCTTTCTTGGTCTTGAACAGGTTTCCAAATGGCACATATGAACTTGCTGACTTGGATGGTACCCCACATAAAGCACATGTGAATGGCTATAGGTTGAAGAAGTATATTGCAAGGTTGATGATTGTAATCGATGATGATGAGACTTCTTTTGAGGAATTTTTTGACCATGTGGCTAACAATGAGGATGATATGAAGACTCCCTCATGCGGTTTACATGATCTCTTTTGTGCTGCTGATCATGAATGATCTAGCAAGCTGGGGTGTGGCAAACTATGTTGGGAGTATTTTTGACACCCCGTTTTTTGTAAGTTTGTACATATGGACATGACGCCCAATGTCAAAAGGGTGTGTGGGATTTATTTTTGTGGATTTTTTAATCTTGCTTTAGCAAGCACATTTACATGCAAGAAAGTCACTAGCATAGCGCCAACTATCGGGTTACTGTATGTGCCCGTTAGTGAGTTTTTAAAAGTGAAACTTGTATATAACTAAAACTCATGTACAAACTTAAAAAATTCTAGCCAAAGTCCAAAAATTTACATGTTTTATAATGTTGTGCCTCCTTGATGGTTTCTGATGCAGTTTTTGCCCTTGCCTTGCCTTTTAGTCGTACCGGGACAGCTCTCTATTCACGTCAATTTTGCATGTAGTGGAGTGTAGATTCAATTTGGTCATCTGCAGATTTCTCGCCATTAGTTTTTCAAGCTTTTTTTCCAAGCTTTAAATTGCCCCAATTGGAGTTGTGCTCTTCAGGTTATGACTAGTTCTTTGCAGGGTTATGGCTATGGCAGCTTAGTGGCAAATTGTGTGCAGACAGATTGGGAGGACATGTATCTATGAATTGTGGAATTGATGTTGTGTTGCGGTTTGTGATGTTCAATTGTGAAAGGGGAGGCCCTTGTATTCATATGCATTGGTCGACGTGTGCTGTAAATTCGTGCTTTGAAAGGTTTTGCTCCTACGTACTATGGTCCCTTGGGTGGGCATGTGCTTGTAAATTCCCAAGGGAGCATAGGCCTTTTGGTTGGGGTTTACTCAGAGTGGTTTTGGCATACATTTTGGTGCTGAAGTTTAATTTTTAACGCTCTTGGGCTATATTGCTATCTTGGGGGGGTCTCTTAATAATTATGTGACTATCAGTGAGTGTAGCAAAAGGGGTCATTAAATTTTATCTCTTCTCATAGTTTCACATACATAAGGGTAATGTAAAAGGAAATTGGGGAGAAAAATTAGAGATTGAATAGGAAAATGGTATATTTTATTTGTCAATTCACAAATAAGGAGTTTTATAAATAGAATGCACGCGATATGCAAAATTTATACAGACTAACCCCCTCAAGATAGCTATAGAGGTGTCCGACTTTTTCTTTTGGACCATTATCTCCTCAATTAGGGGTTCAAAGCCATCCATTTCCCAAATGTTACATCAGTTTTTTGACCTTGTACATCACTTACTAGATCATACTTAGGGTAGCCGCATCCTAGCTGAAAATCTACTTGCTTGATCTTGCGGTGCCTTCTCCTCTTGCTGGTTTTTGGGCTTTTCTGCACGTGTCGGAGTCTGGGAAATTGCATGTGCACTCTATGCAAGCCTCAAAAGGCTGCAAGCACACAACTAGAGAGCCCTAGCAAGCTCAAAGGAACAATGGTGTTTCACTCACCGCTCAATGCTTCCGTGGTGAAGAATCCTGTGCTGCAAAGAAGGAGTCACTACTGATGCCGCGCTCAACCGCCTTGCCGCCGTCGATGCCGATGCCACCACAATGCTCGATCTCTCTCTCTCTCTCTCTCTCTCTCTCTCTCAAGCATACACACACACCCACCCACCCGTGAGCACACGAAGGAGAAGGAGACCAGAGATGGAGCAAAAGCACTTCTTATCTTGCACCTCCAAGAATGGGGATTTTTAGATCAAATGGGCCTTTGATAAGAGCTTGACCCATTCACACATGGGTGCCCACGGTGGTCAATTGTTGCAAAACTCCTGTAAAAATAAGACAAGTGGTGCGTCTCTCATCGGCGATCACCTACACACCTATTGGACCGACAAGCCTAGTCCGTGAATCAATCAAATAAATAATAAAGCGTCTGTCAAAGGTGATAGGGTGTTCGTGAGGGTTAACATGGGCCCCTTCCTGATGTAGATTCCATCCTCGGAAGCTATTGAGATGAAGCCCGTTCGTCGATGTGGAAGAGCATCCGAGATTGAATGTCCTTAGCCTTCTTCAATCACTACAAAATCAACCAAAATTGGCACAATAATTGGATTCTCATATACAATTAAAAAGAATATGCAGTTGTAGGCACACAAATTGATTGGTAACAAAATATTAAACAATTTGTCGGCAGTAAACATTAAACTGTAGTATAATCAAGCGCATAAGAAATTGTAAAGGTAAAAAACTAAACAAATCTAGGGTCGCTAATTTAACAGTCGAGAGGCACTAGAAGTCAACTATTAACACCATGGGCAAGCTTCTCAATTCTCTCTAGTCAATTAAGTTGTGTAATCACGAGAGCAAAGTATTTCATGTTCGAGGCTGACTAGAGGCTATACCTAGAAGACCTTGTAGTTAAGCTATGATTAAAGAAATTTCTCATGAAATCATCGCCTAAATTATTCCCTTTGTTTGATCCCCCAAAGCTTTTTCACGTTGATTCAATTTTGATGTGTGTGCTTATTTTGTATGCCTTGGGCTTTTCGCTTTTCAAGGAAAAGCGCCTACACTGGGAACCTCTAGGGCTCTAGTACCATAGGCAATACATGTGAGTGAAGTACCAAATCAAGCTGGGATTTCTCTTCCAGCTTAAGATTTTACATTGTGACACTTTTGAATTTTTTTTTTCAACATTTCAATTTTGTAACTTTGGGGGGTCATATGACACTGTTACCCTCCCCAGGCTCATCACACTAGTAAACTCCCTTTATAATACTTAAGCTAAAGGTCAATAGGGACTAAGAAAACGTGTTGAATATTATGCTACCAATCATAGTTAAAGCAGACAAACATGGATGCGAAAAAAAAAAGACAAGGGGCAACGCTAATGGACAAGAAACACATGTTTGTGTTGATGATCATGCTCGATTCGAAGAGTGAACGACAGAAAGATTCCATAAAGTTCAAAATCCTAGCAACGGCAACACGTTTTTGTACACACTAGAAAACACAAGGAATACCTCTAGGAGACACATCAGTGGGAAGAGGCACCAACCTTTATTGAACACAATCAAACAACATAGGGAACCCTAACTTAATTATTTGCACCCCCCTAGAGAGTCAAGGGAACATGATATTAAATAGATGGGCGGGTAGTCCTAGGTATTAACCCCTATCCTTGTCATCATTGAGAAAAACAAAGTTATCATTCATGAAACCATACATGTAATCATGTAACTCTTCCTCATCATTAGAGGCACACTAAGAACGTCACTAGACGTCTACAATCATCTTGGTCAAGAGGGTAAGCTTGTACAATTGGAGAGACATCCTCTACTAAGTATGGATCAGTCGTGGTCAAGAAACGTATCAGCCATTCTAATTCCTCAAAATTCTTCTCACACGCTAGCGTATCTACCAAATCCCATTCACAAGCAAGCACCGGGTAGACTATGTGAAACACTTGTGAAAATTAAAGAGGTACATCTCACCCAAAGTAGGAGTGGATGACTCTAGCGTACTAGCCATATCTATTCACACAAATAGATGATGGTTAGTGTGCAAATACTATAAGGGTCATGTCAAAAGGTTAGTGTGTAAATACTATAAGGGTCATGTCAAAAGGTCGTGTTCTTGTTGCATAATTTGTTGTATGAATTTGTAGGTTTCTAAATTTTTGTTTTTCCTTAGGTAGATCATACCTTTCGGAACGATGTTGTCACCTTTTGAAATCAATTGTTTCAAGTTGTCATGGGTGAAGACTTTGACCAATAGTTTTCAACCGCCCTAGGCGTTCCATCTAGTTGCAAGGGTGGTAAGGTACTCTCCCATGATTTTATTTGCAACATCGTTGTAGGTGGTACACTTACAATGGAAGCGGAAAAATCTTTCTTGTTTGTATGGATATATACATGGGTAGGTAGAGGTTGTGTCGAAGCTTCTATTTCCATATATGAACTACATGAAGAGCACGAAGCTTCATTTGTTTTTTCTATGTTTGAGCTGAGCAAAACAATCCTTTCTCGCTTGGGTACCCAAACTAGCTCCGGATCAGGTCTATAGTGTTATGTGATCTTTCCCTTCCCACGATCTTCAATCGGCTTTATTGTTACAGGACTTGACTCACATGGGTCAGGTGATAGGTAAGAGCACAATTTATGGCTTGACACCCATATTTGATCATTTCCTTCATAGTAGCCTTGGGATTCCAATAGTTGTTTAAGAATCCAATGCAACATTTTCTTACATTTATGGGAGCGAGTGGGGTGTTTCTTACAAGGCTTCTATTTTTTAGCATAAAAAATTGTTGCTAAAGAAGCTTTAGGGACCCATTTGTATGTTTTCTTAATTATATTGCTATGGGGGTCTTGTGTCTCAGGGACTATTGCTTGAGTGGCAGGACTAAGAGTTGGTTTCTGTGTTGTGACACTCCCAGTCCCCCAATAAATAGTGCATTTGGTTGCTATCATCCACGCACGTCCTAGGTTTATATTGCCTTCCATAGTTCCAACAGGAATGACCAAAAACTCTTGAGCCACAACCCCGTTGTCATAACTGACAGAAGTGTGCCAGATTCCAAAAACCGCAGTTCTTTTCTTGTTGACACCCTTGACTTGGATAGTACTCTCAGATAGAGATGACTTTCCTAATTGACACCACACTCCATATGACAACAATTATATTTAGCACCATGTCCAATAAGGCATTATATAACACTTTTCCATGTGACAACAAATTAAATTTAGCACCGTGTCCAATAAGGTGTTATATAGCACTTTTCCATAGGCTCTATTTAGCTCAATAGGGTATCGTAGAGGTGTGTCAGAGTCCAACAAATCATCCTCTGTTTCAATGTGAAATGCATGTGTAACTTTAAGGTTGGCCTCTCGTTGGCGTCTTATACGTTGTTGTTGCTCCTTGAGCTTGTATCTTCTTCAATTCTGCTTGTGACTTGGATGTCTTTTTTTAATGGATGGCATGTAGCTCCTCTTGGCTTAAAGGATCATAATATATTTTAGAATTACTTCCATTGAGGAATCCATTGGTTTCAAGTCCATTGAGAGTTTCCACACGAATGGTACCTTGTGGGGCGATTTCGCATACTCTATATGGTCCTTTTCCCGCATATTTCAACTTTTTCTTTTTGTTTCACACTCCATACACAAGGACTTTATCACCAACATTGATATCTTTGTTCTTTAGATGACGGTCAAACCATTTCTTTCTTCTATCTTTCTCCACAAGATCATTTTGCACAACCAATTGCCTTTCTTTGTCTAGCCTCTCAAGGATATATAAATGCTCAACTAAAGGGTTACCATCCCAACATTCTTGTGAAGCCACTCATAGACTAGGAATTACAAACTCCCATGGTATAAGTGCTTCTTGGCCATATACCATTTTGAATGGTGTACAATTAATAGCCACTTTGCAGGAAGTACGATAAGCCCATAGAGCTGACATCAGCTTCAATTTCCAATCTGTGCGATGAGCTTCCACTGTTTTGGTCAAGATAGAAATTAAGGTCTTGTTAGTGCTCTGAGCTTGGCCATTTTCTTGTGGATAATAAGGTGTAGACTTATGGTGGGCTATCATGAAGTTGGTAGTGAGTTTCTTTATCACTCCATTTATAAAATGAGTACCATTGTCACTCACAATCTCAAAGGGACAACCAAATCGCGTAATAATGTTCTCAAAGAGAAACTTGGCAGTTGACCTTGCACCAGCCTTGCGTGTCGCCCTAGCTTTTGCCCACTTTGTCACATAGTCAGGGGAAACAATAATATATCGAGATTGGGTGTTACGAGCTGCCAGACTAATTGGGCCTACAAAGTCTAAACCCCATTTTTCAAATGGTTGAGTCACTTTAATAGGATGTAAGGGCATCTTATCCTTTTGTTGTGTGATCTTGTAACGTTGGCATTCATCACATCCTTTTGCAAAAAGTGATGCATCCTTGAATAAGGTAGGCCACCAATAGCCTAATTGCAACACCTTTCTAGCAGTCAGTTCCCCTGAGAAATGTCCTTCGGCTATACCCATGTGGGCTTCTTGCAATATGTATAAATACTCATGCTCACAAGCATAACATCTAAGAATATCATCCTTCCCTATCTTGTAGAGAGTTCCTACAATTAGAGAATAAGGTTCACATTCTTTTAACATTTATTGAGCTATATCCTTACGAAGCTCCCTGTTTGGTCTCAATATTTTTTGGCGTTGTTATTTATATTTTTTAAAAATACAAAAAAACATTTTTCATAAAATCTTTTTTTCAATGGATAATGTTACCGCGTGGGCGTCGAGCTCACGCGTGCACACTGTAGCTCCTAGCACCTCTGTCTAACCTCCTTGCAGCATAGCTAATTAACACTAATTACCTCTACACACACACACACACACTGTCTAACATAGTAAACTACACACTGTCTACACTAACTACTGCACAATGTCTACACTTCCTAACAAAGCAAAATTGCTCACTCACAGAGTACTCAATCTACTCATTGTCTACTGCACATTACAGATTTACACTAACTAGCAGATCTGCTAACACCTACACATTACAGATCTAACAAATCTAACAAAAACAAGTACACTACAACACTTAACAGAGATTACAAAAACCTACTAAAACTGCACATTACAACCACTTAACAGTTCTCACACAACTCAGCACAAAACCAAAAATGGCAGAAGTGAAGGCTTCATGAGGTAGCACTGAGTGCTCCTCAAGCTTAGTGCAAGGCAGTCCTCGACAACGGCGCCAAAAATGTGCGGTTTGCCGCACGTGTCGGAGGCTGGGAACTTGCCTGTGCATTGCGTGCGAGCCTTGAAAGGCTGCAAGAACACAACTGGACAATCCTAGCAAGATCAAAGGAACAATGGTGTGTCACTCACCGCTCAATGCTTCTGTCGTGAAGGATCCTGTGCTGTGAAGAAGAAGGAGTCACCGCCGATGCTGCGCTCAACCCCCTCGCCATCGTCGACGCCGCCGTAATGCTTGATCACACACTCTCTCTCTCTCTCTCTCTCTCTCTCTCTCTCTCAAGCATACACACGCACATACACACCCACCCACCCATGAGCACACAAAGGAGAAGGAGACAGAGATGGAGCAAGAGCACTTCTTAGCTTGCACCTCCAAGAATGAGGATTTTTAGGTCAAAATGGACCTTTTATAAGAGTTTGACCCATTCACACATGGGCGCCCACAATGGCCGATTGTTGCAAAACTATTGTAAAAATAAGATAAGTGGTTCACCTCTCATCGGCAATCTCCTACACACCTATTGGACCGACAAGCCCGATCCATGACTCAATCAAACAAATAATAAGGCGTTTGTCAAAGGTGATAGGGTGTTCGTGAGGGTTAACATGGTTTCAGGTTGCTCTTTGTCCTTGTACAGCTTCTCTTTACCTTTGCGAGACCTAGTTTCCCTTTCAATCTCTATTTCCCTTTCAGTTCTTGATCTTTTGTTGGCCAAGACTTCAACCACCTGCTTATCCACTCTGATGATATTTACCCTAGGGACCTCACTACCATCAAGCGAAGCAGGCTGCACTTGATTTTCACTTGCTTGCTCTCTTTGGCCATTGTATTGCCCTTGTCCTCTACCTCTACCAAACAACGGGTACATACCACGTCTCTCTCTTGCGGTTGGGGGAAATCTGGTGTGTAGTGTCCTTTTTCTCCACAATTATAGCACCTGCCTGGCAATGGTCTTGTCCTACCTCTTGCTCCTCTTGGTTGACCCCTGTTCATCACGTTTAGCCTTAAATCCTGCACCTACTCAGACAAGTCTTGGACCACCTGCACCCAATTTTGTGGCACCACTATTACATCCCTATTACCATGGTTCTCCTCTTGGATAGCTTCTCAAGGGCTCTAAGGTTGGGTAGGAGCCACCACCTCGTAGCCTATTGCACCCTGTTCAATTGTCTTCTTTATTTTCTTGATTTTTGATCGTGCAATTGCCACTACACCATTGTAGTTTTTGGACTTTAAAAAACAACCTTTTCTCTAGCCTTTGGATGCAGACACGCCATAAATTTGTCCAGCTTGAAATAGTCTCCGTTGGCCAGCTGCATGGTTGTCACCAACTCCCTTCACATGCTTCAAAACAATCTAAGGACAAATTGATATCCTCACTTACATCTTGCTTGAGAGCTCTAAGCTTCACATCCATCTCGATTGGGGACGCTTCCTTGCGGAAATCCTACAAGAACCAAGCTAGTAAAGCCAGCCATGCCTAACTTGGCTCACCTTCCAATGCATCATACCATACTTTAGTTGCATCCTGCTATCTTCATTGGACATACACAATGACAGCATATACAACTCAAAATCTGCAATCCACTCATCACGATTCTCCTCGGAAAATCTCCCAAAAACAATGAGACTACATGATATATGAAGGACATAAATAATTGCAAGGAGGAACTCCACTCTAAGAATAACATCGAAAATTTAGCAAATGATAATTGTAAGAATGGATTGAAGACATGGATAGAAAAAGAGAATCAACTAGAGATACCTAAGCTTGGAGCAAAGGAGTACTACAAGCATTGTAAGCATCTCTACAAAAAGTTTTGCTAGTTTGAGTGAGGAGGCAGGGCCCTTGAAAGAGGTGCTTGACCATAAGAATTGGTTTGCAATATAGGATATGAAAAATGTGCTAGAAAAAGCCAACTTGGTGGAAACCATATAAAAATGAGGAAAAATTTTATAGAGGTCCTAGAATATACAAAAATTTACTTGGTTATTTTGAAGAGAAGCTCAAAAAATTGTGGATAGCAATCGAGCTTAGAATCGAGAAAGAGTCTCTCCTTATTCACATAGTTAGCGAGTAATGGGACATCTTTGCCTAGTCCTATGAGGATTTCAAAGTGGACCCACAATTCTACAAGAAAAAGGGGGACATTAAGGGTTCAAAGGGCATACCCACACCATGACACAATTTGTAAAAAAAATAGATGGAGAAGATATGACAGAGCTATCAAAGCCATGCCTACCAAGATGGTAGGCAAAATAAATCAAAGTTATTTTTTCTTTTACTTTATTTATAGTGATTCTCTTTTCAATTGTTGTCTCCTTTGGACCGCACTAAGTCTTGGCATGTAGATACGATCATACGTTTGTGTGGAAATCTTAGAAGTGTGTAGGAATAAGAAGCCAAGACTAGACACCATAGCTAGTTTGTGTAAATTAGTTAACTTCGAGAAGTCTAAAACAAATAATCAACACTATGTATAAGAGATGAAATTATAAGAGGGGAGATTAGATGGATGTAGATGATAAAAGGATTTGAGACTTTGATGCCGGCTGCATATAGATAACTAAGTGGAGAACTAAGTTGCTATGGGAGATTTTGTAGTACTATCCCAAAATTGACATGGTTTGGCCACATTGTGGCAGTGGCAAGCTTTGACTATCATCCAAAAAACCATTTATGGCCTCTAGCAGTAGTGGATTAGCAGCTATCATGCGATAACCAATACACAATAGCAACTAATTCAACTACATCTACTAAGAAGGTGGCCTCTATTGTTCAACCTTAGGCCATTGACATCACACAAACAATTTTTCTAGTAGCAATGTGTTGGTGAAATGTCAAATAAAATCTATGAGCTTCCCAACACATGTGCTAGTAAGCCCAAGATAGGTCCATCAAAAAGCACACAAAGATCTCTAATAATATCACCAAGCAGCTTGATGTTTGAGTGTAAGCTATGCATATTATATTTAGAGCCCAATTTTTGCTCCATTTGGACTTGTATTTCTATTGTAAGAAGTCTAAGGATATACCTTTTTTACAAAAGGTGGATTGCATCCATTTTGAGGATGAATTCTTATGCATAAATTAAATACATGCAGAAGGGAGAAGCTTTCTTTTGCATAGGGGGATTGTATTCAGTCTTCGTGCCATTTCTAGCTAGACTCAAAGACTATGTAGATTCTAAGTCTGAAGCCTCTAGTGAATTCATCCCCCCTTCACAAATACAGGACCCTCAAAACTCTTCCCACCTTGAAGAGGAGGTCAACACCATGGACATCCAACCCATCCTGATATGAAGAAATAAGATTCCCCTCCAGTCTCTAACATCCCTCCCCTTTCTGTTCAGGAACCCTCCCCCATGGAGACTTTTAAGGACAACAAGAGGAGCCATGCTAATGTGGTCCAGACTCCCAGTAGATCCTCTTGTCGAAAAAAAGACGAGAGTTGCCAAATGAGGCTCCTCTTGTTACCATATACATGTGGTAGTGATGTGTGTGAACACACTAGTACCGCCGAGGCATTTTTTCCCTCTTTAGGAGGGTTTTTCCCCCGAGCATTGTATATACGCCCATCACTCTAGGGCTATCTATCTTTGCACACTAAGTAACACACTCTCTATTGTGTGCCTTGAGCTTCCTTCGTCTTCTCCAAGCTGTGTGCGTTTCTCTGCAACCCTAATTCCAACAATTGGTATTAGAGTAGGTTACGTCCTCCCGGGCTTAGTCGCTAGCTGCTCTAGCACACGCTTGCTCATTGTCTCCGATTACTGTGAGATTTGGCGAGCGTTCGCAGGTCAACAAATATTTCAGGATTGCTCGTAGAGTTTAGTCTGCTCAGATTTATGATTCGGCCTCATTTCGGCCTTCGTTTCCACTACAGACAGGTCTGCACATGCAATTTTGTCATTTTGTGCAGAATTTTTGTCAGTGCCAAATTTTGCATAATAGGTGCCTTACAGTCTTCTACGATTTGTACTATATAGCATGTGTTGTTTTCGCTCCGTTTCTCCTATTTTCGGGCAGTTTTCACATCAGGTGCAACATTTACCATGGCTAACAACAACACAGATGTCTTCAAGATGTTTGCTGATGAGGACAGGTTGGATGGGGACAATTACCCTATGTGGGCTTATATGATGCAACACGTTCTTGTGTCAAAGGGCATCTAGAATATTGTGCAGGGCATTGATGTACGTCCTGGTTCTGAGGATGTAGGCGATGTTGAGGATGTTGCAGGTCTTGCTGCAAGGATTGCTGCTATTAGAGTTGTTTTGCATACGGCAGAACAAGCTCGTGGGATGTAAAGGATGTGCAGGCTCGTGCATTGATTGTGTTGTCTGTGAAGCGCACCATTGTTCCTCACATCCGTTTAGTAAAATCTGCAAAGCAGGCTTGGGATATTTTGGCTGGTCTTTATGCAAGTCGCAATGAGGCTAAAATTGCTTTGCTGCGTAAAGAGTTGGAGTCAAAGATTATGCATGAGGAAGATGATATGGGCACTTTCCTTGCTAGTGTCAAGGATATCAATGAGCAACTTATTTCTGCAGGTGAAGTCATTTTAGATAGTTCCCTTGTGTAGACTGTTCTTGATGCCTTACCAGATTCTTACCAGACTTTTGCTAGTACTTGGAGACTTATGACCCAAGGAAATCCTGAAGTTGTCAAGTTTGATGCATTATGCACATTGCTGTTGCAAGGGTCACTTTCTAGAAAAAACAGGACAAGGCAGCGTGCAGTTAAACAGGCTTTTGTTGCTTCTCAGAGAAAGGGTGGTAACAACAATACAACCACTTGTTATGGTTCTGTAGCGAGTGGCAAAAATTCTAATCCTAATGCTTCTGCTGGCAGCAATTCATCTGGAAATTCTGGTGATAATGGCAAAAAGAAAATGCGTTGCCATTATTGTAAAGCCAATGATCACTTGATCAAGCAGTGTCCTAAGTTGAATGCCAAAGAGGCTAAGAAGAAAGAGGGTGGTTCCACTGCAAATGTTGGTTCAACTACAAATGCAACCATTGTTGAGTCTTCTGTAAAAGGAGACTATGTTGCTGATGTTGATGGAAAATGGTATTTTAGCGCAGAGTGCACTTACAATCCTGCGGTCCATGATGCATGCTTGTCAAGTGTTGGAGATTCACATGTGTGGTATTTCGACAGTGGTGCTACAAAGCACATTACCTCACATCGTGAATTGTTCACCTCTCTCGAGTCTGTCCCTCATGGGAATTCAGTCACTTGTGCCAACAATGCCTCTTATCCGGTTCAGGGAGTTGGAAAGATTGTGCTTACTACTGCTAATGGCAGTTCTCTTGTACTTGTTGATGCACTTTATGTACCTGGGATCAAGAAGAATCTTTTGTATGTATCCGCACTTGCTAGACTTGGACTTGTAGTCAAATTTGTGGATGACAGATGTATAGTTCATGATCTCACTTTTGGTGATGAAATTTTTGCATGTGGCCTTTTGTGCCATGGGCTGTATAAGCTCACTTTGTATGACAAGTGTGGACAAAATTTTGCAAATACTGTTGCAGATTCAAGGGCTATTTCAGATGCAAAACTTTGGCATGCACGTTTTAGTCATCTGAATTTTTCTAGTTTGTTGCGTTTGCAAAAATCCGATATGGTTGCTTCTTTGCCGCCTCTTGAAGCACCTGTCAAACATGTTTGTGAAGGCTGTATTTTGCGGAAGATGCAGCGTTCTAAGTTTCCAAAGGATGGTTTAGTTCGGGCCACATGCAGGTTGCAACTTGTGTATAGTGATGTTTGTGGGCCCATGCAAACTCCGTCCTTGGGCAATTACCTTTACTTGGTGACTTTCATTGATGATTACTCCAGGCATGCATGGGTATTTCCGCTTAAAGAGAAGTCCAAAGTTTTTATGTGCTTCAAACAATTTCTGGCTATGGCTGAAAATGTCTCAAAATGTACTATGGGCACCCTCTGTTCCGATCGAGGGAGGGAGTGTATGTCTCATAAATTCAATGCATTTTTGGCTAGTCGTGGGATAAAACACCAATATACAGTGCCTTATTCACCTCAACAAAATGGTGTTGCTGAGAGGAAAAATAGGTCACTTACAAAAATGGCACAATGTATGGTCAAAAGTCAAGCTTTGCCGCATTCTTTTTGGCTTGAGGCTATCATGTGTGCCGCTTATGTACTAAACAGGCATCCTATGAAAGCTTTGCAGTCTATCACTCCATATGAAGCATGGCATGATAGAAAGCCTTCTATTGAGCACATGCGTGTTTTTGGTTGTTTGGCATATGCTTTGGTGCCACAAACACAGCGCAAAAAATTGGATGATAAGGCTGTCAAATGTATTTTTGCTGGTTATAGTGCTGAAAGCAAATGTTACAGGTTGTATCATCTGAAAATAAAACGTATTTTGGTTTCATGGGATGTAGTGTTTGTGGAAGATTCTGTTTAGCCCTTGCTGTCATGTACTATAGACAATAATGTAAGCTCACAGGACATTTATGACACTTTGTTGCCTCTTTTTAGTGGTGGAAATATGAATGTAAGTTCCAATGAGACAAATGTACAGCCTATGGGGGTTTCTAAAAATGTTATTAATCAGCCTATTACTGATGCAGATGTACATGATGTACTTGATGAGGAAAGGGCTGAAAATGAGCAGGCTAGAGGTATGCCAAAATGGCTGGTGCACACTTTGCGTGACAGTAAATTGGATGCACCTTTGTCTAGTCGTACTCATTCAGGCTCTCGCCACGCATATTATGCATGAGATTGTTATGCTTTGGCTGTGTCTAGCTTACATGATGTTGAGGAGCCTCTATCTTTTGATAAAGCACAAAATTCAGAAAATTGGATGGCTACCATGCAATCAGAATATGATGCACTTATAGAAAATGACACATGGACTTTATGTGATTTGCCTCCTGGAAAAAGTCCATTGGTACGAAGAGGGTTTACAAGGTGAAACGCCAAGCCGGATGGTGAGATCGATCGCCATAAGGCTCGACTTGTTGCAAAGGGTTATGCACAACAAAAAGGCATAGATTATGAAGAGACTTTCGCTCCCACTTGTCGTATGACTACTGTGCGTTTTCTATGTGCATTGGCAACTCATTTTGGTTGGGATGTACATCAATCAACTCATTTGGTTGGGATGTACATCAATCAGACATTGTTACTACTTTCTTGAATGGTGACATATTTGAGGAAGTTTATGTAACGCAGCCTCGCGGTTTTGTCATAAAAGGATAAGAGGACAAAGCGTGCAGATGTAAGAAAGGCTTTGTATGGGTTGAAGAAATCTCCTTGTGCTTGGTATGAGAAAGCTGACACTCATTTGGTCAAAACGAGGCTTTCGTAACAGCCCAACAGAATGCACATTGCGTGAGGGTGATGTACTTCTCATTGTGGTTCTTTATGTCGATGATTTGCTAATCACTGGACCAAATGAGAGACATATTGCTGAGTTAAAAGCTAATTTGAATTCTACTTTCAAGATGAAAGATTTGGGGCTGTTGCATCATTACTTGGGTATACAGTTTAAGCAGTGTGATGGTGGTATTGCCTTGTGTCAGAAAAATTACATAGAGACATTGCTATGTAAGTTTGGACTTGAGGATTGCAAACCTATTGCCACTCCCATGGAAATAAGGTTGAAGTTGAGTCTACATGATGCTAGTGATCTTGATGTCATTCTTTATCAAACTGCTGTTGGCTGCCTCATTTATGTATGCAACACAAGGCAAGATATTCAGTGTGCAGTCTCACAGGTCAGCAGATTTATTCATAACCCAGGGTCTAAGCATTGGTAGGCTGTCAAGAGGATTTTCCGCTACCTTAGTGGCACTTTACATCTTGGCTTGTTTTATCCCAAGGGGGATCATTTCCGCCAGACTTACATGCTTTTTCGGACTCAGATTGGGCTGGTTGTTTTGAAATGTGAATGTCCACAAGTGGTTTTTGTTTCATGCTTGGCAGTTCATGTATATCATGGTTGAGCAAGAAGCAACCTATTGTGGCCACTTCGAGTTGTGAGGCTGAGTACAGGGTGGTTTTCACAACTACGGTTGAGTGTGTATGGCTTAAACGCCTTATGGTTGATTTGGGTGTTGGACAGGACACTTCCAACACTATCTACACTGACAGTCAGAGCGCATTGGTAGTTGCGAGGAACCCAGTTTTTCATGCTTGCACAAAGCACATTGAGGTGCATTACCACTATGTCAGGGAGAGGCTCTCAGCAGGAGAGATCAACTTGGCTTATGTGCCAACACAGGACAACCTTGCAGATCAAAGGCATTGTCTCGTGAGAAGCTTGAAGCTTCCCGCAAAGCTTTGGGCTTACTCCCCTTTGTGGATTGATCATGTCCTCAGGGCATGGCACTTCCCTTTACTCATGTGCCAGCTCTCATTCACTGCATCACTCCAGGGGGGATTTGTTGCCATATACATGTGGTAGTGATGTGTGTGAACACACTAGGACCGTCGGGGCATTTTTTCCCTCTTTAGGAGGTTTTTTCCCCCGAGCATTGTATATATGCCCATCTCTCTAGGGCTATCTATCTTTCCATTGCACACTAAGTAACACACTCTCTATTGTGTGCCTTGAGCTTCCTTCGTCTCCTCCAAGCTGTGTGCGTTTCTCTGCAACCCTAATTTCAACACCTCTCATGGAATATTAAGGATCAAAGAAAGAGAGTTGCCAAATGAGGCTCCTCTCATGGTCTCTTGGACCCTCTCAAAACCAAGAAAATTTCTAGTTGGCTAAGGGACAACCCCCATGAGATCATTGCTCTCCACAAGGTCAAAACCTCGGGCTTTGACCTTCAGAAAGTGCTTAGCACTATCTCCAGAAAGCACATCTAGAGAACTGACTCCCACCAGCAAGGGTCAGGAATTTGTGTAGTGGGGATTCCAAAAACCACTCATTTAATAATGTCCACAATTGGTGCTCGATTGTTTTTCCTGCCGCGATCAATGCAAGATTGGTCTCTATCTATCTATGCAGGGGGTTCAGTAGCAGATCGTACCAAGATGTGCAATGCGGTCAAGGAGCTCCAAGGCCCCATTATTTTGGCAGTATATTTCAACATGGTTGAAACCTACAATGGAAGACCTTCAAATCTCAGATGGGTTTATGGGATGTCAAGATAGAGGAAGAGTTTACTTGGCAGAACTATTCCAAAGGAGACAAAGCCAGGAAATCCAGACTAGATAGATGCTACATAGACCTAAATATAGTCAACTCCTTCACCCGTGCTAAGGCTAAGCCTAAATACTCCGCTTGCCTCTCACACCACTACCCCCTTTCCATCACCTTGGATGACAAGTATTCTAAGGTGAGAAATCAGTGGTTTCACACTAACCCTGCGTTGTTCAAACTCCCCCTGGTGCAAGAGGATATGTCCACCATTTGGACCCAAGCATTCAAAGACAATAAGTCCCCTATTAGAGCTTGAAGCAAGGCTTCCAAACTCACACAATATTATCTTATCAAGACCAAAAAAAGAGGTCACTCAAGTTAGGAAAAAACAAAAGGAGAGAGCCTACGGGGAGTAGCCAGATTGAGTCAGTCCCCAGACTCCCTCTAGTCTGTGGGAGATCTTTGAGCTTAGAGCTAGGATCTAGATGGAAGAAGATATTGGTCTGAAGCATGTGCCCCTCTTCTTCAAACAATGGTGGGCAGGCAAGGTTGATAGAACCACCAAGGAAATGTATAAGTCTATCAGAAGAAATAATGTAATGTGAATGAGAAAATACCTCTCTTCAAATCAGAAGCAACCATCTCCACCAAAACCCAAAACCTTGAGTATGCCATGAACCACTTCTCCAAGATGTTCTCCCTCCCGAAAAAAGTTTCTCTTTAGATAGCCGATGCTCGAATTGAATTCCTCTTTGATAGAGGAAAAGTTATCACCCCCAAGAAGCTGAAAGGGCTGACTCCCCCCTCTCTCTTACTGATAGCTACTTGCCTATAGATAGCCTGAAACCCAACAAGACTCCTGGCCTGGATGGGCTCCCGGTGGAGTTCTACTACACATTCAAAGAACTCGTTTCACCCCACTTGATTGCTATTTGGGAAGAATCTGGAGCGCATCAAGCTCTCCCATGTTCGTTCAATACATGAGTCATCAAATTGCTCCACAAGAGGGGTGCTAAGGATGAGATAACTAGTTGGAGGCCCCTAACAATGCTGAACACAGCCTATAAGATATAAGCCAAAACCATTGCTAATAGAATCACAATCATTCTTATGAAGTGGGTATCTAGCAAACAAGAAGGTTTCATCAAAGGAAGGAAACTTGTGGAGGCAGTCATCTCTCTTTGGGAAGGATTCGAATATGCAGCTGAATCTGGGCAGGACTTTATCTTTGTGAAGATTGACTTTGAAAAGCCTACGCCCATCAAAAATAATCCTTCATCCTGCAATTTCTTGAGGCCATGGATTTGGACATGGACTTATCTCCTAAGTCAAAAAAATATTCGGAAATGCTAGAGCTAGGGTGGCCCTCAATGGCCAATTGTCTACTAATGTCTTCAAGTTAGCCTGCTCATCTGGACAAGGCTGCTCCATTGCTCCTTTGTTGTTTGATGTTACTGTTGATATCCTCAACTGCCTGGTCAAAGATAGGAGAGGTATAATTAAAGGTATTAACATCCCCAACTCGAACCAATCTCAATGCCTGTCTCAATTTTCATATGACATGAATGCTATTCTGGACAATGACAAACCCTTCATCCATGATTTCTAGGCAGCCATGGAGTTATTTTGCCTAGCCTCTGGGTCCAAGCTCAACCACTCCAATACAGGCATCTTCTCATACTCCCCCTCCCAGTTTGGCTAACGGATACAGGATGCAAACAAATACAAGAAGGAAAGGTTTTTAGGCTACTAGGTATACCCATGGGGTTTGGAGTGTCTTTCAAAGACAAAGGGGATTGGGTGTGTGATGTGTTTTGTTTGAAACTTAAGAGATGGTTAGACTTCCAACATTGACTTGCCAGCAGGGTCTTGGTAATCAACCATTTCCTTAATGCCTATGTTCTATTCTTCTTTGGTTTCTGGAGACTAGCCGACACCCACTTGTATAGAATAGCTAAAACTTGTAGGAACTTTCTTTGTGCTGGAGACCCCTTTGTCACCAAAGTGTCCAAAGTTTCTTGGGAGGTTTGCACTCTTTCTATAGAGCACGGAGCACTAGGCATCATCAAACTCAAGGTTTCAGCACAGACAAAATGGTAGTCAAGCTCATCATGCAGGCCCTACACTCTCGTGAAGAGGAACGGGCTCTGCTGCTTTTCAAGAATATGAAGAAATTCAAGATCGTTGAGCACAAGGGCTGAGCTAATCTCCCCATCCAATGCATCTTCTTTGAGAAAAGTTCAATCTCAATGTTTGGCTCTGACCTTCTGATTTGTATTTGGTAGGCCTGGAATAGACATAGAGATTCCCTTTGCCCTAATGTGATTTCCAAGTACTATTTCTCCATCCCTCCTAGGGACTGTGTCCCTCCCAACACCTCAAGCAAGCATTGAATCTCCATAATAGAGGGCTCAATTGTTGGCACCAACTCTGGGATCAATCTAACCAGGACTGGATCTCAGACCTTGACATCTCACTTTTGTTTAGAACTATACCATGGGAGCTCACCCTCATCAAAACCAGGATTTCAACTTTCCATGAACACCTCAAATGGACTTTCTACGCTCTCCCCCCGCCTCAATCTCAATGCTTATGTATGTAAAGGGGGGTTCAAGCTGGCTAACCCGACCTGTGAACTTCTTGAGATGGACCCCCCTCTCCACCTTACCTTAAACAAGAGGTGGAAGGTATCCTTGTCTAGGAAACAATTACCAATATTTGGTCTCTGGCCATTGAGCCTAAGAAATCCATCTTACTGTGGCTGATTCTGCATAAAGCCATCTAGACAGGTAAAAGGATGATTCAAGCCAATCTGGGGGATGAGAGGTGCTGCAGATGTTAGCTTCACATAGAAGACATCTATCATCTCTTTGTTAATTATCCTGCTAACACTCATGTCTTGTTACCATTAACGAAAGTGTTGGGATTCTCCCCCTCATGGAGAAAGAATTACTCCTAGGAGACTATGCAGGATATTTGTCAGTTTTTTGGAAAAAAGCTTGGGTGGAATTTCTTTCCATCTCTTGGAGGCAGAGAAACTGTATGATATTTGAAGGGCCTTACCAGACACCTAGTCAGAGAACTCTATTTTTTGATGTTAATTTGCAGGCCATGAAGATTGCTGAAGACCAGATGGCTATGCTGAAAGATGCCGATTTTCATTACAGAAATGCTCTGGCTGATCAAGCAGCCTCCCTTAACACCATGGAGGCTGATCAAGCAGCCTCCCTTAACACCATGGACAAAGTGCTCACTAGAGAGGAGTGGGAGAAACAACAAGATATTGAAATCGCTCATCTGGAGTCCATGATCCACGAAGAAAACTACTTCCTTATGCTTATACAACAAGAGATAGATGCCCTCCCAACTCCAATGGCTATCCATGCTTAGACTCTAGTCGGAAAACCAGTTGTAATGTTTTGATGTAGTGCTTCTAGTCTTGTCTTGATGTAGTGCTTCTAGTCATATCCCCCTAGCTAGCTTGACATCCCTAAGATGTAATTTTTTTGTTATCTCTAATATATTTTCATCGTGTTTTTGGCTAAAAAAATTTAAACTTTTTAAAAAATTGAATGACAACTATGGTAGGATACACCATACCTTGTATTGCATCCACACATTCTAGATGAGTTGGAATCCCAATATCTAAAAGTGATTGCACATCGCTTTTGAGAGACTCAAGGCAAGCTTTTGGGGATTCAACCATGTCAATGGCTTCTCTACTTTAGAAGACACCCCTTGAGAGAGAAAACAAACAAGGAATGTTTTCAAAATTTATTAATAAAGCTATCTCAAATCTACTCTACATTTTGTCTACATTTGCAAGTACCTAGGTTGCTATATTCAGATGCATGGAACTAATGTGAAAGACTATATAACAAAAATACTATGATGGCAAATTATGTCAAGACGTTTATCATGACCATATGAACTCTTGAGAAAGGAATTCACCCTAATGAAGAGGGTTGCACCCAAGGGTGAGATTAATGTCCAAAGGGAGATTCCTTAACATGTGTGTAAACACAAAGGCCCATAAGAAGCCAAAGTTTACAACAAGATCAATGTTATTTATTGCTCATCATGAGAACCTATAGATTCCAACTTTTTCATACCCTGTAGAGGCTCCTAACCGGAAGCAAATGTCCAAACTCTTATTGTTGCACAATATGGTTTCTACCCTCGACCTGTGCTCAAGATTGCTGTCAATAAGAGCTACATTGATAATAAATGTTCTACTGCACAAGAATAACATCAGAAGAAGATTTAGACATTTTCTTATGTAGGAAAACGGAGCCTTTTCTTATGTTTTTCATACAATGCACAACATCATGAGCTTCCGCTCGAAAGGCACCGCATACGTTACCCCCCTTATTATGTTTTACAAGTGCGCAACACTCCAAAATGGTCTAGGATTTGCCAATATTTAGACAAGTAAGGAAACATAGAGGTTTTGGTTTTGATCGTTTAGCATAAGCACTATTTTATGCTATAGCCCTTGCACTTGCCTTACCATAGCAAGCACATTACAAAATACATGCCAAGAGACGAAAAAGACTAAAAAATGAAATGTGTGGAATGTGGCACACAAATGATAGAATAATAACCAAATATATCAATGTTCCCATGATCACAGAAGAAATTATATGCTCCCTAGTCATTTGGGTTGCTAATAGGGTTTAGTTTATCATCCGCATGCCCCCCTGAACCCTCTCCCAAAAAACCCTCTTGTTACTTCTCGTAATTACACAAGAGGCCGAGCAAAAGAATTCACAATTCTTGAATCACTTCTTGGAGCTTTGGGAGCCTTCATAACTGGTGTGATGCCCCATGTTCATCATAAGGGGTCCTTGAGTACACACTCATCCGGATGATATGGTCTTCTTTGCATCTAAAAATAGATATCCTCTCTCCTTCTTTGTTTAGAATACCAATAACACAACGTGCAAGATCTAGACCTTGGATATGAACATACCCCTCAATCCATGTAATGCCTGAATCTAAATTGTCAAGAAAAACTTGTAAGTAATTTTAGAAAACTTAAATTATATGTTTTAAAATTGAAAAGAATGAGGAGACAAAAGAGGTCATAGATGAGGGAGCCACCCTAACAAGCCAACCATGGTCAGCTAGTGAGGTTGCACCAACTTTCACACCATATCTCACATGGTCTTTGGTTAGCATATTCCATTATAAAACACTTTGGAAGCCCTCCATGACAAATCTCTAGGGAAGTTCAAGAATATGAAATCTACTACCCATTTTGCTCTCTACCATTCTAATATAATCCTTCTTCAATTCCACTGCATACAATGGAGCATCACCTCAATAAGTGGAATTGCTAGGAGATACCATAGAGTAGACAAAAAAACACATCTCTTTGACTAAGTAATGACACTCACAGAGTATCAATCTAACTACTCTAGCTAGCAACCCCCTCTCTCTCTCTCTCTCTCTCTCTCTCTCTCTCTCTCTCTCTCTCTTGTGCGTTGTGTTGCCAGGAGCTACAAGGCACACAAGCTGTATCAAGGATCGCTTGCCGCGTGTCTGGGGGGGGAGGGGGGAATCCCTCCCCCTATTATATATGTATAGATGAACTACCAAAAGACTAGGTGCAATCTTAGATTTTCACTTATGCAATGTATTAACTTACCTTTTTCAATCTCCTTTATCTCTTGTGCATTACTGAAATTGTTGACAGCTTCACACTCAATATCTCCTACGACCATACAAAAAAAACTCATTATGCAAAGAAAGAGTTGAAGACAACAAAGATAGAAATAAAACTACACAAATTTTTCTTGAAAGATTTCTTCCTACCTTTGTAACTTTTGAATGTTCACCCTTCTTGTCTTTGTCTAAATGGGAAGCCTTTTTTGGGGATTTTATATTTGCGAGCTTTTATTTTTGAGCTTTTGGAATTGAAACATTATTTTTGAGCTTTTTAACGCTTGTATTACACTATTGATATCTTCAGATGTTAGTGTGGCATGAGAAAAGTCTACATTAGATTGTACAATTCTTCAATCACCAATCAATCAAATGTAACATGCATGCATGGTTTTGCTTGTGGGAATTAGTCTAAAATGATTAATGTAACTTTACATAATATATAATATTATTTACTATATAATGTATAGTATTTATAGATATATAATATAAGTTTAGTATGGTATATATAATATATAGTATATGTAGTATATAATATATATAAATGAAATGCAAATAGCTTGATTATCTCTCGGGAGTGGAAGGCCAATCTGCTAGGAATGGCCCATACATGTGAGCTCTCTCTCTCTCTCTCTCTCTCTCTCACACACACACACACACACACACACACACACACACACACACACACACACACACACACACACACACACAAAACTAACCAACCTATTAAGAGGATGGAAAGTTGTTGGCGATGGCCAGAGGTCAAGAAGAGGAGATTGGTTCCTTAGTTTTTTATTTTTCCCACCATTGGTTCACTACCTCCCGATGTATTAGTTGAGCATGTATTCTCACGACTATGTGTGCGTGAGCTTTGCCAGCTCCATTGCGTTTACAAGGCATGGAGTTTGGCATTGGGAGTGGGAGATTCCTTGCAAGACAAGGTAAAGGAGTCTATGATGTTAAATCCCCTGACAGGTGAGTTCTCCATGGACCGACATGTATGCCAAATGTGGTGTATTTTAAAAAGCACAAAAGGCACTTGGATAGGTTCCTCTTAAGGATTCCATCTCTTGACACACACCTATTATAGGATATACCCAACAAGGGCATGGCTCCTTTCAATGGATGCAAAGGAAGATCATCTCTCCACTTGCAATAATCTATTCTTGCATCTTGAAGGCATGTGGTAGTACATAAGATGCTGACTTTGGCAAAAGAATTGAGGATGATATTGTTATGTGGTTGTTGTTGACAAAGAACGCCGTACTTGGCAATGCCTTAATTGACATGTATGTTAAGTTTGTACTTTAGAAAGCACAACAAGTGCTTGAGGAGATTCTTATCTGGAATGAATGGATTATGGGGTATACCCTAAAGGAGCATGGCCAAGAAGCTCTAGGCTGTTTTGGGGGGATGACAAGCGAGGGCGTCTCTCAAAATGCAATCACCTCCGCTTGCATCTTGAAAAAATGTGGCATTAGGCAAGACGTTGACATGGGCATAAGAACCCATGATGATATTGTTTGTTGGAGGCTGTTATAAAGAAACATAATGCTTGGAAATGCCTTGGTCAACTTGTATGCCAAAGGTGTTGTAGTTTAAAAAGCACAAAAAATGTTTGCAGATTATCCTCTCTTGTATGTCATTTCTTGACACACATTTTGTCAGGCTATGGCCAGGACGCTATGGGGTGCTTTCAATGGATGTGAAGTGAGGGTGTCTCTCTAGATGGAATCATCTATCCCTGGATCTTGAAGGATGTGGCACTATGCAAGATGTTGAGTTGTGCAAAAGAATTGAGGATGATATTGTTGAGAAAGAATGTCGTGCTTGGAAATGCCTTGATTGACAGGCATATTAAGTGTAGTGAACTTTAGAAAGCACAATAAGTGCTTAAGGAGATTCTTATCTAGAATGCCACCTTTTGGAATGTACTAATTGGGGGATATGCCTTAAAGGGATGAGGCCAAGAAGCTTCGGGTTTTTTTTGAGCGGATGACAAGCAAGGGTGTCTCTCCAAATGCAATCACCTATCTTTGCATCTTGACGGCATATGGTAACTCAAGTTAAGGCGCTGTGCTCGATTGCTTCTACCAATGCTAGGTACAGGTCCTTCAATTGCAGAGCTGGACGATCTTTTCAATTCAAATGGAGTTGTAAATGTGTTGCTTCAAGTTTATGTGAAGATACAAGTGATTGTAGGGAGGTGTTGTAGCACGACCTAATTGCAACCCACAAAATTGTCAATCGTGGATCGGCAACCCGACTAGGGCATGGAAGCACGAGCCTAGGATGTATAGACATAGAGGATTCAAGGGATCCTTCTACTCATCATAGAGAGAAGCCATGGAAAGTGCTTCCTCTAATCAACAACACATTCCTACTTACTAATCACTTGCACACAATCATGTGGTTGAAATTAACCTCTCACATCAATCACTCTATTCACAACTCTTAATCACAACTACACAAGCATGCAATTAACATACCTACTCCGCGTTAGTGTGCCCATTCTGTCACAATCCCTCAATGCAACTACGTATGCACACACACACACACACACTAACTGCACCTTGTAGAGAGAGATGAAGAGAAGGAAGGCATAGCCCTCACACACCATGGCCAATGGTGTGGATAGAATAGATTAACTCAAAAAAGGGATTGGGAGACCTACCATCACACTAATAAAATCTCACTCCATATAATGAAACAAAGAAGACTAATAAGAAAGAAAGTGTAATTGATTATACAATGAAAAGGAAATATTGTGCACTATAGCACATCCATAGCTTGGTGCATAATTGGTGTAGCTTTTGTTATCCGCTGCTAACATTCCCCCCTTCCTAATTTGGCACACGTCCTCGTGTGCCAGTGAAGCAAGACACAGTGACATGGTAGAAAGCAAGTCATGGAAGAAATGTTGAGCTGCAAAACATAAGAACAAGTAATGAGCATCAAAGGCCAACAAGAATATAAAACATGAAGTACAATGAGCAATCATACAAAGTGAATTTTTTGCTTCTAAAAGATGGGTGAATCATAGTAAAAAACTAGACAACATAAAGCAAAAAAACACTCAAACTATAGTGAAGATTAAACCACTTGAAATTTCAGTTTTATGTATGAAACACAAGCAATCAATTATGACCCTAGGCTAATGCAAGTTCTCAAACCTACTAGCCTAAAAACTATGTGAAAAATCTTAATAAATCATTAAAGTCTATCATGTCTACGGGCTATAAAAAAGCTCCTAATCTATTAGTACATTGTCAAAGCTTTTTGAAGCTCATGGAAGTTTTATTTTTTTCATTCATTGAAAAAATTAAATCACAATCACAAGGCTACCACCCCAAGGCAAGTCTAGGTGCGACTCTCGGCTCCTTGAACCCTCAAGAAGGTGTTCCAAAAGCCTACTAGCCTACCAAGGCGACGACTAATTCCTATCAGCCCAGGTAATCGATTTAGGGCCTTGACCAAGCGAGCCAAGGTGATTCCCATCACCTACCAAGTGCCAATAAGGTGCTTGGCAGGCGAGGTCAACATAAACACAACATAACATATAAATTTTCTTTCCATGTGTCTAGTAGCATTTTTGCTACTTTTTCTTGACACTTTTTTGCTTCATTGATTCATTTTTTAGCACATTTTTCATGCCTCCAATTAGATATGCTAATGGCAATTGGACTAAAGGACTCAAGCCTAATCATAACCCTAGGTCATGTTAAAAATGAATGGAGTATTAAAACTATCACTAAGAGTTTAGGACTAGCAAGAAATGATCCTACATTAACCTAAGGTCATGTTAAAAATGAATGGAGTATTAAAACTATCACTAAGAGTCTAGGACTAGCAAGAAATGATCCTACATTAACCTATGGTCAATGCCAATTATCTATGCTTAGCACTCATGAAACCTAATTTTTTGATGAGTTAATATTCACAAAGCGAAGTGTTGATACTTTTAGGATGCCCAGCTTTCGAACATGAGAAAACCATAGCTTAGAAGCAAAATTTCACTCAATCCTAGCAAGAGAATGAAGAGATGAACAAAAGAGTAAAAACATGGAAGGATTACACCTATTCATACTCTTTTGAGCATCCTTGAGCAATCATCCCCTTTGTAAAGAGAAGCCTCTTGATCTTTTTATTTGCAAAAGAAGTTGATTTGAAGCTACGTGTGAACGCAAGCTCCAAAGCCTTTTATTGAAAGCCAAAAAAACACACAAATACATCAATGAAAACCTAAAGCTAGGGTCTTTAATACCCAAATATGCCAAAGGGAAAAAACCCAACGGAAAAAAATGCCTTTGGTTATGCATATGATGCTCTTTGTAGCAAATTTATGCATACATAACAACAATGAGAGAGATAAAAATGAGCTTCTACATAAGCAAATTTTGCAATTTTTACAACCTCTCATGCATGATTCAAAGTAGATTAGTTTCTAGCTCAATGAAATATGGAATAACAAGCCAAGAGCTGAAAATAGCAAATTTTAAATGAAATGAAGTGACTCTTGAAAGTTGAATTTTACAATTTAAAGCTTTCCAAAAAGTTGGCTAACAACTAGCTCACATGAAATTTTATATTTTTAGAGCAATCTATGAGCTAGAGATGACTGCAACTCTTAATGGAATGAAAGGGAATGGCTCTCAATAGCCAAATTATATACTTGAAAGCTCAAAAAAGTTGGGTAAACACTAGCTCAAAATGAAAAAATTAAACTTTTGACCAAGCTATGAGCTAGTATGTATACAACTTTTAGTCCAAAGAAATGGAATGGCTCTAAGTAGCCAAATTTTGCAAATTTTGCAATGATGACCCCTTCTTGGATCATTTGAAATTACACTCCTGTCACATAACTTCAAAAAAACTTAAATCATTAGTGCTCTTAAGCATTTGAAAATTCAACACAAGCACTAAAAATCATGTTCAATGCTATCAATGGCCATTCAAGAAGCCCAATTTAGTGCTATGCAATGATTTTACATTAAAATCAAGCACTAAAATGTACAAACAATGTCAAACCCAAACTTTAATGCACCCTTTCCATCAAGCACGAATGCATCATCAATGTAGCTCTCACATGAAGCTTGTATGCTTGCCAAAAAATGATTTCCTTTTAGTGCAAAGAGAACTTTTCAATAAGGCCAATCACTAGATCATGCATAAGCCAAATACTCACACAATCATCACCCAATTCGATGCTCATATGTTACTCATACATAGCAAACTGGAGTAGAAAATGATGCACTCAAGATGTTTGAAACTCGTAACGCATGGCTCTTGATAGCCAAATTTGCAAATTATTTATTACTTATCCCCTTTGATGGCTTGTGCAACCTTCAAACTCATGTTCATTTTTTAGTGCTAGAAGTTTTTGATATAACACTAAAACGATCATGGTTATCACAAATCTTACCTTGTTAGCACATTTCATGAAAAAATGTTACAAATCATAGCCATGAAAATGCACAAATTTGATCTTTCCTCATTTCATGAGCATATTTTATCAAAGAAGGTGAGAGGAAAATAATATCCATCGTTAAGAAATTTTGTCATTTTTGTGAGCTCGCCTTTCACAATTTAAAACTCAACAACCACATAGTAAGCATTCGACAATGTGCTTCCAAAAAGTTTCATGAAACACAACTCTTTAGGTTAAGACAACTGCTCCTTTTCAAAGCTCTAAATGTTGCAAACTGATGGTAGATTCTCGGTCTTTCTTTTGATGGAGAGAAAGTGGGAATGCCCTCTAAACGAGACTCCAATTATATCTTTTATTTTATTTTTTTCATTGATGGTAGCGAGCCTGCGACAATCTGTGTCTGCAAAAAAAACCACGAGGTGAATGATGAGTGAAAGAGAGTGTGTGTGTGTGTGTGTGTGTGTGTGTGTGTTGTAGAGGTGCAAGGCAGGCGAGCAAAGCAAGGGATTGGTGGCACACTGCGGATAGAGCAACGCAAGCGGCATGCTTGGAGCCGGGTTATGGCTTATGTGTGACTCAGTGTGAGCATTCGGCTGAGCGCACATGCTAGCAAAACATTGCATGTGTGTGTATGTTTTTGTGAAGACGACAAGGCAGAAACCCTGTGAGCAGCAATTGATGCATCAAATGGGGTCTTAGAAAGCCTGTCAACGGGTGGCAGTTGAAGCAATTGTTGCTAGTGGGATGTCAGCGTGTGGGGCATCAGTACAAAAACTCTCTACTGGTGGGCCATGGTGAGAGCCGCAAGACAGGCAAAGCGGGCAAGTGGTCAGCATAGGCGAGACTCGGTGCAGTAAAAGAATCCAAGATCTAAGAGAGAGAGAGAGAGAGAGAGAGAGAGAGAGAGAGAGAGAGAGAGAGAGAGAGAGAGAGAGAGAGAGAAATGAGCCCCAACTGCATGTGTGTGTGTCTGCGTTCTCTTACTGCAGCAAGAGTTGCGTGGCTCTTGATGGCCTCAAAAACAGGGTTGATTGGCGGATGTAGTCTCAGAAACGTGAGAACTGAGAGAGAGAGAGAGCTCAGACCCCACCGTGATTGCCAAACTCAGCCTTACTGTGTTGGGTGACACTAGCGCCTGGTTGTGTTTACAACATCGTGGTCACGAGGTAGTGGGGTCATTAATGATCACCTGTGGCTTCGCAATGTATTAACCATGGTGGCGAGTGGGTGTGATTGAAAAGGTTTGGTGTGGGTCCTGGGAACTACGAGCCAAGCTTGGCGGAGAGAAATCCGGACTCAGGCTCATCTTCATGTGGGTGTGTGCTTGTCTTTTGAGAGCTACGAGCCAAGCTAAATGATTAAATTCACCATGCAACTCAAGAGGGAGAAAGAGAGAGATCAAGAAGCAGATTCGACACATTTTATTTTTATTTTTTTATTTTTTAATTCTTAAGAAGAGGTTCCCACGAAGCAATCGTGTATGTGTTTGCAAGTGGCCGGAGCATGCATTGGACATTTCGCAAGAATTTTCCTCAAGAAATTTTGCAATCAAAATCACTATCCTTTGCACACGTGATGATTGAAATCGCTATCAAAAGTTATGGAAATACTCAATGCACATTCCCTCTTGGTAGTCAAAAAATGTTTGCAACAACTGATAAATTTCAAATTTGTCTTGGAATTGCATCATTGTTTTGAAGCAGTGGACAAATGATGTACACAAATTAATCCCAAAAATCCAAATCATTCTCAAAACAAACGACATACAAATCCATTCGAGTTTTTGGTTTTGATTTCAAATTTGAATCAATCAATCGGGAAATGCACACGAGCTTCTCTAATGCATGATTTTCTTTCAATTGCCAATTCAATCCGATTTATCAATCATTGCAAATCAAGTTGCTCATATCCGCGGATATCCACAATTAGGCAAACCCAATTGGCACAAAACATTGGTAAATTTAAACCCTGTTTTTTATCATTGCAAATTTAATTGCTCATATCTCAAAGCCCTAATCATCCAAATCAAATCGGATTTGTCATTTGGTTTGTAGAGTTACACACAATTGATTATAGCATTTGCAAAGGCACAACTCAATGAATTTTTTACCAATTCCCATCAAATCGGCATACACATCAATTATTTGGCCAAATTAATCATCATAATCGGTAAAAAATACCAATTATTTATTCAAGCACCGGATTGCACATGCCATTGAGTAGGCACACATACCTAAATTGAGGCCAAAAATTTAAGAAAAAAATTTATCAATTCCATATTGGAATGCACAAATTGAAAAATCAATCAAGAATAAATGAATGCATGCATGCTTAATTTCTAAAAATTAACACTATTTTTACCCAATCGAGCAATGCACACACTCAAAACTTAAGCACAAATGTTCAAAATTGGCTTAATTGCCTATGCATTTAGACTTACACCTAATGATTGCACACACTTTTCATGAACATTTTACAATAAAAAACCGTTTAGGTGTCCCAATTGACCATCAAGCATTGAAAATCAAGTGGTCATGGATGGGCACACACACTTAATTTTTGCCCAATTTTTTGGCAATTAGGCTTATCCAATGTTTGAATTAGCCTCACATACTCATCATTTACATGATTGCATACTCATGTATCATCAATTCCATCACTTTATATGCATGCACACACTAAAATTAGGTGCACACACACTTGAAATTTTTGACAGTTTTTTCCCTCTTTGGTGTATGCACACACACAATGATTTTTATGCATACACGTGAATTCTTGATGAGAATTAAGCATTATTTGGATACACACAAAGTTCATTATTCCCAATTTGACTATCAATTTCATTCCAAGTGTATCAAATTAGGTGCAAACTATAGGTCAATTTGTGTTACACACCTTATTCTAGAAAATAATTAGCAAATTGAATCACATTGATCAATCAAAAATTGACATAACAAGTGAGTGCACTTACATCATAATTACACTCCAAGCTATTCCTTTGCTCCATGTGAAGTCACATCATTGCACACACAAGTGTGTGCACCATCAATTCGGCTCCAAAATTGACCATTTGTAGGTCAAATTATGCATAAATTGGTACAATTAACTTGATTAGAGTGATGATTCCACCTCTTGCAAGGGGATTTCACATACTTTACACATCAAATGTTAGTGGTTAGGTTAGCATGGTTAGTCAAAATTAGTAAAAGTTAGCATTAAATTAGTAATATTGGGGGTTTGGGGTATTCATAACTCAACATTAGCATCAATTTATTACACAAGCATCATCAAATCAACCAAAAATTGAGTCACACACTCAAAAACCAACAAAATTAGTAGTGAAATTACTCTATTCTACACATCCTAAACTCACTAGCTTAGGTTATCGATCCTCGGCAACGGCGCCAAATGTAGGGAGACATTGTAGCACGACCTAATCGCAACCCACAACATTGTCAAATCGTGGATCGCAACCCGGCTAGGGCAAGGAAGCACGAGCCTAGGATGTATAGACATAGAGTGTTTAAGGGATCCTTCTTTTCATCATAGAGAGAAGCCATGGAAAGGGCTTCCTCTAATCAACAACACATTCCTACTTACCAATCACTTGCACACAATCATGTGGTTGAAATTAACCTCTCACATCAATCACTCTAGTCACAACTCTTAATCACGACTACACAAGCATGCAATTAACATACCTACTCCACATTAGTGTGTCCATTCCGGCACAACCCCTCAATGCGACTACGTATGCACACACACTAACCGCACCTTGTAGAGAGAGATGAAGAGAAGGAAGGCATAACCCTCACACACCATGGCCAATGGTGCGGATAGAATAGATTAACTCAAAAAAGGGATTATGACATCTACCATCACACTAATACAATTTCACTCCACATAATGAAACAAAGAAGACTAATAAGAAAGAAAGTGTAATTGATTATTAGAAATCAAGAGCTACATGGGCATGGAAAGCCCATAAGCCTCATGACCATCCACTCTACAAAGAGGAGAACTCACCCAAGAATGACTTCTCACTAATCATAGGGCTCTTTTATATCTTTGGGCCTCAAACCCTTCAACTATGGGATAAAGTTGAGCTCTCTAGACTAGACTCATACAACTTTGGAACTCCTAAATGAGCCCAAGGCCCTATACAATGAAAAGGAAATATTGTGCACTATAGCACATCCATAGCTTGGTGCATAATTGGTGTAGCCTGTGTTAGCCTCTGCTAACAGTGATCTTTCTTGAGAGTATGTTTCTTTGAATGTCATGCCCCCAAACATTTGTACATGTTATATATCTCCCCCCCCCCCCCCCCCCCCCAAAAAAAAAAAAACTTCTTTTTTGATACTTCTTTTACTGGTGTAATTTTCTAGTTTGAACTTGGTTACTCACATTATCCTCTGTTTTTTGGTAGGTAAAAGAAATCCTTGAGCAGACATAGGTATCTATTTTAATCAGTTGTGAACTAAAAGAGTGCAGGATGATACTTTGTGGACATGCAAGAGTACGACAAAAGCATGGAAAAAGTGATGGGTTCTGGTTTGAGACTTGGGTGGTGGGTGCGAGTGTAATAATTTCTCTTGTTAAGCCAATGGGGATGAATAATATGGGGATGGCTCCTAGCATGGGCATGGGTATGAGCATGGGATTGGGCACAAGCAAGGGACCCATGATGCAGAAAGGTTTGGATTCAAGGAGACCTAGTGCGAGGTTGGGATCAGTAGTAGGTATTGGTAGGAACTCCATCATAGGCCAGTCTTTTAGATCAACAACAATAGTGTAGTGGATCCAGATGAATTGGATCTAGTAGCTTGCTAGTATTTTCATCCATACTCACGTATGTTCTTCCTTTGGAAAATTTATTGAAGACACAACATAAATTATGGAAGGATATCAGCCATCTAAGCACAACCACTAATCTCTATACTAAACAGGGGCTTGACCAAAATTTCTTAGATCTGGAATAAATACATGTGAGAGTGATCTAAATCAAGCTCTTCTTTAAACCTCTCTATATGTAGCACAATTGGCTTTGTAAGATGAGAAACTGAAATGGAGAATTGTAGCAGACCTTATGCATTTTTTCTTAAGAGAAATATTTCTATTATTGTTGAAATGTTGTTGAATATTTTTTAGAATCGAAAGATCTCACAAGGTGAGTAGTAAAGAATTTATTTTTTTATTTTTTATTTTTTTATTATGGATATAGGCTAGAAGCGATGAGCAATGTCTAAGCATGGATTGTCCTCTGGGCAACATTTACAGATGGAAGCTACTACAAGATGTGTAAACTTATGAATGACAATTTTAAAATGTACGGGCTCTATTAGACATGAGAAGGGTTGTGCTTCCTTTTGTGATATCAATTTGTACACTTCCTTCACCAAAATGCATGACTTGCAGTATCTGTTTGTATTCAATACACCATTAGCTATTTGACCATTGACACCATCATGTTTCACACACCTTGTCAGAAACCATAAGCTAGTCTTCGCATTAGCATTTGCATGTATTTTTCTCAACAAACATCATAATTAGGGATGTTTTTAGCATAGCTTGCAATATCCACCCCACATATTCCTTCTTGAAGGCAACATAGTTTTAAATGGTTGCCAAAGCATTTTACTTTTTTTTTGCAAACATGGATCTCCATCCAGTATGTGTTCTTATCTTCCTCTGAGTGTCATCAACATTATGGACAATGATAGTCTTCTTAGAGATGAGCATGAATAGGTACATATGCAAGGTTAGTTATATGATATAAGTGTACATAGTATAGATAATTATATATAGTATAGTATGATGATATATAGTATAGCTATATATATGGTAAAGCTATATATATAGATGTATGCTTTGCAGTTCATATATAGCTAGATGCTCAAGCTCAAAGTCTAGACTTTTTGAAACTTGTACATGTTTTTTGGTGTGTATTGTATAGTAATTTTTGTTTTTTTTGTTAACGTTTTTGTGCCATTAGAAAAGGCTTCAAATTAAATGTCAAAAAGCTCGCAAAAAGGGTTTTTATTGCAAAAGCTTGAAATCAAAGAAAAACACTCGCCTTTTTCCATGTCCATAGTTCTCACTCTCTTGCAAGGAAAACTCTAGGCTTAAGATCTATCCACCAAGGGTCATTTGCAAGATCTCATGATGAAAAAAGACACATGCTTGGTGGATACATGAAACTCACAATCTCCAAATCACACGTTGTGATACATTGTACTGAAATCTCTTTCAATTTTACCTTCTTTGACAAGTCTAGAAAGGTACCTGCCACCCATTTCAAGATATCTTAAATTGGCTTCAGAGTAGAGAAGCACAAGAAGACCTACAATTACATATTGTTTTCAACTTTCATTATTAAAACAAGCTACTCATCAGGTAGGTGCTACCTTAAGGGAACCATTGAGCCGTTTGCACAGGATGATTTAGAAATTTTCTCATGTATAAAAACAGAGTCTTCTTTAGTGTTTTTCATACAATGAATAACATCATGAGCTTCTGCTCAAGAGGCACTGCATTCCTAGCTAGGTATGTTGTGCCTCTCTCACAAAAGCTCATGATGTTGAGGTAAGTCACAATGTGGGAGCTATTGTGAGAAGTTGTCCAAAACTTCTTGTGTTGGTGTAGCTCCATTGACTTAGATTGTTAAGAGTCACCCTTGCAAGTACCCCTGCACTTGAACTTTTCATCCCTTGCTCTCATAGACACAAAGATATGGTTTTAGCTTCAAATTGATTCCCCTCTATGTAAGCTTGCAAGGTGTGATTATGGGGAAGTAGTAGCGGAGAAGTGTGAGGGCCATGCCAAGGACCGTCGGCTGCACCATCTCTAATGGATACACTGTGATTTCGGACATCCCTCCCACTTGAGACTGACACCAAGATAGGACTCCTCCCGCTCTTTGATGCCAACTCAAGGGGGTGATAACATTCACTTTCTCTCATATGGATTCCTTAGCCTCGAAGCACCTTTTCTTACCAATCTAATTTTCCAATCAAAGTCATTAGACTAAATTTGAACTCAACCTTCTAGGGTCAATTGGTGGGAGTTCTCTAGTTAACCCTTGGTTTAAGGTCACTGACGCTTTCTTGTTTTTTGGTTATGGCCAAGCAAGCATTCAGAGAAATCCCCTAAGATGAGTGTTTTTAATAGCTACACAAAGCCCTCGTTTCTAAGTTTGATTCCTGCTTTGTAGATCGGAATCCCTATCCCTAGATCTTAAGTTAATGGACAACATAAAATTGGGTTCAACTTTCCGGCCAACAAATTAACCCTTTGGAATCCACCCACCCACCGAACCGTTAGATAAATGCACCTTCTCAAGGTACTACTATGATACTAGAAAAAAGTATTCCAAAACATGTCAAACCAAGAATACATTTCAAGCATTAGATTCCTACCCTTTCCAAGATTCTCGTTTACCAAACAATTAGAAGAGTTCCTTAATTAAATCACATCCTCCTTCCTTATCCCGATCCCTTCATGGATCCATTTTCCTTCCTCCTTTTCCCGCCAGCATCAGACCTACCCAAACTAGGCTGATTTCCAGACGCATTCGCGGGTCCCTATTACCCGGTCGGGACCCACTCCGATTCAATCCCATTTCTAGGACAGTGAATAAACTCGAGCTCAAAACATAGACCAACGGTTATCAGTCCTAGCCAAAAAGGGCCATCCCCCGTTGTATCCCACAGGTAAACACCTATGTCGGCCTTTTCCAAGCATGTAAGATAAAGTTCACACCACTTAAATCTTCTATGTTATGCTAGGGATATCCACATCAAATCTTCTCGATGAAGTTTTAATCCTAGTTTAATTTTAGATTAAGTTCCTTGAGTTATAATCTCTTGGTTCTTAGTTCATTTTAATCTTTAATCAAACAAGACCTTAAGACATACAACGAGTCTCTTGGGAGTTTAAGGTTCTGTCTTGACGTAAGTCTCAAGTTAACCCTGACTTTGACGAATCCCATTTTGCTCTCTTTGCATCATTTGCCATCCATGGGCCATCTCCATGGAAGCGATGGGAGTTTTATGTTTAAGCAACACGGTCATGACATCCGTGAAGCTATCCCCTTACTCCCCTCTTTGAATTTGCAAAAAACAAACTTGAAAGTAGAAAAACGTAAAATGATCAATGCATATGCTTTCCACAGTGAAATTTTTTCATAAAATCTAATATCTAGCTAACCCAAATGATTTTCTCATATTAAACTAATCATTTAATGTGGGAGAATAAACGAGAACAAGAGTTAGAATAGAGACATGTGCTTCTAGACCTATCTCAACAAGGGACCAAAAGGAGAGATGGTTGCATCTCAATAGGGGTCCAAAAGGAGATTGTCTATCAAAGAGCAATGTGTAATAAGTGCTTCTAAAATTATATCAGCAAGGGACCAAAAGGAGAGAGAGTTGCATCTCAATAGGGGTCCAAAAGGAGATTGTCTACCAAAGAGCAATATGTACTAAGTGCTTCTAGACTTATCTCAGCAGGGGACCAAGAGGAGAGATGGTTACATCTCAATAGGGGTCCAAAAGGAGATAGTCTATCAAAGAGAACGTGCATCTAATGGAGCTTAAAGACCTTAGGTTTAGCTTCATTAAAGACCTCCAATGGTTAGTGTTAAAAGTCCTTTGACCTTAAGCAAGCTAGGGCTAAGCTTGAGGTGGGAACCCGACCCAAGCTTGAGGTACTTGTCATGCTTGGTGACTAAGGTGCTTGTCATGCTTGATGAGTAAGGTGCTTGAGGTGCTTTTCGTGCTTGCTGACTAAGGTGCTTGAGGTGCTTGTCATGCTTGATGAGGAAGATGATTGAGAATCTTCCCATGCATGGGGGGTAAGGTGCTTGAGTAAAAAAGAGACCCTACAAGGGAGGGGGAAATCCCCAAAGTTAGGGGAATCTTTGACTTAACCTCCCACTCACCCAAAGGGCACCCCCTTTCTCAAGGGTCACATGGACACATGTCAAGTTCTCCCTATGCTTAGCCACATGGTGTGCTTGAATCCTATTGGATTGGCTAAAGAGGGGTCCAATGAGCTTCTAGTTTCAATTCAACAAGTATCTAGATATTTTCAAGCTCTCTCTCTCAAAGGGGTAAGAAGAACACTTGTCCAAAGACTACCCATGTGCTTGAAATGCATTGTGAATGTGATTGGCTAGGAGAAGAGGGGTCTAATGAGCATCAAGCTTGAGCAAAAAGGAGCGGTCTCCCAAAGCAAGTAGGGGGTATGCTTGGGGGTGTAAACCTCTCACACACTCATTTTTCAAACAGTCTCACTTGGTGAAAGTGGAGAAACTCTATATCCTTCTCCAAGTTGATGGAGAGGTTGAGAGCCTACACCAACACTCTTGGCTATGGAATGCAAATACAACCAAGAGCCATGCTTCAATGCTTAAGATTGTTATATTCTCCATCTTCATTACTATGCTATTATGTATGCTAGCAAGAAGAGTAATGATAAGTGAGGAGCTAATTCTTTCTCCTATGAATGTTTCTTCTTCCTCTACCCTACCCTCATTCCCTACTAGCTCTCTCCACCTTTGAAGGTGTTTGAGGCCTTGGGACTGAGGCCGGGGATGGTTAATGCTTTCTACAAAGTCTATGTTATGTTCATGATGTATGAAGATTTCCATCTTCATTGCATCACCTAGGTCACAAGCACCACAAAGATTGTATTATACCAAGTCTCTCTTTAGGGGGGACCGGCTCCACATGAATCCAGTCCTCAAATGTTGTCAAGTTCTCTAAACTAACTCTCTCTCTCTCTCTCTCTCTCTCTCTCTCTCTCTCTCTCTCTCTCTCTCTCGCAAAAGTATTTTTCATGCCAAGTTAATTAAGTATAATGGTTATGTTGCTACCGCTAATTAAGTTCACCCTCTATGTTCTGAAAGTAGTTTCATAAAAATACTCACTCTAATTCTCTTAATTCTGCTATTTTCAAAGTTCATGGGCCATTTCCATTACATTGGTAAAAGAGCTATTGGTTTCTCTTTTCTTGCTTAAGAAGAGAGGTCCTTAAGTTGCCCATGAAAGGTTGGGCCTGTTTATTGCAATAGGGTAAGTGGGACAGGGATCTATTACCTTGGTTGAGAAGGACTTAGTTTGAGGTACACCGTTGGGAACTATAGTCTTAATAATGGAGTCTCTCGGGGCTTGCCTTTGGCTTAACCATTATTGAGCTACTAGCAAGCTCAACAAGAACTATAATCAACCGAGCAATGCTAGACCCTCTCCACTAGTCTTTGCAATCAACAGTGTCTAAACCACGGGTGTGGCTGCTTGAGAACTAATTTTCAAAGGTAAAGAAGAGTAGCGATTAAGGTTTTTGAGGGTACCAAAGCACAAAGTAATTTTATACATAAGTTTAATTAGCATGGTGGCTGAAAATAACCAAGAGAGTAGAATGAACATTGATAACTTTGATTTTGCACATGAAGGTGCTAATGATGATGCCCCCATGTTTGTTAATTATCTTGTTACTAGGTTGTAACAAGCTATGGGCAACCCTGCTTTGCAAGCCGAAGTTACTCAACAACTTCGTGCTTATGGGATTTCCCTTCCTCTCCAAGAGGAGAGAGAGCTTAGGAGGCCTTTTGATGAGACCCCCAAAAGAAAACTCTCTCTCATACGAGAGGAGGAATTCAGATAACAAGAAAGTAATGAATCCCTAAATTCCTCCGAAAATGTGGCTCTACGAAGACGATCGCCAACTCCTCCCAAGAGGAAACGGTCAACCCATAGTCCTTCTCCTCGTCACTCCAAAAGGGAAGAGAGGAAACAAAGGAAGAAAAGGGTAAGAAAGAGGTCACCATCTTCCCCCTCTTCTTTACCTTCCTCCTCTTTTGATGAAAGCAATAGCTACTCTCCTAGAGAATACAAGAGGGGAGGACATAGCAAATCTTACCCTGCATGGCGAAGGTCCCAAAATCTCAAGAAGTTCAAAGAGGCAAGAAAGAGTATTTCTTTTCTCACCTATGATAGCACCTTTGGTGCTACCAACAAAGTATTGGCCTTCATCTAGTAATTTGATGTGGCCTTTGGAGACGAGGGCTGCATAGAGTCCTCCAAGCTACATCATGTAGCTATGCACTTCCAAAAATCTACTCTTCAATGGTGGGCTATCCTTCGTGGAAATTTGAATGATTTTTGTTACCATATACATGTGGTAGTGATGTGTGTGAACACACTTACGAACACACCGGGGCATTTTTTTCCCTCACTAAGAGGTTTTTCCCTCGCGCATTGTATATATGCCCATCACTATAGGTCTATCTTATCTTTTCATTGCACACTAAGTGATACACTATTTGTTGTGTGCCTTGAGCTTCCTTCGTCTTCTCCAAGCTGTGTGTGTTTACTTGCAATCTTATTTTCAACAATTGGTATTAGAGTAGGTTGCATCCTCCCGGGCTTAGTCGCCAATAGCTCCAGTATACGCTTTTCTCACTTTCTCCATTTTTTATGAGCTTTGGTCAATGTCAGCAAGTCAACAAATACATCGTGTCAAAATTTTCATTTGGGCTCATTTTGGCCTCCGTTTCCACTACAACAGTACTGCGCATGCTATTTTTTCATTTTGTGCAAAATGTTTGTTAGTGTTGTTTGTTGCATAGCAGATCCCTTATAGTATTCTAAGGTTTTTGCTATATAGCACGTGGTGTTCCCGCTTTGTTTCTCCTCTTTTCGGGAAATTTTCCTATCAGGTGCAGGCATCCGCCATGGCTGACAACAACACCAATGTGTTCAAGATGTTTGCTGCAGAGGACAAATTGGATGGGGACAATTACCCTATGTGGGCTTACATGATGCAACATGTCCTTGTGTTAAAGGGCATTTGGAACATTGTGCAGGGCATTGCTGTACATTCTAGTTTTGTGGATACATGCGATGTTGAGGATGTTGTAGGTTTTACTGGTAGGATTGTTGTTGTTAGAATTATTTTGTCTACAGCTGAGCAAGCTCATTGTGGGATGTAAGAGATGCACATGCTTATGAATTGATTGCATTGTCTGTGAAGTGCACTATTACTCCTCACATTTGTTTCAACAAAATCTGCAAAACACGCTCGGGATATTCTGGCTGGTCTTTATGCAAGTTGCAATGAGGCTAAAATTGCATTGTTGCGTAAAGAGCTGGAGTCAAGGATTATGCATGAGGAAGATGAAATGGACACTCTCCTTGCTGGTGTCGAGGATATAAATGAGCAACTTATTTCTACACGTGAAGTCATTTTTGACAGTTTCCTTGTGCAGACTCTTCTTGATGCTTTGCTAGATTTTAGTTGTCAAGTTTGGTGCATTATGCACGTTTCTATTGCGAGAGTTACTTTCCAAAAAACACGAGGCTAAACAGCATGAAGTTGAACATGCCTTTATTGTTGCTAAAAGAAAAGGTGGTAAAAAATGTAGCCGTTTCTCATGGTTCTTTGGCGAGTGGCAAATCACATGTTTCCAATGCTTCTGTTGGCAACACCTCATCTCATAATTCTGGTGAAAAGGGAAAAAAGAAGATGTGTTGCCATTATTGTAAAGCTAATGATCACTTGATCAAGCAATGTATGAAATTGAAGGCTAAAGAGGCTAAGAAGAAATAGGCTGGTTCCACTACAAGTGCAGCTATTGTTGAATCTTCTGTGAAAGGATATTGTGATGCTGATGTTGATGCAGATTGGGTCTTTAGTGAAGAGTGCACTAATGATCCTTATGTCCATTATGCATGTATGTTAGCTGTTGCAAATGCTCATGTGTGGTACTTTGGTAGTGGTGCTACAAAGCACATTACGTCTCATCGTGACCTGTTTACCACTTGTGCCAACAATTCCTCTTATCCCGTTAAGGGAGCTGGAAGGATTCTGCTCACGGCTGCAAATGCAATTCTGTCACACTTTTTGATGCATTCTATGTACCTGGGATCAAGAAGAATCTTTGTTTTGTATATACGCTTCTCATAAAATCTAATATCTAACCAACCCAAATGATTTTCTCATATTAAACTGATCATTTAATGTGGGAGAATAAACGAGAACAAGGTTTAGGATATAGACATGTGCTTATAGATCTATCTCAACACGCGGCCAATGGTAAAGGGGCCCAAATGAGAGATGATCTATCAAAGAGCAAGGCTAACCAATGGAGCATAAGGACCTTAGGGTTAGCTTCATTAAAGATCTCCAATAATTAGTGTTAGAAGTCCTTTAACCTTAGGTAAGCTAGGGTTGTGGTTGAGGTGGGAACCCGGCTTGAGGTGCTTGTCATTCCTGATGACTAAGATGCTTGAGATGCTTGAAGTGATTGATGATTGAGATGCTTGTCATGCTTGAGATACTAGGGCTGTACTTGAGGTGAGAACCCAGCCCAAGCTTGAGGGGCTTAAGGGCCAAGCTTGTGGTGAGAACTAGGCCCAAGGTTGAGGGGCTTCAGGTGGCACAAAAGTCAAAACAAATCCCTACAAGGAGGGGCGAGTCATGCAAGAAGGGGGGGGGGGGGGGGGGGGGGGGGTTGCTTGACCACTCTCTCTCCCAAAGGGCACCCCTTGCCCAAGAGGTAAGTAGGACACATGTCAAGCCCCTAGCTAGGTTACCCTTATGGTGTGCCTATAGCCTATTGGTTGGCCACCAAGGGTCCAATGATAAATTAGTTAATTTAGCTAATTGTTTTAGTATTTATCGAGCTCTCTCTCTCAAAGGGGAAAGGGGGACACTTGTCCGAAGGCTACCCTTGTTGCTTGGTATGACTCTTGCTTGTGATTGGCTAGGCCTGGAGGGGTCCACTTAGCTTCAAGCATGGGCTACAAGGGGGGGTCGACCAAAGCAAGTAGGGGACCTGCTTAAGGGGTATACTCTCCCATACACACTCACACACACTCTCATTGTGTGAAGTGCAAAGTGCAAGAGGTCCCTCTCCTTCTCCAAGAAAGTAGAGAGGTTGAGAGACTACACCAACACTCTTGGCTATGGAATGCAAAATCTAACCAAGAGCCATGCTTCAGTGCTTAAGCTTTCCATCTTCTCCATCTTCATTACTTTGCTATTATGTATGCTAGCAAGAAGAGTGATGATAAGTGAGGAACTAATTCTTTTTGCTATGAAATGTTTCTTCTTCCTCTTCCCTACCCTCAAAGTGGGGCACTCATCAAGGCCTTCTTTAATAACTCATAAGCATGGTCACATTATCGCTCTAGTTAAATTTGATAAGAAGCTTGTACAACAGATGAGGTATTTTGGAGGTATAAAATAAACCATTGATAATAACTAACATGGCCCATGAATCTCGAAATTCCCTTATAGTTTGTCGGTGGTGGCAACTCTAGGATGGATTTAATTTTTCTTTCATCTATAAAAATACCATTCTTGGATACTATATGTCCTAAAATGACTCCATGTTGAACCCAAAATTGGCATTTGAAAGTGTTCAATGAGATTCAATATAATCTATAATTTTCATAACCTTTTGTAAACATGACAGATGCTCTTTCCAAGAGGAATAAACACAAAGATCATATAAGAAAGCTTCACAAAACTCCTCTATACACTCTTGGAAAGTAATGTTTATTAATTGTTGGAATGTAGCAGGATATTACTGAAGTAAAAGACCATCACATGAAATGCAAACACTCCAAACTCTGTTATAAAAGTAGTTTTAGCTTGATCCTTTAGTGCAATCATAATTTGATTGTAATTGAAGTACCCATCTAATAAGCTTTAGGCCCCTTTGCCTGCAATTCTTTCAAGCACATGTTCCAAATAGAGCAAGGGATAATGATCTCCCCTAGTAGCTACATTAACCTCTTTGAGGTCCATGCACACTATGAATTTTTCATTCCAAATTTGATTATAACCAGAGTACCCATCTAATAAGCTTTAAGCCCCCTTTCTTGCAACTCTCTCACACTACAAGAACTTCTTCCCAGTAGCGGTGCTAGCAGTGCGACGCTCAAATGTGAAAATTTGCGGCATCGCTATGAGCATTGCTATGAAACAAATAATATAGAGACGCTCATAGCAACGATTATAGCGACACGGACCATGTTAAAAAAAAAATCAGCGAGCGCCAAAAACTCAAATCTCACTCTTAACGTGGTGCACCCAATTTGTGTTGGCCCGTGAAAGTGCCAGCCAGCAGGCGAAGGGCAGCGGATAGTGTGATGGTAGAGGGCTTGGACAAGTACTTGATGCAAATGGGAACAGGTTCCGCATAGATGTGTATGCCAGATATGGCACATGATAGGTCGGGCCATGGTTTTGGGCTTCTAATCACTCGGATGTTTACCGGTACTTGAAGTCTAGCCTCAATGTACTCTACAACTCGGCTTTTGCGGCTTGCCATTCAGGATGCTTGGGAAATAGCTATGCCAGGTTAAAGTTGGAACCCGACATGTTGCCGATTGGTGGTCAATGACACCACTATAGTGCGTGCGTTAGATGGGGGGTCGAAGGCAGCCATTAAAATATAATGTTCGTGTATTTAATGTAGGTATGGATGATGATCACTTTCTTTCTTTCTTGGACCTTGAGTAGAGGAGGTGGTATGAGGATCGACATCGCTCTAGAGCACCATCGTGTCATTCCACTCCTTCAGCATCTCCCTCTGCTTCGGAGTGATCGGTGCGCTTCAAGAGTTCGGTGTCGACTAGACGATCTACACACTCTTCAACCGCCAACGCTCTAGTGGTGGCGGTGGCAGTTGCTATGGAGGAGCCGCCCCTGATGCTTCCACACCACCTCGTAGTCATCCAGGTTTCTTATCTTCCCCTTCTTTGCTCGCCCCCACATCAGCCACAACATCGCCCTTTACTCCAGGTTTTACGTGACTATCGGCCGTTCTTAGCTAAACACCACACACTACTCCTCCGGGAGTCACCCACTCAATACTCCTTGCTTCGTGGCCCAGACTCCAGTGGAGATGTCTGTCGTCCGTACCCCCATCAAGATGCCACTCAAGACCCCTGCCAAGACATTGAGGTTCACACATCACAGGCGAGAGGGCTTGTCGTACTCGGTCGACATCAGCGGCACCATCATATTGGATGACGACGACAAGAAGGTGATCTCGCGTATGCGCGGCCTTTTCTCTCAAGTGTTTCGACACTACATACTAAACACCTAGAGTGAAGTTCCAAATGAATTAAAAGACAGAGTCATCTACATGATGAGTTTCCCGTGCCAAATCAGGATGAGCACTTCAATGAAGACCTGATGAAGTTGCGGATGGTGCAAATATTGCAAGCACAAGAATTTTGAAGTGAAAATAGCAATAAAGCATCAGTGGAACATGCCAGATTGGCTAGTCAAAGAAGATTGGAAAACAAAGCGAGCAGCGTGCGAGAATCCTGACAAGTGGAAGCAACAAAAGGAGGCAGCCAGAGCGCGAGTAGAAGCAGGGAGCTCGCACCACTTGGGAAGCGACGGATGGACATCATTTGAGACCGACTTTGTAAGTGTTTTTGCATTGCCATTTAGGTTTGGTAGTTATGGATAATTGTACTTTTAAATTCTAACATAATGTATTCTTTGTATGTTTTGAACAATGGTCGATGACAGGACGTGATCCAGACATAATTTTTGGGCGAGCATTTTTTGGTGAGCGCTTTTTAAGAATCGGACGAGCGGATTTCCAAGAGATTCTTTATCTACATCCATCTCTCTCTCTCTCTCTCTCTCTCTCTCTCTCTCTCTCTCTCTCTCTCTCTCTCCCGCTTTCTATCTCTCTCCGTTATTCAAGAGTCCAGAACCATTCGCTACGTGCCTCTCATTCCATTTTCAACTAAAATGTAACATTGAAGATTGCATGTGTGTTCAGGGCCATCTTACATTCAAACAAAAACATGATTTATCACCATGGATGCATTCAATATACTATTGATGAGATAAAGAGAAGTGCCTTACACACAATTATGGTATATTTGATATAGCAAACCCCAAATCTATGTGCTCCATTGCATCAAAAGTAAATACATATGGGGGGGAGGGGGGGATACATCATGGGTGAGGTGGATGAAAGAAGGGCGGTGGAGGACCATATGCTCCTCGAGTAAACAAAGGCCGTGCCAACGGGGGCAGTGCACCAAATGATGGGGGAACTCCTCCGAATGGAAGAGGGTACAAACCATATGTGGGGAGGCCTGTAGGTAGTGTGCGGGGCAATGGATCAACTCCGGGCGGGGCCTCAAATGTGGAGGCACTGAATGCACTGGCCTGTAGGTAGTGTGTGGGGCAATGGATAAACTGTAGGTGGGGCCTCAGATGTGGAGGCACTGAATGCACTGGGGGATGATCCAGTTGTTGCAGGCCATGCCAAGATTGACGACGTGAAAGTTGTATGTGGAGCTGCTATTGCCCCCCCATGACTGTTGAGTGGTGTCGGCAAAGGTGGCTCCTTTGGATGAATCTGCTCTCTCACCTACTCTGGATGCTCAATTACATGAGCTTTATCTACCCTACAAAACATCAATATCGAGCCTAATCGAAAGATAGGCGCTGAGCTGGCCCTAGACAAGCACTGAAAATTGACCAATCCTTCTCACAATGGGTGTAATGCTGGCGTAGCAATAAAAATTGTGCTGCCAATGTCCCCACTCGTGCAAAAAAGTTGAATACAGCATCTCCCATGTTTGTGAAGGTACCTAGTAGCCGCCTACAAAGCAACAAAAAATATTTAATACCTCCAATGTTTTAGGAACATGAAGTCAAAACATCCAATAAGTTTATAGCAGCTGGAAAATACTGGACTCCTCTCAACACCTCTACGATAAGGCCTGCCCATACGATCAAGCGTCCACTGTGTCGGATCCGTATTTGGTAGCTTCTCCCACAACATGCCATCATCTGTAGAGAAGCCACGTACATTTGTTGCAATCTCTCCATCCACTTGATCATACCTCAAAAGTCGACAATCGCCATCTCTAGGGGGTGCAAAAATGACTAGCAACAAAGTACCAACCTAGAAATAAAATTAACAACAAGATATTTTGAAATGTGAACACCACAGATACTCGTCAACATTAAAACAAAAATCAACATACCCCCCTGTACATGGTCCTGAATAGTCATGCAGCTAGACTCCAGCAGGTGTATGTACAATATCCTCAACAACTAAAAATGAGCTCCCTCTGCCTTCGAAGTGACAATGGACAGATGTTCTGCACGACATGTTGCCATAACCATGCCATCAACCCAAAGAAACTCGGTTGCGAGAAGGAATGCAGCATCCACAAGCTCACTATCCCACTAGTTCCATAAAGGAACTCCACCCGTGCATGTGGCCTAGTGTGTATGGGAAAGGCCATGTACATCAAACGTACACCATCCAATCTCAATTTGGGATCCATCTGCCCTGTTTCTGCTAGAGAGCCCAAGAAGCTACGTAGTGACTGCATAGACTTGCACAAAATCTTTGTTAGCACTAAAATTGTGGACATATCTAGGAAGGCAAAATAGTGTGGCTTACCTGTCATTGCACAACACATCAGGAATAGCTTTTGCCAAGCACTTGACACTAGCATGCACTGCAAGGTGGCGTAGCTCTACAAGCATATATGTATGCTCAACATAAGATTAAATATATCTTGCATGCAATGCTAAAGAGAACAACTCAACATTAACCATTTTCACATACCTGGAGGGTTTTCTCCGACCACTCTGGCCATGCCCGATAGGTCCTCTGCAACCCTGCCCTGTGATGGTGAAGATGGAGGTGACTTTTGGGTGCCCCCTACTGGTCTCAGAGCGAAGGAAAGTGTTGGTACATTGTGGCTCATAGCACCAAGGCTCTGAGCACTATCACAGGCCTCTACAAAATTCTCATCAACTACATGCTTGCTTTCATTATCACTGGAGCCCATAGCTCTGTTCCTTCTCTTCCCACGTTGCCGGTCAGCCAAGGGGGCTTGCGGGACCGATGTGGAGCCAATCTTTGGGTCTTTCTTTGAGGCAGGTTTCTTTGTTTTGTTTGGAGAGAGTGCATCCTCTATCACAACGGCTTTATTTCGTGAAGCATTATGCTCCGCTATTAATTAAAAAATGAAGGTTACTGTGCCCATGTCATATTGCATGGCAAAGGCAAAATCTACATAGTATGATACCCATGTAAATCTCTTCCTCTTTGGGTGGGTACTCCTTATCCGGGTAATCCAGCCACCAAGGACACTTTTCCCACGCTCCCTTTGGCCGTAAGTCATCTATCCATGCATCTTGGAGGGACTTCTTGTGAAATAGTAGCATAAACTTCATCTACGACACCATTGTTTTTTGATTGATTTTTTGTTCTCATAATTTAGCTAAAGAAATAGAGAGAAATAGAGAAAGTTATGGCTTTATGAGAAATTGAGAACTTGAAAGAGGAAAAGAGATGAAAAGTTAAGAGCTTGAGAAAAAAAAAAAGATCAAGTGAAAGCTTGACGGAGAAATGAGTTTAAGATAAAGAAGGAGAGATGGAGAGAAATAGAGAAAGTTATGGTTTATGAGAAAATAAGAACTTGAAATAGGAAGAGATGAGCTTGAGTGAAAACTTGACAGAGAAATGAGTTTAAGATAGAGAAGAAGAGATGAACTCAATAGAGAATGATATGAAAAAGAAATGCTAATAGAGAATGATATGAAAAAGAAATGCTCGAAGCTCTTTAAAAAGTTTTCAAATAAAAAATATATATATATTTCATTTAATAATGTGTGTGTGTGTGCGCGCAATGTGTATGTGGTGGATGCACGGATATGTGTGTGTGTGTGTGCAGACACGGTGTGTGTCGATGCATGCACGGATGTGTGTGTGTGTGTGTGGCAAGCGCTATACCTACATGGGTGTGTGTGTCTGTGATCGACAAGCGCACGCACACACACACACACACACCCTTGCACGTGTGTGTGTGTGTGTGTGTGTGTGTGTGTGTGTGTGTGTGTGTGTGTGTGTGTGTCGAGTGTGTGTGTGTGTGTGGGGGGCATGCGTGGACCACACACTACCATGCGTGGCGTGTGGCCCTTCATGGCCCTTGGTGCTTGGCGCATTGGAACATGGTCCCCATGCGCCACAAGTCCCGTTGGGCAGCGCATGGCACAAGGGCCATGCATCGCCCGACGGCCCAGTACAGACCACTTGGCCATGGGGCGACCACGCAGGCCGCATCGTGGCCACATGGTCTGCCACGTGTATCGTCGGCAGTCGACGGTACATGCAGCATATCCACGGTGGACGCCGCGCTACCACGTCGACAGTGCGGCGGCCAGGTGGCATACCACGTGTACTGCCGCTGGGTGGCGGTACACAAGGCGCAACACGTGGCCCCAAAAATAGGCCACTTGTTGCGCCACATGTATCGTCGCCCAGCGGTAGTACACATGGCATGCCACTTGGCCGTCATGCCACCGACGTGGTAGCGCAGTAGCCATCGTGGCATGTTACATGTACCGTTGGATGTCGACGATGACATGGCATGCCACCTGGCCATGAAGCGGCCTGCGTGGCCGCCCCATGGCCACCGCCCCCTTGCCACATGGTCTTCCACTGGGCCGTTGGGTGATGTGTTGCCCCTCTAACGGCCCTTGGTGCATGGGGACCATGTCCCCATGCGCCAAGCGCCAAGGGGCCACGCGCCACCGCGTGGCAGCGTGTGGCCCACAAATTCCCCCCCCCACACACACACACACACACACACACACACACACACACAAAAACACGCACCCGGGCGAGGGTGTGTGTACGTGCACTTGCCATAGGGCCACACACTGCCACGTGGTGGCGTGTGACCTCGCGTGGTCCCTTGGCGCATGGGGACATGGTCCCCATGCACCACGGGCCATTGGGCAACGCGTGGCCCAAGGGCCATGTGTTGCCCATCAACCACCCAATGGTGGTTGGTTGACCATGTGGCAATGCGGTGTCCATGAAGGCTGCCTTGTGACCACATAGTCAACCACTTTCTCCTTGGCGCATAGAGAGGGGCTAGTGGGGCCACACGCCACCGCGTGGCAACGTGTGGCCTATGTATGCCGCCTCCCCTCCCACACACACACACATACACCACTCTGTGAGTGTGTGTGTGTGTACTCACACACACACACACACACACACACACACTCAGTGTGTGTGTGTGAGAGAGAGAGACATCAAGTTGTGTGTGTGTTGTGTGTACTCACACACACTCAGTGTGAGTGTGTGTGTGTCACACTCACACCGAGTGTGTGTGTGTGTGTGTGTGTGTGTGTTTGCCCGCGCCCTTGCCACACACACACACACACACACACACACACACACAGGTCCCTTCTTGAAACACACACACATACACACACACATATTCGTGTGTGCGTGCACACACACACACACACGAAAAAATGTGAAACGAGTTTTATATATTTTTTATGAATATATTTTAAATGATATAATTTTAACATTTTATGGCTCACCTAGCACGACTCCCATTGTCATTTTGGATAGTCCGGCAGAGGTGCACTTCTCTCAAAAGGAGATAGTAGATCTTTGCACCCTGCCTCAAGTTTTGCTTCCAAATAGCTTCAAAAAGAGTACAAGACAAAAACGTCTGCAAGCCAAAAAGACGGGTACATTGACAAAGATTTTAATGCAAATACAACAAGTGGAACAAGTTACAGAGATTCCAAGGGCTTACAATGGTGATCTTGTTTTAGAATTTCCACCTACCATGGGGAAGGTTGCACCATATGGATGCAATGGAGCATAAGTATGATCCTCATTTGTGGTCGAAGCCACAAACGTCAAATACAGTTTTCCTGCGTTTAGTGCATCTTAGTCAGTGCGTAGGATCTCTCAAGTGCGTGAATGAAATAAGTGACCACTTGGTTAATTATCATATTCCCAATACAAGTCATTTCAACGGGTACATACAAAAGGCACCTGCACCCGGACAATATTGTAAGATTGGAGATAAGATCCTTACATGCCACTTCTGTAAGGCAATTGCTTTCTGTACTGCAACATGTGATTCTATGTCTTGCCATCATATGAGACGGCCACCAGAGTCATGATTCATCGTGGCACACATAGACACAATGTGTGCAGTGGCACATCCAAAACACAAATGGACAACACCAAGGTGATGGTGCAAAGGATTTTGGTCGTTGATCCACATGCAGGAGCCAGGAAAGTTCAAATGTGTTTGACAAAAGAAATTATAAGTACAACACTTCTTCGCAGCAACATCAACGAGGGAATTTTAGGTGAGCAACAGCTATTTGGAATCGTTGAGGAGTTGGGACCATTGGTGCAAGATAATAGTATGTGCATTTCTCAGATTTTTATTTCAATGCAAAACTCTATGCTGCATTATTTTTTCTCTGAACAGTATGAACGTTGCTAGGTTTCAAAGGTCAGTATCTAGTTTACAGAGAGGTGGTGATAAAGAATCTTTTGGCATTGATGCGCACCTAAAGCTGAAGAGAGACTGCACATATGACTTTCTCCATGGAAGCATGTTTCCTGATCAAGGTACGGAGGGAGAGAAATGTTATGTCTTCAAAATGTCCACAATTGGTCTAGTATCCGGTGTGGACCTAGTGAATCGAATAAGACAAGAGGGGGATGGCGATCTTCGATGTGCGTGGATCCAATTTGATCACACTAGATGCGTGAATGATTGGGTGACTATGGCATGTCATGTCTATGACCCAAGGTACATGGCGCACCTTGACAACAATGTGGGTTGCCTTTGACTCCCTCTCTAACAATTTTTTTACAGCATGCAGGACCTTATGACTATTGCAACTTGTGAAATGAAAGAGGAAGACATGGAAACACAATGGATGTTTTGGGAGTGCCTCAATAATGTAATGCTATCATGTGGGTGTGAAAGAGCTAAGTTCTTTGGATTCAAGGCAGACAAAAGCTCAAGCAGATTGGAATGCAATTCGAATTGTTTTCAATGGTGGCAACAAGACTAATACAATGAGCGGTTGAGAGCGTTCTTTTCTTTTCCATTGGAAGCAAAGCTTGAATCAACACACAATGAAGTATGTGACGCAAGCTTCTAAACACATACACAAAGAAATCTGTGAGAAGTGGAGGCAAGCACCAACAAAAGAGGCTGTAGCAGCAGATGCTTGTCTGATATGCCAATGGTGATGCAAAGGACATTGCATAGGCCGTAACATTCCATACATGGATTCATGGCTTAGTTGGTGGGAAATTTGTATTGCACATTGGGGTGGCATTATGACGTGTGTAGAAAGAAGATATGATGGACCAAACACTCCATGCACAAACCTCGCCGAGAGCAAGCATGGCAGCTGGCTAGCAAGGGAGGGTTTTCGTAAACGCATTTCATTATATGATGCATGTACAACCGACCTAGAAAATTCCATCTTATAGAGCAAAAAGCCATTTCATACACCCACGGAAAACACATTGGGAAGGGTCCATTGATACAGAAGCTTGTGAAGCGCCATGAAAAATGTCCCAGTCAAGTAATAAGAGCAGTGAACAAGGCTACCGAGGGCACTCCAATGTATAAACAACCGACTCGATTGACAGGAGATAAGGAGACATCAAGGCAAAAACGCAAGCCAAATGAGGTTATCAATGTGGAAGATGATGCATTGCATAGGCCTGAGTACAACTCAGTCACCAAAGATTGCAAGAAGTGTGGAAGACCCTGTAAGATCAACTTTGCACAAGAAGGGATGTCACAAACCCCAAAATGAAGTATAGGTTCGGGTGGGCAGTATGTAGTGGAATGCAAGGTCAATGAGGCAATGTGGGCCATACGATAAACTCCACAAGGTAGTAGAGTCACATGTAGCGGCACTCTAAGAGGAGGATGAAGGTGTGGAAGCTATATTGCAGGTTCAAGCCTTGGTATACCGGCCCCATCTTTTGAAGGATATCGAAAGCATCTGAACGGTGTGGTGCACTAGTGGTTTTGGTTTTGTCCGGATCATGTCTTGCATTGCCATATAGTAGACCTGAACATTGAGCCGCAGCCTCAACATCCACCACACATTTGGCCCGTGCATGTGGGCACCAACGCATCTGAGGATGAGGTGCAAATATTGCATGAAGGGGGGGAAGCAAGTGGAGTTCAAGAAATAAGGAAACTATATTGTAACGCCGGTTGTTCGTGCACAAAATATAACCAATTCTCCTTTCTAGTCAAAAGATACATCCACTCCTCAAGGCAATGCACGAGCCACAGTGCGAGATGGTCTACGTGTATGATACCAAACTTCCATTTTCGAGGACGCTTCTTGTGAGATCAGTCTAGCGCGTCGTAGAAGAGATATCTGGGGCAGATGGTGTTCATGAGGTCTTCAAAGTAGGGACCAAAAGTGAAGATGGTCATGTGGGGTTGTACAATGCTTGTATTTGCAACCAGCCATTGTGCACACGTTCACATTTCATGGAACGGGTGAAAAGCAAAAACCATATCTTGCATGTAAACATTTGTATTTTATTTATGTGCGTGTGCTAGGGTTAAGCCAAAATGAGAACATGTTTATCCATCAACCAATTGCGTAGATGCTGATATATTCAGGGCACTGAGCCGAGGCAAGACCTATCCAGGCATGGGTGCATAGCATTTTCCATTTCCAAATTTTTGTATGTCAGTTCACAAAATGGACAATACTACCAGGTTCTAATTTATCTTATGATGGTCACATTTGGGTGCATTGTTTTACAATTTTTTTAAACAATTTTCAAATTTGGAAGATGGTTGTTTATGTGTCACATTGTGAATAAAGCAATAATTTAATATTCCTACAATTGCTATGAATTGGTTTTGCTTGTATTATTTTTGTGGAACCGTTCACTAGCTACCGTAGCGCACTTCTCTTTCTTTTCACGATGAGCAACGATCTTGAGAATAGAATCAAGTCTGTGTGGGATGCCATGGAAGCCATTCCCAACGGAGAGGCATTGTATGGAGCCGAATGGTTTAGAGGCTCTGAAGGCAACAATCAATGTGTATCACCTCTATCATTGCCGCACAAACCTCAATATGTGGTCCTTGCTCAGCTTGAACGAGAAAGGGCAATTCACTTTCTCTTGTTGGAAGAAGATTGGGCTCATCACAGAGGATGATGAGGAGCGAATGACGTAGCAACTAGGGAATGTGGTGAATCTTCTGTCTCCACTTGAGAGCAACACTACTGCGACTCCCGGTCCTTCTAGAAGATGAACGCTTCTTGCCTATGTAATGCAAGTGCAAAATGTAACCTTTCTATGATTAATGGATGTTCAAGTATCCCCCACGTGATCCCACACCGTACGAGCGTGAGTATGCGGGCAAAAAAGGCTTAAACACCCTTATGGACATTCTCAGTTCTCGCTCCGGCTTGGTTAGTATTTAACTTTACTCTCTTGCATTTGTTGTATTTTAATAATAAGCTAAAAAATAGATTGTTTTGTAATTTTATGTTTATACTTACAAAAAGTCTTATTGTTTTTTTGCAGAATTCGACAGATACGTTGCTTGGATGCCATGAGATGTCGGATTAGACAACGTCAATCTAGCCGTAGACAGATAGCACTAGCTAGTTTTCTTTTCTCATAGCATGTATAAGATGACGTGTGTACGTTATTTTTGTAACTATTCATCAACGATGTATTTTCTCAATAATGACAATTGTGTTGTAACTATTACATTTGGTCAAATCTTAACAATCAAGTGATTTTTCCTATGATGTGTATAATTTTGTCATTGTATTACTTTTTTCAATTCACTTTCATTGAGATACTTTTGTCAGTTTTTCATCTTTATTCTGAAAAATTTATGTTCAATATGGTTGATGGGGTGGCAGGGCAATGAATGCCCTGCCACCCAAATTCATTGCCTTGCCACCCAATTTTTTTTAAATCTCGAGCATTGAATCATACTTGTTAATCATGTGTATGTGTGTGTGGCTATAAAGACAAAAATGGTCGGACCTTCCTCTTGAGGCCTTTTTCAGAGCCATTTTCTAAAGTGGACAAAGATTTGTTTGTTGAACTTCATTTAAGAAAGTCAAAGGAGATGATGGCACGCTCTTAACTGCACCCTTTCCATCTATCTCCGACGACAAGCAATTCGACCACTACCGCTATCAAGGCTAGCCACCAAGCACACGAAGTCGCCCAAAGTTGGAGCAGGACTCTACAATCCCCAGATGCTCATAGCACCCTCATGACCAATGTTCATTGATACCCCCTCACTCGGCCAACCCGCTTCCACCTTCGCCGCTGCAGCAGCTCAGAACCCTGCCTTACAAGCCTCACCCTATTGCTGCCCAGTTCACCCTGCTACATCATTAGCATCGGACACATGCATGCTACATACTCACTAGGTTTCTCGAATCTCAACCCCTACTTTCTACGATCTCCAAACATTGCATCATCTGTAATTGTCCAGTGCCGCTGGCCCTCAACATTGCCCGCAGCTGCAACTGACCAAGGCACCCTCGTCACCTTATCGACATCCTCCCTTGTCAACATCTGCAGTTAGTCATTATTCGCCATTTCTTTTTTAGCATTAAGAAATTTAAAATAAAAAGGGCCCATTCCCACCTAGCTTTCAAAACTGTTTGGAGCTTTAAATCTCTCATCCCAGCCTAGATATTGTCCCATGACCTTGCCAAGTTTTGCATAAGCTAAAATTCAACGCATATCTTCAAAGTTTTATTTGGAGCATCTACCTTGTTAACCGCCCTCGCACACCGAAAGCGTCAAGGATCAATACAGACTTCATACTCAAGGCTTCACAAAAACTTTTTTAAATATTGCAAAAATCAAAAGCAATTCAGCTTCCGGTGTCTCTATCATTTGTGGAGAGGTGCTTCTCGCTAAGAGAAGAGTGACTTCACATTTGGTCAAGCTTTCAAACTTCACATCAATAGTGTCAACACCAAGCACACCCAAGGAGTCCAAGCTTCCCGTCGTCCCGAGCCTAAAGTGCTTTTTCCATGTTTTGTGAAGAGGTGTTCCACTGTAGTGGAAGGTGACTTCACACTTGATTAAAGCATTGTAACTCATTGCATATCAGTATACACATTCACACAAGGACTAGACACTACCCCATATGTGGGTAAGACCTTCCTCTCACCGCACACAGCAGTGCACCATCATGGTAGAAAAGAGGATCGACAAATTCAACGGCCTTGGCTTTCACACGTGGCAAGGGAAAACTAAAGGCTACTTAATGCGAAAACAATTATGGTCTGTCATTAAGCTAGTAAGTGACAATGATAGAGTCAAAACACGACAAAGCTTAGCACAATTTGCAGCTAAAGATGAGCAAGCACTTAAAAATCTACTCCCATCCCTTGATGATAACTTTGTGCATTATTTAGAGGATTGGACCACTACACAGGAAGCATGGATAACCTTAGAGAAGCATTTTGGTGCTATTGCCAAGCATGCTAAAATTGCATTAAAAATGCAACTTTATGGATTGCTTATGGATCCTAGAGAAGATGTGTCATCTCCAGTCTCAATAGGCTCAAAAGTATTTGCACATAGTTGACATACATTAAATGCCCTGTAGATAATGAAGACCAAATTGTTGTGCTTCTCACCAGATGTAGATTTTGGCCAAATTGTAACAATGCTTAAAGAGAAAGACCCAATCCCCAAAATAGAAGATGTAATAAACTCTCTTTAAGAGCACGAAAAGAAACTCAAAGGCACTCAAAAATAGTTAAATGGTGCTTATGTAGCCTCATCCAACTGCTACAACCACAATCACAAAAGGAACTTAAAGTGCACACATTATGGATAAACAAATCACCTTTCAAAGGATAGCTATGAAATCAACCCTTGTTGCATTTGTGGCAAAAACAACCATGCTACAAAGTATTGCAGACTCAATAATAAATCTTCACAGGTTAGCAATCACAAATAGAATTTCAAAGAATTAAATAAAATCCAAAATCAACCTTGCCACCTCTGGAGATTTTGACGAAGATAACGATAACAATATTGGCTTGGTTTATGATGATGTATTGTGAGAATTCTCTCAATTGTACCTTACCCTCTATTTGTGCCAAGGGAGGCTTGTGTGTGCCTACACCCCGATGTTTTGTATGCCTACACCCTTTGTGTCTAGGGGAGGCAACTTTGTGTTCAAGGGGAGGCTTGTGAATTGTGTGCCTCACCCTAGTGTGTTTTGAGGGGAGGATTGTGTGAGTGATATGCAACCAAAACCCAGATAGGGGAGGATTGCTGGGATGCGAGGTTTTGTTGCATCTCTTGTGTGAACAATCTCTTCCACCTAGAAAAGTGTCATGTGTCAATAACCCATGTGAAGAACCCCTTACCACCCATGTGTAAAGAAAAGCCACGTTTGTGCATAGGCAGCCACATCTTGTGCTCATGTGTCTAAAGGCTGTCTCTTTTGTATAAGCCTATATAAAGTCACATTCTGCTTAATAAAATACAAGTTTTATCATTTGCAATTATATCCTATTGTATTGTGTAATAGTTTCTCTCTCTAGCTCTACACTAACCTCTCCAAAGCATGTCATTAGCCATGAATGGCACACTAACCTATCCACCTTAACCCTACAATTTTGATGTCAGTCAGGTCTTCATTCTTTATGTGATCACAAAGTATATTCATTGCACTTAACATGTTAATTGGTGCACATTGTGGCACTTTGTTCCCCTCAAGGGTTACCCAAGTTGTTCCTCTATTTCTCTAGGTGTCTATGGCTGCTACTAGGTGTACCCAATCAATGTTGCTCAACTTAGCCATTCGAGGTAAGACATTTGTATAAGGAGAGTCCTTCCCAATGTTTGTCTCTTTCTTATAGGTATAACAATACTGTAGTGGGACTGAGTGAATCGTGGTGTCAAATCAATTTTCAATTATACATCTGTTTCCTAAATGATGCACTCAACCATTTACAAGGTCAACTCAAATGGTGGAGTCTTAGAATTGTAAGTAGATGTGGTTTTTAGACCAGTCATGCACCATTTTTGCTTCCCTCATGAAAATATGTCCTAACATCATCTCATATGACATAGGATGCTTGTAGAAATTCATAACAATGAAGCCATGCGTTATCTTGTGTCCAAGGACCTTGATCTTAAGATCTTTGAGCATTCCAATAGGTTTTGCGATAGTTCCATTGGCCATTTTGACCACTATGTTTGTGACTTCAAAGTGAGGTCTTCCCATAAATTTTCAATAGTTTTTAGTTACAATGTTGACCCCGGCACCACCATCAAGGATTCCCTTCGCAATTAATCCTTTGGTAGTGATTGGTAGGGTTGCATTAGATTCATCACCTTCAAAGTATTGTCCCAACTTGTTATGAAGAAGAGAGCGTTCATTTAGTGTGGGTTGTGGATCCAAGAATTCCTCCTCACTTATAATTTTTTTGGGCCTAACCATCTACGCAAATGTGGTAGCTCGATTTTTAGTTCTCTATTGAAAAATACCCAAAGAGCTAGGAATAACTTGGGATCTCTGTTCATTTGAACATGACAGTTGTTCCAACTTCAAAAGCCATGGCATTCGTTGATTGGGCAATAGTTAAAGGCACTTTTTAAAATTCTATTTTGTGAGACATAAGACTAGGGAAGATGGTCCTCTCAAATAGATAATTTGTATGCCCAGTTTGCCATTTCTTGCACTCACTTTCTTCCTGGATGATACTAGGTATGGATAACAGTTTGTGGTCTTTGTGAGGTTAAGGTTGCATGGGAAACATTGTGTGTGTAATCTTGATCTTCCTAGGTTTTGACTCTATTTCCCTTTAAATCTCCTCTACAAAACTCCTTAAATGCTTGACTTGCTCAATCTCCTCTACAGGGTTTGGGTAAGTCCCAATCTTCTTTGTGGTCTCCTAGGGTTTTGTCCCTTTTGTGTTCTCTTTGTGGTTCTTGTTCGGTTTGGTTAGCTTTGAAGAGACTCGTTGAATCGATTGTGGTATGGGTGTGGTTTCCGTATGCCCTCTCCTAATGGTGTCCTTGCTTGACTTCCTATGATGGTGATCTCCATTGGAATTTTCCCTCATGTTGGTTGTCTTAGTTTCCATGGTCTTGATTGAATCTGAATCATCTTCAAGGTCATTCATATACACAAGGTCATCACCGGTCCCTATGTTAGTCTTTGATGAATTTGTAGCTTTTAGCAATCTCTTCCTTCCTTTAGTCTTCTTCCTTGCTTGGAAATTGATGTGGCATCTCTCGATATAATTTCAATTTCGGAGCATCGACTATGTGAGTACGTTTACTGGTACCACATGTGTAGTTTGTGGTCCCCCATTTGTAATCTCAATTAAGTTCAATGGTGTGATATTTGGTGCATTTGGATTATTAGGACATTGGCCAATCAAATGATCTATGCCACAATGATTACACATAAGTATTGCCAATGTACATGTGCTCCCTTGACTTGTTTGCACTGGTGTAGCATTCCTTTGTATTCTAATAGGACACCACATGATGTGGTCCACCACATTTGTAGCATTGAAGAGGTTGGAAGTCATGTTGATGTTTTGGCCTCTTGCTACAAGAGCAACTATTTGATATACATGCATGACTTGTCCCCAAGGTTCCTCCATGTAGAACTAGGGACACTCCTCATGCGTATCAACTCCATAGGCAATACCAAAATCTATGCCATCCTCACACTCCATATAAGTACTAGATGGCTCACAACCTACTTGGTTTACAGCGGCAACTCTTGAATGAGGAGGTTGCATTCCTAGCACTAGAGGTAGTGATTGTTGTGCGCGTGTAGTGCGTGTACGGAGTGTGTGCAAGAGAGGGGGAGAAGAGAACGGGGAAGGGGATGAAGCACAGTGCACAGCAGGGAGTTTGGGTTAGTGGAGAGGAAAGTGAGAGAGTAGTCAACTCTCTCCCTTTCTCTCCCTATATTCATTTAGGTGAAATTATAAATAAGGGCGGTTTCCCATGGCCACCTGGCCTACACCCCAACAACCTCCCACTTGAAGGTCACGGTGGCCAATAGTGGCATTAGTATAGTTAGTCTATACAAAGTTGATGAAGCATTTCCGAGGCTTCATCCTACACCCATAAGTTCTATACAATGTGTAAATCGCTCCGAGGCTAGGCTCTTTGTGAGAGCATCTGCGGGGTTGTCGTTAATGTGAACCTTGACAAGCTTGATACGCTTGCCAGCCAATGCATCTCGTATGACGTGGTATCTGACCTCTATGTGTTTCGACTTTGAGTGAAACACCGGATTCTTTGCCAAAGCAATGGCACTCTGACTATCACAATGTAGTACTGGAACCTCGTGAATGCCCAAATCTCCCACTAGACGAGCCAACCATATGGCTTTCTTGCTGGCGTCAGACGCAACAACATATTCTGTCTCAGTGGTACATGAAGACCTGAAATCTTGGAGACACGATCTCCAAGAGATAGTTGCTCCAGCAAACATGAACACATAGCCAGATGTGGATCTTCTACGATCCACGCAACCCGCATAATCCGCATCCGTGTAACCTACAATAGATGCATCACTGTTTCCGAAGCGTAAACACTTGCTAGCTGTACCTTTCAAATATCTGAGGATTTTCTTCACTGCTTCCCAATGCTTCTTGCCAGGGTTTTCCATGTACCTACTAACCACTCCCACTGCATGTGCAATGTCTGGTCTTGTGGCTACCATAGCGTACATCAAACTGCCAACTGCTGAAGAATATGGCACTTTCGCCATTTCCTCTTTCTCAACCACTGTCTTGGGAGAGTCTTCCTTGCTAAGTTTGGAGTATGCTTGCATTGGGGTATTCAATGACTTCCCCCATTGCATACTAAAACGTTGCAAGACTTTGTGAATGTACTTTTCTTGAGATAATTCAAGAATTCCACATTGTCTGTCTCTCTTGATGTGCATACCAAGAAAGTGATTGGCATCTCCCAAATCCTTCATGGAAAACTGAGTGCTTAGCATCTTTTTCAACTGATTGATCTCATCAATTGATTTGCCTGCGATAAGCATATCATCTACATACAAGATCAAGATGATTAAAGAACCATCGTTCAATCTTTTTGTGTATAAGCAGTGATCCTCTTGACTTCTTATGTAACCCTGAGATTGCATGAATTTGTCGAATTTTTGATACCATTGCTTTGAACCTTGCTTGAGGGCATAGAGTGCCTTTTTAAGTCTACAAACCAATTCTGTCCTCGTTGGTTTTTGGGTTTCACATACGAATCCCTCTGGTTATTTCATGTAGACATCTTCATCTAGATCTCCGTGAAGAAATGCTGTGTTCACATCCATTTGGACAAGTTCCATGTCTTGGATAGCAACCAAGCCAAGCACGGTGCGAAGTGTAGTCATCTTGACTACACTACTAGAGAGAAAATCTTGCGATCAAGAAACGGTAAGCAAGCGTGCGAGACGACTCCAAATATAAAAGGATAAAAGCGATGAGACGTTGAAGTACCATAAAGTAGAATGGTTAACGAGGGCATTAAGGGGTGATTAGGTAACAAGGGGGTGGGACACCAAACGCGTTTCACTCATAATGAGCTCATCAGTGGTGTGGGTTTAGATACAAATGGAGGGGGTGAGCAAGGATTTATAGAGGGGCAATTTGAGGTGGGATGTCTTTTTGGGGGGAAAAAAAGGGAAGTTAATGGCAATGTACTCAAGTACATAGGGAATGAGTAAGGTAGAAGGGGTGGTACTTGCTTTAATGGTAAGAGGTAGACAAGTTGTACCCAAAGACTTTAATTTCTTGCAGAGAATGGTGAGAGTGTGATTAGATGCCAAAAATTAAAGGGGGGGGGGGGGGGGGGGGGGGTATGATTTGATGCCAACCAATGTAGGGGGGAGAATTTAAGCGAGCGAGCAAACGATGCATTTGGTAAGCGAGGCTTTGCAAAAACGGGAGAAAGACAGGGGATCATTGGATATGAGTTAAAGAGGGTCTGCCAAAACTGTGGGGAGTATAGAGAGCTATATTAGGGTGGGGAAAGCAATTTGTGAGGATTTGATGGAGAAAGGCAAAAATAGGAGGGAAGAAGTTAAGTGATAGCGTGGAAGGTAGGTACCAACCACTACTTCCCACTATGAGCAAGACCATCATAGAGGGCTACTACAACAAGGGTTAGGGTGTTCATCGGGGTGGTGCAAGGCATGTACAAGGAGTTTATGGATGCTGGGCCCCGAAGTCCAACAAATGGTGGGTCTAGGTAGGTGTGAGAGTGTGTGGTTTCATTGGCAAGCCCGAGCAATGGGGTTACTGATACAGTGAGAGGGTAATAGCCTTCTTGTGGAAGGCGTGAAAGGTAGCTTGAAGGTCATGGGAGGTGTTTTCTTAAGTCGGAGTGATGGTTCCAAGAGGGAAGTACGGATCTGATAAGTGACTTTGTTGAACACATTATGCAAAAACCCTTGTGGGTAGCCTTTTGTCCTAAGGCGTTTGTAGAAGAGGCTGCAGATAATGAGGTAGCCATCCAAGGAGCTTTCCCTAATGATATATCTTTTGAGTTCATTGATGATGAAGGACACTTTTTGATGCGTAGGGTGCCAAGAGATCCAAGGGATGTAGTTATAGGCGTTTAGGGGTTTTTGGTGGCAATGGGAGTCCAACAGGCTTGAGGAGGCAAAATGGTACCTTTATAAAATTCTATGTCGAGGATAGTGGCGTGGTAGGGAGAAATGTGGCTTGAGATTTTAATGTGTTCTTGAAGTGGTTTCCCATAATCTTTCAAAAGAGAGGTGAGGGAAGTCAAAGAGCCAACCCATAAACCAAAGGCATCGTCTACATAGCGTTTGAAGTAAAGAAGGTTGGGATTGTGCAAAAGAGAGGAAGAGGCTTCTAAATGGCAAAGAAAAAGACATGCATACACTACCGCAAGATTGGAACCCATAGCCGTGCCCTTAACTTGCTTCCAAAACTTTCCTTTGAAGGTAATGTAGTGGTGCGATAAGATGAGAGCCGCCAGAGAGAGGATAAAGCGTGTTTTAGGGGGGTCGAAATGGGTAGCTATGGAGGCTTTGAGGGCTAAGAGTCCTTGGTTGATAGGGATACTGGGATATAGAGCCTCAACATCAAAAGTGAAAAGGAGGGTATTGGGTGGGAGGGGGAGATTGTTAAGGTCTTGGATGAGGGTGAGAGAGTTTTTAAGGTTTTTCTTATACGTGAGGAGGATAGGGAAAAGTACAAAGTGAAGACATATGGAGGCTTTTTCAAAAATATAGCCTTTGTAGGAGCAAATAGGCCGTGTGACAAGGGAGGGTTTGTGGAGCTTTGGGATGAAGTAGATGGGGCATGGTTTAAGCTGCTTGTTAAGGGGTGAGAGGATGAAGTTACGTTCTAATGTCGGTAATGCCGAAAATTGGATGGAAAGGGAGGAGAGGAGGGAGGCAATAAAGGGAAAGGGGATGGTAGCGCAAGGCTCATAAGTGGAGGTATCATTGAGGTGGGTGGGGGCATTACTTTCATACCAATCCAAGGGTAAGATGGCCAAGCCCAAGTTCTTGTCCGCGGGTTTTATTACAATTGAAGGGTCCAATTTGAGGCTACATAAGGCTTGTGCGACAAATCGGGGAGGCTTTGAAGGTGGGAAGAAATTAGAGTAGAGAAGGCAGCTAAGGTTAAGAAAGTTATTGTGTAAGATTAGATTGAGAGCGGGGTTTTCAAAAGGGGGTTTCCAAAAAGGATTAGGTATCTTGAAAGGGGAAGGTAGAGGGGTTGGATGATCCTTGAAAAAAAGTTTTAGGTTGAGAATTCTTGCCATGACGCCATGTGCCTTAAGAAGTGAAGAGGGGGAAGGATTAGGAGGGGGGGGGGGATGTACTTTAAACCTAAAGCTAGGCACCACTTTTTCGGGAGAGAGAGTACCTTAGGCGTAAGGTTGTGTACTTTAAAATTAGAAACCCCATTATCAAATGAAAAGGCTTTAAGATTACCAAAAAGGAGAAGCTTGTAGCCATGAGGGTTTGTGAGGGGTAGCCAAAACTTTCTTCTCACTCGCCCTTTGGAGGTTGGGGGTTCAAGGTATTCTTTGTCAAAAGGTATTGTAGAGGCGGTGTTGGAGATCCAAAGGTTAGGGAGGAGGGGGGGCTTGGAGAAGAAAAGATGAACCCATGTGGTGGGGTGTTGTAGCCCTAGTCCCTCCTCCCTTTCACTTTTCCCGAGTGCTTTGAGTTGTAGTGGGAGGTGTGATGTTGAGATGAGGCTTTCTTGAGGGAGGAGGAGGAAACCGGCGGTAGAGCGGGGTGGGAAGTGGTGGGGTGTTGGGGGCTACGAGGTTTAAGAGGGTAGGCCAGATTGATAGGTGTGTTGAGTTTGTGGACAAAGTTGGGTTTTTTCGTGCAAGGAGAAGAGTCTTTATGGGGAGATTCTAAAGGTCGTTTATAGGTTAAGGCTTGAGATGGTTTAGAAGCTAAGGATTGATGTTTTGATGGGAAGGGGGTGGGGTGGATAAAGGGTCTAGGGGATTGGAAGGGTTTTTTGGAAGGGGGGTAGAAGGTTCTATGTGGAGATAAGAAAGCTTTTTTGGAAGGGGGATGGGGCTTGTTTGGTAAAGGGGGGGGAGGGAAAGCGAGGTTTAGTGTGATTTGAACTTAAGTGCTCCGTTACCACTTGCTCCACAAGCTCTTTAATAGTTTGCTCTTGAGGGAGAGAAAGGACTTCTTCTTCCAAGGAATTGATGGATCTTTTACGTGCATGTATGGTATCTTCCTCCTTAGTAGCATTAAGATGGGCATTCAAAATGTAAGTTTGGATTTCGAAGAGGAAGAGGTTGAGAGAGTGGGTTTTCCATTCTGTAAGCTTGAGACTCCAATCTTCTTTTGACAATAGGGGGATGGAAATTAAGAGCAACCTATTGTTGAGATCATTGAAGCGCTCTTCAACAAGAGAGTGGTACCCATCCAAATAAGATTGGAGGTTATTTATGAGTATAGTTTGTGCTTGGATAAGAGCTTGCGTGGAATTAAGTTGAAATTGTATGGTGAGTGAAGCGAGCTTGGCATTGAGAAGAGCTTGGGCTTGGGAATCGTCAATGGTAAGCTTTGGAGGTTTGATACAAAGGCTTTTGGGAGCTTTTTGGTTACGGATTAACTCGTTGAGTTGTGCAAGGAAACCTTTAGCTCTTCCTAGCTTGCCATGTAGTTTCTTGAATTCTAAGATGGAATTGGAGAGAATTACCTCGAAATCAACAGGCTTCTTGAGTTGTGGTGGTGTTGCCGAAATGGTGGGGAGGTAGGATGAAGTAGCAACCTTCTTGCGGTTATCCAAACGTTTTTTGACAACCTGGGGTAAGGCTAAGGTGGGGGACAAAGTCGCATTCACATGGTTGTGGTCCAAGCTATTTTTGGCCAAGACTAAAGAGAAGTCGAAGGAATCCTCGGGGAGCTTTTTCAACTCCTCCGTGATGTGTTCGTAGTGATCCAAAGCATGTGGGTTTCCGGGTAGCGAGGCCATGTTAGTTGTGGGAGAGTGCGTTGGTGGCACAAGAGTTGAAGAGGATTCTGCCAAGAGGACGGTGGTGGCCGAGACGAAGCCGGGGAGAGGTGGTGCTGCCAAGACCGTTGGAGTCGTATCCAAAGCAAGGGTTGTAGGAGTTATTTTTTGGGCCCCATGGTTATCCATGGCAAGGGTTTGAGTTTGAGTCCAAACTCCCCTTCGTGCAAAAGTGTGGAGTGTGTTGCCTACAAATAACACTTAGTGTTGCCTTGGAAACAATTCAACACTACAACCCGATTAACCCAATTAACCATCAAAAAATAAGGCAATGACTTTAGAGCTTAACTTGCTGGAGGTGCCATAGAGAAGATTGTGAGTGAGGAGACAATTAAAAAGTTATAGAGTAGTTTCAGGTTAGGTTAGGTGTTAGCAGGCTAAACTAACCAGCCGTTAAAGCCAGACCCGAAGGAGTTACGAAGCTGAAGTGGCTTCAATAGTTGGTCTTTGATGAAGATGCTGCATCCTACAACGCCAGCTGTTGAGGTGGCAGGTTGGGGACACAAAAGTGTGCGTGAGGTTTCGGCTAACAAGGCTAGATGCTGAAATTGCATGGCCTCCCAAGCTGTGCAGGAAGGTAGAGCCGGGTAATGATGGCAATCATTTTCAGTAGGACGACGGAGGTGGGCCGACAACGACGGGGGCTGAGTCACGGTGGCCAATAGTGGCATTAGTATAGTTAGTCTATACAAAGTTGATGAAGCATTTCCGAGGCTTCATCCTACACCCATAAGTTCTATACAATGTGTAAATCGCTCCGAGGCTAGGCTCTTTGAGAGAGCATCTGCGGGGTTGTCGTTAATGTGAACCTTGACAAGCTTGATACGCTTGCCAGCCAATGCATCTCGTATGACATGGTATCTGACCTCTATGTGTTTCGACTTTGAGTGAAACACCGGATTCTTTGCCAAAGCAATGGCACTCTGACTATCACAATGTAGTACTGGAACCTCGTGAATGCCCAAATCTCCCACTAGACGAGCCAACCATATGGCTTTCTTGCTGGCGTCAGACGCAACAACATATTCTGCCTCAGTGGTACATGAAGACCTGAAATCTTGGAGACACGATCTCCAAGAGATAGCTGCTCCAGCAAACATGAACACATAGCCAGATGTGGATCTTTTACGATCCACGCAACCCGCATAATCCGCATCCGTGTAACCTACAATAGATGCATCACTGTTTCCGAAGCGTAAACACTTGCTAGTTGTACCTTTCAAATATCTGAGGATTTTCTTCACTGCTTCCCAATGCTTCTTGCCAAGGTTTTCCATGTACCTACTAACCACTCCCACTGCATGTGCAATGTCTGGTCTTGTGGCTACCATAGCGTACATCAAACTGCCAACTGCTGAAGAATATGGCACTTTCGCCATTTCCTCTTTCTCAACCACTGTCTTGGGAGAGTCTTCCTTGCTAAGTTTGGAGTATGCTTGCATTGGGGTATTCAATGACTTCCCCCATTGCATACTAAAACGTTGCAAGACTTTGTGAATGTACTTTTCTTGAGATAATTCAAGAATTCCACATTGTCTGTCTCTCTTGATGTGCATACCAAGAAAGTGATTGGCATCTCCCAAATCCTTCATGGAAAACTGAGTGCTTAGCATCTTTTTCAACTGATTGATCTCATCAATTGATTTGCCTGCGATAAGCATATCATCTACATACAAGATCAAGATGATTAAAGAACCATCGTTCAATCTTTTTGTGTATAAGCAGTGATCCTCTTGACTTCTTATGTAACCCTGAGATTGCATGAATTTGTTGAATTTTTGATACCATTGCCTTGAACCTTGCTTGAGGCCATAGAGTGCCTTTTTAAGTCTACAAACCAATTCTGTCCTCGTTGGTTTTTGGGTTTCACATACGAATCCCTATGGTTGTTTCATGTAGACATCTTCATCTAGACCTTCGTGAAGAAATGCTGTGTTCACATCCATTTGGACAAGTTCCATGTCTTGGATAGCAACCAAGCCAAGCACGGTGCGAAGTGTAGTCATCTTGACTACACTACTGGAGAGAAAATCTCATCAAAATCCACACCTTTTTGTTGCTTGAAACCCTTGGCAACTAGACAAGCCTTGTATCTAGGCTCGGGATCTTTCGCTGCATACTTCTTCTTGTATACCCACTTGCAAGGTAAAGCATTTTTGCATTCTAGTAATTCAACCAAATCCCATGTCTCATTAGCCACAATCGAATTGTATTCTGATTGCATAGCCTGCTCCAGCTCCCAGTTAACGCTATCCTCCATTTGTATAGCTTCTTTATAGCAGGTTGGCTCTCCAATGTCAGTGACCAAAATGTGGTGTATACCCGGCTCAAACCGCTCGTGCGCACGTGATACTCTCTCAGAGTGTCTTAGTGCCTGACTGCTTGACTCTGCTCTCTCCGGAGCAATAGTAGTATCTTGCACTTGAGGAGTAGGTGCAACACTACTAGACTGAGTTGGTTCGGAGGCTACATCCTCAAAATGAACACGTCTGTACTCAACATCTTTGATGGGCTTCTTGTGCATTTTTGATTCATTGAAAATCACATGTGAGCTACGGATGAGTTTGTTTGATTCTGGGTGCCAGGGACGATATCCCATCTCTCCATTTGCACCATAGCCAATAAAAATGCATTTGTGTGATCTGGGATCTAACTTTGGACGAAGTTCTTTGGGCACATGTACATATGCCTCACATCCAAATACACGTAAATGCTCATAGCTTGGCCTTTTGCCAGTCCATAATTCCTCTGGAATTTTGAAATTCAAAGGAGAACTAGGTGACCTGTTGATGATGTGAACTGCTGTTAGAACAGCTTCCCCCCAAAACTCTCTAGTAAGCTTCGCCATAGACATCATAGAGACAACTCGCTCTTGAATCGTACAATCCATTCTTTCAGCTATCCCATTTTGTGCAGGTGTGTATGGAGCAGTAAACTGCCACTGAATGCCTCTTCTATAGCACAAATCCTTGAACTCTATGGAGACGTATTCTCCACCATTGTCCATGCGAAAAGCTTTGAGCTTTTTTCCTGATTGGTTCTCAACCATGGCGAGGAATTTTTGGAATGTCGAAAAGACTTCTTCCTTACGTTTAAGGAAATACACCCACACCTTTCTGGTAGAATCATCTATGAACGTGAGAAAGTAGTTCGCCCCCCCTAGAGTTTTATGTGGCATTGGACCACACAAATCACTGTGCTCCAAGTCTAGAGGTTCGGCTAGTTTCTTATTCAATGGCGAAGATGTCAATCTAGTCTGTTTGCAATATAGACAATGCTCACACAATGGAAATTCCATCTAATCTAACACAGGTAAGTAGCCAAAACGCTGAAGTGTTTTCATTCCCTTTTGGCTAATATGCCCTAGCCGGCTATGCCACAACTCAGGAGACGGCAGCTCGGCAACATAGATAGAGTGTTCGTCGACACTCGAAACAAACAAAGAGTACATGGATCCATTTTTATTACCTTTTATCATGATAAGGTTGTTCTTGCGGATCATCCAAGAACGATTACCAAAAACTGTAGTGTAGCCAAGATCATCCAATTGCCCTATAGAAAGCAAGCTTTTCGTAAGCTTGGGTACATGTCTGAAATTCTGTAGCACAAAAGTAGTGCCATTATGCATCTGAAGTTTCATATCACCAATGCCAATAATGTCAATCTCATAGGAATCACCAAGCTTGACTATTCCATGCATGGATGCATAAGAGGAAAACCACTCTCTATGCGGTGTGACATGAAAACTTGCACCAGAATCAAGGATCCAATTCTGTGCATAACCCTCATCCTGTGCAACCAAAGCATCTGGAGTGAGATCTGAAGTGAAAATGAGAACATCTGAGGCATCTGCTGTCACCTCGGCATGAATCTCTGTGGGCATAATGAGCATCACTGGAGGAGGAGCATCCTCTACTGAAGTGGTAGGTATGGGAGACTCAACAATATTGAGCTCCTCAATCTTGACTGTACTTTTGCCTTTTCCAGAATTATCCTTTTGCATGTTTTTCTGATCTCTTAGAAAGCTGCGACAATCCTTTTTGTAATGACCCTTCTTGTGGCAATAGTAACACTCGACATTTCTGGCATTGCGGTCTCTACTTTGGTTCCTGTGTCTGCTAGGACTACGAGGATTTCGCTCTCCACTTTTGCTTTTGTATTTGTTCCTGTCACGGACTCTTGGATTTGTTGAACTGCCAACCATATATGCATCTCCATGACTAGCATTATCGAGAGATTTACGACGAATCTCTTCAGTGAGCAACACATCTGTGATAGCATTGAACTCTAACTTGCCATTCGGAACTGAATTGCTAATGGATGTGCAAAAGATATCCCATGAACTGGGTAGAGAGCATAACAAGAAGATAGACTTGAGTTCATCGTCAAACTCCTTAAAGCTCTGAGATGTCAGCTGACTAAACAAGGAGTTGAACTCATTTAAGTGACCAGAAACTGTGCTACCTTCTTTCATGTTGAGCTTCATAAGCTTTTTCATGAGGAAAAATTTGTTGGATGCACTTTTGCTCTCCCATGCTGAACATAAGCTGTCCCAAAGTTCCTTGGTTGTTTTCTTCCCTATGATAGTGAAGAAGACTGACTCGGCTAGATGTAGACATATCATAGCCATGGCTTTTGCATCCAAAAGCTCCCATTGAGCTTGTGTATAATCATCCTCCTCTGCGCGCTCTTTCAACGGTTCTGAGAGGCCTTTGTTTATCAAAACATCTTTCATGCGCTCTTTCCACATGGTGAAGTTGCTGCCATCGAACTTCCGAATGAAATACTCCTCCTTTTCTGAAGAAGAAGCCATCGCTGACAAGAGGGTTTGAGAGGTGCCAACAATGAAAGTCACGACTCACGGGAAGCTGTAGAAATTTGGATAGAGTAACCTTTGTATCGGGAGTAAAATTTCAACCGAAATAGACTCAAAAGTGCCAACAATGAAAGTCACGACTCGCGGGAAGGAAATCCGGCAGAGTCTCCTTTGTATGAGGAGTCAAAACTCAACTCAAAATGCAATTTGTGCCAACTGCACTAATTGGGCATCTGCTGCACAAAACCACTGCTATGTGAGTGCCAACTCGACGTCAAAAGCATAAATAACCGTCCAGATACATATCCTATGGCGAGGATACCGTAAAGGGGAACTCCAGCTACCTGTATCACCGAAGGTGTCTCAACATTCGAGCACACCCCAGCTCAAAGAAAACCTCACTCTATCGACGCTCCAAAGGCTAATGCAGACACAAATGGACTAGCCATAGTCTCAGAAAGGGCTCTTCCGGTCCGAGTCTCAGAAACGGCCGAGAAAAACTGCCAAAATAGCCAAAAAATGGCTCCACACGTAGTACAGTGGGCAGTGTCCACAACTCAATGTACATGAGTAAAACCACGCTCAAACAGGCGCCAAGAACTGCTGCATGCAGTGAAAGTGATCCTTGCGGGGATATCTGCTCTCAAAAGAGCTTAGTAGCACTAGGTGTGCTCACAACAAAATGCATCTGTAAACGCATGTGTCCGCAGAGAATCTGCTGTTGAAATGACTGCCAAATCGCCTGTGAAAGCGCTGTGTCTGGTAACGTGGAGAATCTGTGAGTGAATGGTCTGAAAAACCCCCTGTAGCCTGTAACCTTTGTGTCGGTGTCGCTATGTGCCGATTTCTGTCGCCGGGCAGAAATATGCTAGTCGAATAACTGCCAAAGGTGTCGTATCCGTAAACTGTGTCGTACAGAGCGATTAGTGCGCTCGGTGCCGATGTTGGGTGTCACTCCTCTATGATAGAGGTACCTCACCCCCGCATGTCGCAAGCACGGTCGTCGATCGCGGGAACGCGCTCGTCTGGGGAAACGCCCGGTGTCTGGGTTGGATGTTGGAGATCCGCCGCAATGAGCAGTGTCCAGCCGGTGCGCATGAGCGGTGTCGATGTCGATGTCGCCTTCCGCCGCCGTCGGGCGGAAGTGGCTAGCCGAGTAGCCGTAAAATGCCAATGCTCGAGCGGTCAATGCCAAGTCGGATCGGTATCGAACGTTGATCTTGCTCGATCTGTCAAGATCGCTCTCAAGCTTGTTGAACTCGGTGTTGTTACCATATACATGTGGTAGTGATGTGTGTGAACACACTAGGACCTCCGGGGCATTTTTTCCCTCTGTAGGAGGTTTTTTCCCCCGTGCATTGTATATACGCCCATCACTCTAGGGCAATCTATCTTTTCATTGCACACTAAGTAACACACTCTCTATTGTGTGCCTTGAGCTTCCTTCGTCTTCTCCAAGCTGTGTGTGTTTCTCTGCAACCCTAATTCCAACAATTGGTATCAGAGCAGGTCACGTCCTCCCGGGCTTAGTCGCCAGCTGCTCCAGCACACGCCTGCTCACTTTCTCCGATTTCAGTGAGCTTTGGCGAGTGTTCGCAGGTCGACAAACATTTTGGGGGAACTCGAAGAGCTCGGTCTGCTCAAAATTTTGATTTGGGCTCACTTCGGCCTCCGTTTCCACTACGGGCAGTACTACACAGGCTATTTCGTCATTTTGTGCAGATTTTCTGTCAGTGCCGCTTTCTGCATAACAGGTGCCTTATAGTCTTCTACGGTTTGTGCTATATAGCACAAGTTGTTCCTGCTCCATTTCTCCAATTTTCGGGCAGTTTTCACATCAGGTGCAGCATTTACCATGGCTGACAACAACAACACAGATGTGTTCAAGATGTTTGCTGCTGAGGACAGGTTGGATGGGGACAACTACCCTATGTGGGCTTATATGATGCAACATGTTCTTGTGTCAAAAGGTGTCTGGAACATTGTGCAGGGCATTGATGTACGTCCTAGTTCTGAAGATGTAGGCGATGTTGAGGATGTTGCAGGTCTTGCTGCAAGGATTGCAGCTGTTAGAGTTGTTTTGCCTACGGCAGAACAAGCTCGTTGGGATGTTAAGGATGCGCAGGCTCATGCATTGATTGCGTTGTCTGTGAAGCGCACCATTATTCCTCACATCCGTTCAGCAAAATCTGCAAAACAGGCTTGGGATATTCTAGCAGGTCTTTATGCAAGCCGCAATGACGCTAAAATTGCTTTGCTGCGTAAAGAGCTAGAGTCGAAGATTATGCATGAGGAAGATGATATGGACACTTTCCTTGCTAGTGTCAAGGATATCAATGAGCAACTCATTTCTGCAGGTGAAGTCATTTCGGACAGTTCCCTTGTGCAGACTGTTCTTGATGCCTTACCAGATTCCTACCAGACTTTTGCTAGTACTTGGAGACTGATGACCCAAGGAAATCCTGAAGTTGTCAAGTTTGATGCATTATGCACATTGTTGTTGCAAGAGTCACTTTCTAGAAAAAACAGGACTAGGCAGCGTGCAGTTGAGCAGGCTTTTATTGCTTCTCAAAGAAAGGGTGGTAACAGTAATGCAGCCACTTCTTATGGTTCTGCTGCGAGTGGCAAAAATTCTGTTCCTAATGCTTCTGGTGGCAGCATTTCGTCTGGCAATTCTGGTGATAAGGGCAAAAAGAAGATGCGTTGCCATTATTGTAAAGCCAATGATCACTTGATCAAGTCGTGTCCTAAGTTGAAGGCCAAAGAGGCTAAGAAGAAAGAGGGTGGTTCCACTGCAAATGCTGGTTCCACTACAAATGCAGCCATTGTTGAGTCTTCTGTGAAAGGAGATTGTGATGCTGATGTTGATGCAGAATGGGCTTTTAGCGCAGAGTGCACTTACAATCCTGTTGTCCATGATGCATGCTTGTCAGTTGCTGCAGATTCACATGTGTGGTATTTCGACAGTGGTGCTACAAAGCACATTACCTCACATCGTGAATTGTTTACCTCTCTCGAGTCTGTCCCTCATGGGAATTCAGTCACTTGTGCCAACAACGCCTCTTATCCAGTTCAGGGAGTTGGAAAGATTGTGCTCACTGCTGCTAATGGCAGTTCCTTCACACTTGTTGATGCACTTTATGTACCTGGGATCAAGAAGAATCTCTTGTTTGTATCCGCACTTGCTAGACTTGGACTTGTAGTCAAATTTGTGGATGACAGATGTACAGTTCATGATCTCAGTTTTGGTGATGAAATTGTTGCATCTGGGCTTTTGTACCGTGGGCTGTATAAGCTCACTTTGTATGACAAGTGTGGATAAAATTTTGCAAATGCTGTTGCAGATTCAAGGGCTATTTCAGATGCAAAACTTTGGCATGCACGTTTTGGTCATCTGAATTTTGCCAGTTTGCTGCGTTTGCAGAAATCTGATATGGTTGCTTCTTTGCCGCCTCTTGAAGCACCTGTCAAACATGTTTGTGAAGGCTGTATTCTGGGTAAAATGCAGCGTTCTAAGTTTCCAAAGGATGGTTCACTTAGGGCCACATGCAGGTTGCAGCTTGTGCATAGTGATGTTTGTGGGCCCATGCAAACTCCGTCCTTGGGCAATTACCTGTACTTCGTGACTTTCATTGATGATTACTCCAGGCATGCATGGGTATTTCCGCTTAAAGCGAAGTCCGAAGTTTTTATGTGCTTCAAACAATTTTTGGCTATGGCTGAAAATGTCTCAAAATGTACTATGGGCACCCTCCGTTCCGATCGAAGGGGGGAGTATATGTCTCATGAATTTAATGCATTTCTGGCTAGTCGTGGGATAAAACACCAATGTACAGTGCCTTATACACCTCAGCAAAATGGTGTTGCTGAGAGGAAAAACAGGTCACTAACGGAAATAGCACGATGTATGGTCAAAAGTCAAGCTTTGCCGCATTCTTTTTGGCTTGAGGCCATCATGTGTGCCACTTATGTACTTAACAGGTGTCCTACAAAAGCTTTGCAGTCTATTACTCCATATGAAGCATGGCATGATAGAAAACCTTCTATTGAGCACATGCCTGTTTGTGGCTGTTTGGCATATGCTTTGGTGCCACAAGTGCAGCGCAGAAAATTGGATGATAAGGCTGTCAAATTTTTGTTGGTTATAGTGCTGAAAGCAAAGGTTACAGGTTGTATCATCCGCAAACAAAACGTATTCTGGTTTCACGGGATGTAGTGTTTGTGGAAGATTCTGTTCAGCCCTTGCTGTCATGTACTAGAGACAGTAATGTAAGCTCAAAGGACATTTATGACACTTTGTTGCCTCTTTTCAGTGGTGGAAATATGAATGTAAGTTCCAATGAGGCAAATGTACAGCCTATGGGGGTTTCTGAAAATGTTTTAGAACAGCCTATTACTGATGCAGATGTACATGATGTACTTGATGAGGAAAGGGCTGAAAATGAGCAGGCTAGAGGTATGCCAAAATGGCTGGTGCACACTTTGCGTGACAGTAAATTGGATGCACCTTTATCTAGTCGTACTCGTTCAGGCTCTCGCCATGCATCTTATGCATCAGATTGTTATGCTTTGGCTGTGTCTAGTTTACATGATGTTGAGGATCCTCTGTCTTTTGATGAAGCACAGAATTCAGAAAATTGGATTCCTGCCATGAAATCAGAATATGATGCACTTATAGAGAATGACACATGGACTTTATGTGATTTGCCTCCTGGAAAAAAGGCCATTGGTACGAAGTGGGTTTACAAGTTGAAACGCAAGCCGGATGGTGAGATCGATCGCCATAAGGCTCGACTTGTTGCAAAGGGTTATGCACAACAAAAAGGCATAGATTATGAAGAGACTTTTGCTCCCACTTGTCGTATGACTACTGTGCGTTTTCTATGTGCATTGGCAGCTAATTTTGGTTGGGATGTACATCAATCAGACATTGTTACTGCTTTCTTGAATGGTGACATATTTGAGGAAGTTTATGTAACGCAGCCTCGCGGTTTTGTCATAAAAGGACAAGAGGACAAAGTGTGCAAATGTAAGAAGGCTTTGTATGGGTTGAAGCAATCTCCTCGTGCTTGGTATGAGAAAGCTGACACTCATTTGGTTAAACGAGGCTTTCGTAACAGTCCAACAGAAAGCACATTGTATGTAAAGCGTGAGGATGATGTATTTCTCATTGTGGTTCTTTATGTTGATGATTTGCTGATCACTGGACCAAATGAGAGACATATTGCTGAATTTAAGGCTGATTTAAATGCTACTTTCAAGATGAAAGATTTGGGGCTGTTGCATCATTACTTGGGTATACAGTTTAAGCAGTGTGATGGTGGTATTGCCTTGTGTCAGAAAAGTTACATAGAGACATTGCTATGTAAGTTTGGACTTGAGGATTGCAAACCTATTGCCACTCCCATGGAAATAGGTTTGAAATTGAGTCTACATGATGCTGGCGATCCTGCTGATGTCACTCTTTACCAAACTGCTGTTGGCTGCCTCATTTATGTATGCAACACGAGGCCAGATATTCAGTTTGCAGTCTCGCAGGTCAGCAGATTTATGCATAGCCCAGGGTCTAAGCATTGGCAGGCTGTCAAGAGGATTTTTCGCTACCTTAGTGGCACTTTACATCTTGGCTTGTTTTATCCCAAGGGGGGATCATTGCCGCCAGACTTACATGCTTTTTCGGACTCAGATTGGGCTGGTTGTTTTGACACGCGAGTGTCCACAAGTGGTTTTTGTTTCATGCTTGGCAGTTCATGTATATCATGGTTGAGCAAGAAGCAACCTACTGTGGCCACTTCGAGTTGTGAGGCTGAGTACAAGGCAGTCTTCACAGCTACGGTTGAGTGTGTATGGCTCAGACGCCTTATGGCTGACTTGGGTGTTGGACAGGACACTGCCAACACTATCTACACTGACAGTCAGAGCGCATTGGCAGTGGAACCCAGTTTTTCATGCTCGCACAAAGCACATTGAGGTGCATTACCACTATGTCAGGGAGAGGCTCTCAGCAGGAGAGATCAGCTTGGCTTATGTGCCAACACAGGACAACCTTGCAGATCTTTTCACAAAGGCATTGTCTCGTGAGAAGCTTGAAGCTTTCCGCAAAGCTTTGGGCTTACTCCCCTTTGTGGACTGATCCTGTCCTCAGGGCATGGCACTTCCCTTTACTCATGTGCCAGCTCTCGTTCACCGCATCACTCTAGGGGGGATTTGTTACCATATACATGTGGTAGTGATGTGTGTGAACACACTAGGACCGCCGGGGCATTTTTTCCCTCTTTAGGAGGTTTTTTCCCCCGTGCATTGTATATACGCCCATCACTCTAGGGCTATCTATCTTTTCATTGCACACTAAGTAACACACTCTCTATTGTGTGCCTTGAGCTTCCTTCGTCTTCTCCAAGATGTGTGTGTTTCTCTGCAACCCTAATTCCAACAGGTGTGTGGTTGTCGAAATCGGATGACGATGTCAAAGAAGTCGATGACGAAGTCGGAGAATGGCTGTACGCTAATGTCGGTGCACGTCGCTCGTCAAGAGCAAGATCTGTTGTGGTCGACTCACCAAAACCCCTACTTCTCCTCAATTCTGCAAGCTAAATGCTGCCCAATTCAGCTCAGTGCTCGATTCACAAGCAAATGGACTCGCTACAGCTCCAACTCCTGAGTGTGTGTGTGTGTGTGTGTGTGTGTGTGTGTGTGTGTGTGTGTGTGTGTGTATACACTACCACACACATTCAATTTCAACTTGTGAATATTCTTTGATTTTGTGGCTCGCCACTACTTGTGGGAATAAGTATTTGCACACACTATAGTGTGTCAAACAAACAAGCAAAAAATGACTACCTGTTTTGCAGAGAAATGCCGACTTTGTGTGTGTGTGTGTGTGTGTGTGGGGCAAAGAGTGACGAGGTGGGAGGAGGGTGTGAGTGTGTGGTCTACCGTCTGCTCGATTTGCCCCTTGGCAAGCTCTTGCTCGATGCTGCCATTCTAAAGCTTTCGATAGTTCTTGCACACAGATCGATTTTCTTGCTTGACTTCAAGCTCTCAAAAGCTCTATTTGCATTCCCTTGACCTCGCAACGCTATCCAATTTGACCCTCAGAAAACACTACTTCCCTAATCACCCCCACACAGTCTCTGATCATGGTCTGCCAAGCTCGATTAGCTTTCGATCTGTCCGATTTGCTGTCATGCAAGCTCTCAAAAATCATTCCTCGATTCTCTGCTCGGTTTCCTGAGCTTTACTTGTTGATGAGATCCTCGACTCTGCTCGTTTGCAGCCAGCATTGCTTCTACTGCTCTGCAAATCGCCTCAAATGGGCTCGCTATTCTCTAAGCTTGCCTTTGACTCCCAAGCTTCCTTTGCTTCAAGTTTTTGAATCTCAATTGATTGCAATGCTTGCTCAGTTCTACTGTGTGATGCTTGCCAAGCTCCCCGATTGTCTGCAAAGCTCTCAATCTCTCAAGGGTTCCTCCTCGAACTGAGGGCTGCACGCGTGGTGTGTAGTAGCCAGGATGCACCCGTGCTCTGATACCAATTGTTGTGCGTGTGTAGTGCGTGTATGGAGTGTGTGCAAGAGAGGGGGAGAAGAGAATAGGGAAGGGGATGAAGCACAATCCACAACAGGGAGTTTGGGTTAGTGGAGAGGAAAGTGAGAGAGTAGTCAACTCTCTCCCTATATTCAATTAGGTGAAAGTATAAACATGGGCGGTTTCCCATGGCCACCCAGCCTACACCCCAACAGTAATGGTGTGTTTTGGACAACATCTTGGGCTCTAAGGACTAGGTGTTGCAATGGTTGCTCAACAAGTGGGACATGCATCAATGTAGGAATTCCAGACAAGCTTGCTCAGCTAAAGATGGTCTACTTGGCATTATGCATTCAAGCACTAACCAATCCATAGCTTGATGACCATACCTACTATATACATTGCAATACATTACTCTAAAGGTAAGACATTCATCGGTACTATGTGGACCCAAGAAAACTGAGCACCATTGTTGCTCCCTCCTTGGATACATATGGTGGAGTACAATTATCTCTAAGGCTTTCTTGACTAGCCTTGGTGAGATGTGCCAAAGTAATCTCACATATATGTTTTTCTCTTTAACGATTGACTTTATTGTCATTGGAAAACGCTGCAAAATCACCTAATTGAGCATGTATAGTAAATGTAGGTGCTCTTAGAACTACAAGTGGAATGGGGGTTGGCATTGAACTTGGCATACACATGGTCCTTTTGTCCCATGCTTGGTATGGTGTTGTGCCAAGCAGTGGTCCAAAGTTCACAAGTGTGGCCCTAGGCACAACAGATGCAATATATGACATGTTATTGTTAATTGGCATAGCTCCACTTGAATAAGATATTCGATAATACGATTGTGGAGCATAAGCCATTGGAATAATTGGGGGTGTAGAAGCTACAAGAGTATGAGTGGAAATAGGTACATATAATTGATGCACACTTGTAGGTCCTAGTGTAGGTACTACTAATAACCGAGGGAAAGGATGCACTTTCCATCATGCTCATCGTTGGAGTAGGAAGGTCTCCAAGAGAATGTTGAGCTAGCTCTAAGAAACTAAAGATACCTCTTGTGTGCTAAAACTACATTGAGACTCCATGCAAAACAACATATGAGGGATACATGGGACTCACCAAAGGAGTCTCCATTTGTGATAGGGTTGGTTGTTTGGCCTTGTTAACATCCAAGAATTTCATAAGACCCGTTGAAGGCCTACTAGTTCTTTTGTTTTGCCTCTCCAACTAGACAATCCTATGGATGTCATCACAGACTATCTATTGTTAATCCTCTAGATTCGTGGCACAAGATTTGGACTTTACAACATCTAACCAACCCACATGGTATGTGTACCCAGTCCCATGTATAGATCTGCTAAAGTTTTAGTATGTAATTTTCATTGAGAAATACCCCATCTAGGATTGGTGTGCTAGAGGTTTCCCTTGAAGTAAATGTTTTGTGACTCTCTATGGGTTGACTCTTAATGACTGCTAATTCGGGAGAACTTGATTGCTCGAATACTATGGTTGCTATCATAGGGGCCTTTGCCTTCATTGCTTGGAATTTTCTACCATCCATAAGCTTTTAATTTCCCTCTCTTTAGCTGCTTGCATATAACATTCGACTTCTTGCACTTCTGCAAGAAGTGCAAGACTCCTACCATCAAGTAATAGAACTTTAGAGGGTGATAGCCTTGTAGAGCCTTCAATAAATGTAGTGAGTGGGATATCCACATTGTAACATTTAATGGCCTAAAAACTTGTGTAGCGGAAATTAGCATGAACATAGTGGGCATTTCATTAGAATAGATTCCTAATGAGAATTACAAGAGTGCTTGGGTGGAGAGAGCAACAAAAATCATAAGACCTAGTTAGATAGCATGAACAATACTTTGAAAAGAGAGAGAAATTAAGCTATTGACAACAGTTTGAGGACCGATTTGCATGGAGCCGGTCCCCCCTCCAAAAGGCTTTGTATTATGGTTTCTCCCATCAAGAGAGACATTGTACAATACAATTCTTTGTGTTCCTTCAAGACTAGCTAGTGCAATTGTCATAAAATCTAATATCTAATATCTAGCCAACCCAAATGATTTTCTCATATTAAATTGATCACTTAATGTGGGAGAATAAACGGGAACAAGTGTTAAGATATAGACATGTGCTTATAGATCTATCTCAACACGGGGCCAATGGTAAAGGGGCCCAAATGAGAGATGGTCTATCAAAGAGAAAGGCTAACAAATGGAGCATAAGACCTTAGGGTTAGCTTCATTGAAGACCTCCAATAATGTGTGTAAAAGGCCTTTGACCTTAGGTAAGCTAGGGCTGAGCTTGAGGCGCGGGAACCCAACCCAGCTCGAGGTGCTTGTCCTGCTTGTCATGCTTGATGACTAAGGTGCTTGAGGTGCTTGAGATTCTTGAGGTGCTTAATTATTGAGATGCTTGAGGTGCTTGACATGCTTGAGATTCTAAGGTTGCACTTGAGGTGAGAACCCAACCCAAGCTTAAAGTGCTTATGAGCCAAGCTTGTGGTGGGAACTGGGCCTATGCATGAGGGGCTTGAGGTGTCAAAAAGTCAAAGATTCAATCCCTACAAGGAGGGGGCGAGCCCTACATGAGGGGGGATGAGAGAGAACACCCACACACTCACACAAGGCATGCATGGTACAAATAAAGCAAAAGGGACACTTGTCAAGTTCCTCCTCATGTTGCCCTCATGGTGTGCCTGAAGCCTATTGGTTGGCCACCCAAGGGGTCCAATAATAATTTAGGAGATTTAATTAAATGATTTAGCATTTATCTAGCCCTCTCTCTCAAAGGGGAAAGGGGACACTTGTCTCAAAGCTACCCTTGCTGATTGTAATGCCTCCTGCTTGTGATTGGCTAGGCCTGGAGGGGTCCAATGAGCTTCAAGCATGAGCTACAAGGGGGCGTCGATCCAAGCAAGCTAGGGGGTTGCTTAGGGGGTATACTCACCCACACACACTCACAAACACTCTCATTGTGTGCTATGCAAAGTGCAAGAGATGCCTCTCCTTCTCCAAGCAAGTAGAGGTTGAGAGCCTACACCAACACTCTTGGATATGGAGTGCAAATCCAACCAAGAGCCATGCTTCAATGCTTAAGCTTGCCATCTCCTTCTTCTTCATTACTATGCTATTATGTATGCTAGCAACAAGAGTTATGATAAGTGAGGAACTAATTCTTTCTCCTACGAAATGTTTCTTCTTCCTCTTCCCTACCCTCATTCCCTGCTAGCTCTCTCCACCTTCGAAGGTGTTTGAGGTCTTGGGACTGAGGCTTGGGATAGTTAAAGCTTTCTTCAAGTTTATGTTATGTTTGTGATGCATGAAGCTTTCCATCTTCATTGCATCACCTAGGTCACAAGGAACACAAAGATTGTATTGTAACAAGTCTCTCTTAATGAGAGAAATCATAATACAAATGCCTATTGGAGGGGGGACCGGCTCCACATAAATCCGGTCCTCAAGTGTTGTCATGTTCTCTAAATTCTCTCTCTTGCAAAAGTATTGTTCATGCCAAGTTAACTAATTGCTATGATTATGTTGCTATCTTCAATTATGTTCACCCCCTATGCTCACAAAGTCATTTCTCAAAAGTACTCTTATTAATTTTCGCTACTCTCAAATTAAATAGGCCAATTCCATTACAACAATGAAGATGAAACCTTCATGCACTAAGCAAAACACTTAGCAAACACAACATCAATTATCCCCGGTCTCAGTCCCATGACCTCACACACCTTCGAAGATGGTGAGAGCTAGCAGTGTATGAGAGTAGATTGAGAGGAAGAAGGAGTATCTTACGAGAAAGATGTACATCTCCTCACATAATCACTCATATTAGCATAGCTTAGCTTAGTAATTAGCATGGTAGAGGAGATGAGCATGCATTGAAGCTTGGCTCTTGGTTGGATTTGCATCCACATGCCAAGAGTGTGTCGATGTAGGCTTCTATCTCACAAGCTTGGAGTAGGTGATGAGCTCTCCATTAAAGCTTGGGAAGAGATAGTCTTTTTCTTGCTTCTCACAGAGACTGTGTGAGAGTGTGTGTGTGATAATGCCTTGCAAAAATCAGCCCCCTCTCTCTCTTGGGCGAGCCGCTCTTGCTAATTGCTCTTGCTATCGTCCCATTGGACCTTCCCAGGGCTAGGCAATGACTATTAAGAAGCATAAGTGATAGCCTTCTGACATGTGTCCCCCTTTCCCCTTTTGTGAGAGCTTTAGGTAATTTAATAATTCAACTAAACTCTCATTGGACCCCTTTGCCTCCTGGCCAATAGGAATCAGGCAAGCCATTGGGCTGCTGAATGCTCATTGGACCCCTTGGGAGACTATCCAATAGTCTTCTAGAGGACTTAATTCTCATTGGTTCTTTTATTAAGTGTTTTTAAATTAATTAAACTAGATTTACTCTAGCCTAATTCTCATTGGTCCACCTCCAAGGCCATCCAATAGGAATTGGGTACACCTTGTGGGCATCTGGCCTAGGGAGCTGACATGTGTCCCTCATTCCCTTTGTGTAAAGGGAGCTTGTGTGTGTGTGTGTGTGTGTGTGTGGATTTCTCTCTCATCTCCTACATGCAAGGCTCGCCCCCTCACAAGTAGGGATTGCAAAGACTTTTTTGTACACACACAAAGCATCCAATTCCCTTAAGGTTGACCTTTGGACACAACCTTTGAATTTTGGAACCTTAGCATTTTGGAAGTCTTAATGGGCTGAACCTTAGGGTCTTTTTAGCCCATTGTTGCACATGGCTCTTTTGCAGATGGCCCCCCCTTTGGATCCCTATTTTCCCTCCTTTGGATCCCAACTGTGGCCGGTCTGCTAGCTTAACAAATATTCTAGCTTTTTCTCCCCTGCACTTCCCCATATTAAATGATCAGTTTAACATGAGAAAATCATTTAGGAGAATTAGATATTGATTATTATGACACACATGGACACTCTTAGGGAGTGCAACAGGGTCTACATGAGATGTAAAAGGTGAATCTACCTCCCTGTATCCTTCATTTACTTCATTAGTTGTAGGTTCATAGCGAATAGCTCTACTAAATGTTTCCATTAGGTGACTTAACACACTAGCACTGGGCTGTGGGGCCAAGACAGGTACTTATTGATTTGGATACTCAAGGTTTGGTGTAGGATGTCCCTCCATCACTCCATAGTCAGAGGAAGTGTCACTAGCACATCGAGGTGTTCGTGGCCCCCAAAATAAGCAATTCCTACCTTGCCATGTGGGTGAAAGTGCAATTTTAAGGAAGGCTTTTTGGAGGGAAAGACTTTTCCTCTATCATAGATGCCCTCTTTACCCTTGGGAGGACTAGGCTATATATATAGTGTAGCTCTCACTATTGATCTCACCAAGGAGGAGGCTATGGAAGATGATACTCTGTGTGTGTGTGTGTGTGTATAAATCAAAGACCGATCCCACGACTATCTTTCTTTTTTCCACCCGCCCAGTGACTAGTTAGAGCCATTTTTTATGTGTAAATTAATTCTTCTTTGAAAGAATTCTTCTCCCTCTCTCCTATGCCTTTTTTTAAAAATAGTTTTTTTTCAAAAATTAAAAAGAAGAACCTTATCGCTTATGAAACTATGGACTGATGACTAAGTGGTGATGTGAGTAACCTGCCAGCTACGGTGGTAACAATTCAAAATAAACCACATGACAATACACAGACAAATAGAATCGACAAGTTTGAACTAACAATGACCATGCAAAATACCAAAATCCCATATCTATAGAGATAATAATCAAAATCAATAGCAAATGCACCCTTCCCAGCCTTTCCTATTAAATTAAAAAATATAACCTCGAACAACAACAGAACGTGCAACTAGAGCTTGGCGCATAATAGTTCCCCAACAACATCACCAAAAATGTCAACTACAGGGGTCTTGCTATGCGTTGTGTGTGAGCCACGAAGGTTGCAAAAGAGACAACCTTGCTACATACAAGCTTGATAGATGCAAACAATGTATCACTCACCTTGCTATTTCGTCATCCAGGAGAGAATCTTGCGCTATAGTGAAGAGGGAGCACAATATCTACTACTCAATCAGCTCGGTGCCATCGTACCATCGCCGATGCTCAATTGTATGCCCCCCCCCTCTCTCTCCCTCACACACACACACACACACACACACACACACACACACACACACACACACACACACACACAGCTAGAGGATGAGGCAAGAGATAAGGATAGAAAAAGAACTCTATATTAGTACCTTGAGAATGACCTCAAAACTAGGTTACAACGTCTTTTATGTGCATCATTCCTTTCACATACGGACGCCCACAATCGACTAGTCAACACTAAATCCTTATCTCATAAAGGTCGTGGTGCACCTCTCATTCACGACCACCCAATCACTGACCATGGACCTATAGATCGACAAGCCCCGTTCATGACTAAATATAATACAATTAATAAGAATGCCATCCTAAGTTATCTCTCTCTCTCTCTCTCTCTCTCTCTCTCTCTCTCTCTTCCCCCCTCTCTCTATGTCTCTTGGGATAGTTTCCTACGGTGTTAAAACTCTCTTCTTCTTCTTCTTCTCAATACTCTTTATGGTCCTTTGTCTTTTTTTGTGGATATATCAAACGGCTCAAGATCAACTTACTCAAAGACCTTAACATTATATACGACGCTTTGTTGTATATATATTGAAAAGAGAGCTTGTAGTGGTGAACTGTGCATGAGAGTAGTCGGGCATCCTAGAATGATTATCTACATGCCATTTGGTTCACACGTGGATTCTAATAGTACACAATTCATTTGTACAGAACTACCCTATAAGCTTCTCCAAGCTATAAAAAACTTTTTGAAGCCTTTGCAATACTTGTTCAAGTCAAATGTGGAGGATAGCAAGATTAAGAGCCACTTGGTGTCAAAAGCACTTGGATAAGTTCCGTGCTGGTGAGACTTCTCTTTTGGCGATACTTCACTATGGATGAGAGTTGGTTGAGAGCAAACTGTGGGGATAAATTCACTTTGGGTGTTCTCCCAACTTTGAGAGCTATTAGATCACGTGATTTAGAGCATGAGGTCAGAGTCAACTCTACTCCAAAGTTTTAGGCAAGCAAACAAGGCTACATCGAACTTTCTACAATGTTGAGTGAACATACATGTCCAAGAATTGGGTGGCATGTAGATGAACCTATCATGAGTGGCTTGCTGAATACAATCATTCATAAAAGAAAACTTGTAATCCTAACTTGAGAGAGAGAGAGAGAGAGAGAGAGAGAGAGAGAGAGAGAGGAGGATATCATAGAGAGAGTGAGAAGGTATCATGCATAGGGTGAGAGAGAGGTACAAAATACCATAGAATAGTGCTAGAGAGATAGAAATTGAGTTAGTGCCCATTGCTTTCCTCACATTTTCAGCACGTAAGTCACTGGTTGAAAGAGAGAAGAAGAAGTTTTAACGCCATAGGAACAATCCCAAGAGAGAGAGAGAGAGAGAGAGAGAGAGAGAGAGAGAGAGAGTAACATTATAAGAAATATCCCAAGAGACCTCAAAGATGAGTCTTGAACTCAAGACTTGTGCGAGTGTGAGGGAGAGAGAGATCCTCGTATCAGCTAGCCGGCCAATAATTTGCGTCCTGTCCACCACGTGAATCTCTAGGGAGAGTCTCGACACACACACACACACACACACAGAGAGAGAGAGAGAGAGAGAGAGAGAGAGAGAGAGCGAGCGAGCTTGGCTACAAATGCAGCTATTGCTTTCACCATCGCGGGAGGGTGGAAGTGGCCAAGCTCAGCTATTGCAATCAGCATCGGCCATTCCAAACACACAAACTTGGCCACTCCGCCTCTCTCTCTCTCTCTCTCTCTCTCTCTCTCTCTCTCTCTCTCTGTCTCTGTCTCTGTCTCTGTCTCTCTCTCTCTCTCTTACTCTCTTAATCATAGCATTCCTGATCATCCTTTGATTACCATTATCCCAAGCTCTGCCTTAAATTAACAAACGATTCAATTCATTTATATCTCCTCACTATCCTGTTATCATTCTTCCTGCAGCCATATAGTATAGTATATCACTAATTATATCATCCTTTTGATTTAGTCGCTAATTGCCCATCTCATCATGAATTATTGCACAATTACATCGCTAATGCGGGATTTGCTTCTCGTAGTTTAAGCTACGAATTGCATACTAATTAACAACATTACTCAGATCCTAATTGATTTGCTGCAATTACAATCAAGATATGGATCAAAAGGCAGCCGCAAGTCTTGATGCAATCAACAGGGAAACGGTCGATCTGGTACTTGGATTTAATTCACAAGAAGATTTAGAAATTTTCTCATGTAGGAAAACGGAGTCTTTTTGAGTGTTTTTCATACAATGAATAACATCATGCGCTTCTGCTCGAGAGGCACCGAATACCTAGCTAGGTATGCAGTGCCTCCCTCACAGAAGCTCATGATGTTGAGGTAAGTCACAATGTGGGAACTATTGTGAGAATTTGTCCAAAAATTATTGTGTTTGTTCTCAGTCTCAACAGTGTCACGATCAACGCTTATCTTAGAGCAATGAAGGCTAAATTAATTGCTCAAGCTAGCAAAGACTCTTTGGTCACAGTGAACACTCAATCAAAGCCAAATTCTAATTTTGATGTTATCTAGTGCTCAATAAGAGGTTTCCATGAAACTTAGAACACTTTCTACTTGTTATGCTTAAAGTTAAATCTTGCTAAGAAATCTTTAGGTTTTCTTTAGCTTTGATTTTTAGCAAAACTCTAGTACGCAACGGTTAGGGTTTATGCCATGCATTTCCTCCTTTTCAATTGCATTGAATCAAGACCATTATCTTTCATGCATTCGATCATAAAGCTTACTTGAATCTTAAGAAAAACCCAAGACTCTTGTTACCGGGATGTGAACTTGTATCTACATATAATTTGCATCAATGAGATAAAATTTGGAGATGAACTTATCATCTACTGCACTAAACTTATAGCAGTCCAAAGCTTCTGGGTTTTTTTTCTGTAATGTGGTAGCTTACTTGGAAAATGTTACAAATAATTTTTTTCTTTATCATGATCACGAGATTTTTGAAATGCAGGAGGACATCCCAATTGAGGAGGTCTTTGAGAACTTAAAATGCTCTCAAAAAGGTCTCACCTCGGAAGAGGCACAAGACAGGGTGAAATTGTTTGGCTACAATAAACTCGAGGAGAAAACTGTAAGTATATGTAACAATATTTAGTTCTTTGATATTTATTCTTTATTTTTTATTCTATGTGTTGGAGAGTGACAGTCTTTCAAAAGCTAGAAAGAGCTTGCACGAAAAGGCATGAGGCAAGGTGAAGCCTTCACCTAGACAAAGACTCGTATGTTGACCAATTGTAGTTGAAAGTCATTTCCATCACAAATTTTGATTAATTTCAAAGCATATGCTGGCTCATTATAACAATGGCGCTCACCACCACTTACCAGAGGGGGCTCGGGAGCTACTAGAAATGAGGATATTTGAGATTAATTGCATTCTTAGCCTAATCATCAATCTTTAACAAATTTGCCAATGCAGTTAGAGGGGGCCAATCACGTGCTCAATGAATTGTCAACACAAATCCAGTGTGATTTCCATTCTTCAAATTTCCAGTCAAAGACAATGTAAAAATACGAGCATATGGCTAAGAAGCTAATCCATGATCGAAACAAAAAGACTACAAACGCACACCACTTGCTAGCTAGCACCATACTAGTGATTTTGGGAATATTCCAATCCTAAGTTTTTGAATACTTATAAGAAGGTTGACCTTGAATAACATATCTTTTAAGATCTCCATGACAACCATTCTCAACTATCTCTCTTTGCCCCTGGTATTCTTCTTCTAGATCAAGCTTTTCTACTACATGTCTACGATAACATGCTTGAATAGCTAACGACAAAGTTCTGTATCTTGTTGCTCGTTGCTATTTTAATCTACAACAAATATGTTAAGTAATGAGCTTTAATGATTTTGCTCTATTGTAGGAGAACAAATTCTTGAAATTTCTTGGATTCATGTGGAATCCCTTGTCTTGGGTTATGGAGGCTGCTGCAATCATGGCTATTATCCTTACCAATCTTGGCACAAAGGTAAACTAGTCTAGCAACCATCGACACTTGGGTAATCTCCCAAAAAATTTACTATGAGAGTATGTTCATTTGAAAGATGTTAACTCATTGGTACACGATCATGTTATCAGAAGCCGAAACCAGATTGGCAAGACTTTATTGGGATACTGACATTGCTAATAATTAACTCCACCATAAGTTTTATCGAGGAGAACAATGCAGGCAATGCAGCTGCAGCTTTAATGGCTAGACTAGCTCCAAGAGCTAAGGTTAGCAATGGGCTACACTTATCTTTAAATTTTTACATTAGTTTTTCACATTATGGAGTCACTAACATACTTTCTTCATGGAGAAAAACATTCTCTCATTTTTTCTCCAAACATGTTTAGATTTTTTAAGAGATACTTTTATTAGGTGCTTCGTGATAGCAAGTGGATAGATGAAGATGCCTCTTTATTGGTTCCTGGAGATATCGTTAGCATCAAGCTAGGCGATATTGTTCCAGCAGATGCTCGTCTCTTGCATGGAGATCCTCTAAAAATTGATCAAGTAAGAGCAAGATTACCAATTGTTATCTCCTAGACAACGTTATCAGAGCTTTGCTAATGATGTTTAACGACATAACTGCCAATTATTAGAGCTTTGCTAATGATGCTAACGACATAACTGCCAATTATTACAAAAAAAATTAGTATAACTTCTTGTGGAAACTTATGGTGATGTTTAACGACATAACCACCAATTTTTACAAAAAAAATTAGTATAACTTCTTGTGGAAATTTGTGATGAAAGTGCATTGAATACAGGGCCTTGTGTGCCCTAAAGCTTTAAAGAAAACTAGCAAAAACAACAATATCAAACATTTTCTTCTGATTACATGTGCATGTGCATTTGAAAGGTCGGCAAATAGATACAACCTATGTGTGCGTATGTGTATCTGCATATACATAAATATCTACGTGTGTGTGGGTACACATATGTACAGGTCTCTTTATGTGTGTGTGTGTGTGAAATTTTGAAGAAAATGTTAATAAAGCTTTTTGCTTTGTGAAAGAAAAGCACAAGTGTTTTGCAATGTTACAATATGCAAAGAAAATGTTCTATTCCACAAACGTTCAACATGAGAATGTACAATACTACACATAAAATTGGTTCAAAATTAGAGAGTTGATGCTATGAATGAATGACAGTCGGCGCTGACGGGGGAGTCGCTGCCAGTGACCAAACACCCCGGCGATGGCGTCTACTCTGGCTCCACTTGCAAGCAGGGCGAAATCGACGCTGTCGTCATCGCCACTGGCGTTCATACTTTCTTTGGGAAGGCGGCTCACCTCGTTGATACCACTCACCAAGTCGGCCACTTCCAAAAGGTACACACGCACACACCGTTAAGTGTACCCATTAAGAGAGAGAGAGAGAGAGAGAGAGAGAGAGAGAGAGAGAGAGAGAGAGAGAGAGAGAGAGAGAGAGATGGTGAAATGAAATGTTCGTATACGACTGTAGAAGGCCTAAAAAACCTTCGACACAAAACTGTTTAGTATAAAAAATGCAAAAGACTAAGATAATAAATGCCAAAATTTGTTCGGTAACATATCTAGATTCTACCATCGCATAAACTCTCTCATCGGCCACTACATCCAGCTTGTGTCTGCATGGTGTGGAACACGTGGGTGTGTGATATTCACTTGGATTGGTGTGTGGGTTTCTTGGAGAGATATTTCCACTTACCAATCACATCCTCCAAGCACCTTGGTGATGAGGGGTACCCCCATTGTTGGTATTCGCATGTGGTTGGCGTTACATGGCGTGAGTATCGATGCATTCCCCCCTTTTGGTTATAGCCTTGATTGATCTTAGTTGCACTGAATTGGGGTCATTTAGGGACATGAATTAAGCCCTCACAGCCATCAGGCACAAAAATTGTGCATGATGAGAGACACACTTTAAGATTGGAGATAGGTAGATACGAGGGAATATTATGAGAAGATCGCATACGTGAGTCATGAGGAGGTGGGGTCAAAGGAGCCTTGTATATGTTGCCGTGTTACTTATTATGAGATCCGAGGGAGGTACCATTGTAACAGACTTGGACACTCCAAGTCAAGAATCAACCGCGACAGCACCAAATAACCACTTCAATTCAGAGATCACCGGCGGAGTTCCGTGCCTAGAGATATTGGCCCCAAAGACTGGCGCCCCTTTCGGTATTTCTTTTTATATTAATCAGATCAAAGTACAAGAGAGTGGCTAGGGTTTCACTCTCAAACTCTGCGTCTAGATGCTCTGAGAAGTGAAGCCCTCACCACTTATTTAAAGATTACAAGGGATGCCCAAAAGCAGAGCCCCAAAAGCTTCAAATCAAAAGCAACTGCTCTTTCTCACACACAGAGAGTCAAAACTTGAAAGCAAAAGCATTCTCTCTCTCTTTCTCATTGCATAGAGTAAAAAGCGAAATTCGCATCGCTCATCATTTAAAATAAAATAAAATAAAATAAATTTTTAATTTTTTATTTTTATAAAGCCTTCGCGATTTTTCAGAAATTAGGGTTTTTGGCAGAAATTAGGGTTTGCAGGAATTTTAGGGTTTCTGGCAGAAATTAGGGTTTCTGATGTCCGCCACGTCATCACTTTGTGACATACCCCCCTCTTGAAAGCATTGTAATCGACCGCGATTACGCTTGCAAAATCGACAAAAGCCATAAACCGTCTTAGGAGACACTGACTGTTAGTACCTATGTACTAGGAACACACATCTAGCACAAGTACAAAATCGACAGACACATCACACGATATCACAGGACATCACCAGACATCACAGGACATCACATGACATTCAACATTCATTTGGATCTTAGACCATGATTTATCGGCAATGTAGCTAGCAATCACATCTAGGTCCAATCGGGACCTCATCGATGTCCGATTGACTAACCCCTATTGCAACCATGTCTATTCGAGATCAATCAGACCAAAATGCTGCAGTCATTTCGGCTATCAGTTCCTGTACTCAAAAGAAGTCAAGAACAAATCAATATCATTATCAGGAATTCCATTTCATAAAGTCATCCAGCAGAATACTGTGAGCTATCAGTATCCCTGAAGCTTAAAGAGACATTGGTGACTTTAGTATCAAAATCAAGGCATCTGTTGAAAAGGGAGCGGAGTGACTCCCCTCTTGTGCATCCCACTGCACCAGATCTCCGGCCAAGCTGAATTCTAGGTTCCGTACAGAGTAGACTATGCTAAACCAAAACATCGAGGTAAAGTTTCACAATCCGAGGAGTATCTGCTAGGTCCTCCTCCTCCATCCACTTCCCATCAAATGCAGGAAAGTTCTTGAACTTAACCAAGAACCGCCTTCGGACTTTACCTTTCTTCGTATCCTTATGTGCCAAAATCTGTTCAGGAACAAGGATCTCCTCGTTTTCTTCCACTTCGGGTTGCTCATCAGGCTCCCCATCATCAGGCACATCACCCTTAACAGGTTTCAAGAGACTCACATGCAATGCATTGTGAATCCTCCAAGTATCTGGCAGTTTCAATTGGAAGGAGACGTCATTTATCTTTTCAGTAATCTGGAAAGGGCCGTAGTATCGCATACTAAGCTTTGGAAAAAGCCTCTCCTTTCCCTTTTTCTTTCGTAGGCGTGCCTTCTCAAAAGTAAGAGCACCCAATCATCCTCCTTCAGTTTCAAGTCGCGACGATGGCGATCCGCTGCCTTTTTCTATCGTTCTTGAGACTTATGCAAAGTCTCGCGAACCTTGGCAAAAGCCGTATCCAAATCTCGCGAATATTCATCCGCTTCAAATATCTAATCTTTCGTGCTCAGGATGGATGGAACCTTCGCAGCACTTTCAACAATCTCAAATGGCGTCTTCCCCGTCGAAGAGTGTATCTTGTTATTGTAGGCAAATTCTACCAAAGGTAAGTTCTTTTCCCATTGAGTCTTCTGATCCGAGATACAAGACTTCAATAAATCTAAAACCACTGAATTGGCAATCTCAGATTGCCGTCAGTCTCCAAGTGGAACGATGACGAGAACTGCAACTGCGTGCCAATGTTCTCCCAAATTGCCTTCCAAAACAAACTCATAAATCTGGGGTCTCTGTCGGAGACAATCGTCTCAGACATGCCATGAAATCGGAAAATCATCGTGATCATTTTGTGTTCTCGGGAGATAAAAAATGAAATCCATTTCAATACTTTTCCAAGGGCGGGTGGGTATGGGTAAAGGCTTTAACAATCCCTGTGCCTTATGCCTGTCAAAATTGACCTTTTGGCATACTAAGCAACTGCGCACAAACTCTTCCACATCCTTTTTGAGTCTCGGCCAATAGTCTTTTTCATCAAGTAGCCTTCCCGAAGGGAGTATCGAGCTACTGTCTCCCCATCCCGTATCCGTGTAAAACCCACCGTATCTGCTTTTCCGAAAGCTGCTTTTCTGTGACAAGAAGTAGTGCCAACTCTGATGGTCTGTACAGACAGTAAAATCCGCTCTGAGTAGGTAATGCCGCCACTGAGTAAGAGCATGGATAACCGCCAAAAGCTCTTTCTCATAAATCTGTGCTGTCATCTCCGGCCTAGAGAACAAACGGCTCTCGTAAGCTATGACATGGCCTTCTTGCATCAAGACCGCACCCAGACTACGACCACAAGCATCACAATATACTTCAAATGACTTCTGCAAGTCCGGCAAAGTCAAAATAGGTCCCGTAGTCAATTTCTCTTTCAGTGTCTGAAAGGCAGTCACCTCTGTGGGTCCCCACGAGAGAGGTACTCCTTTCTGTGTCAAGGTATACAAAGGGGAAGCAACCTCTGCAAACTTTCGTATGAACCGCCTGTAGTACGAACACAGTCCCAAGAAGCTTCTAACTTCATGGACATTCCTCAAATCGGGCCAATCACGGATAGTCTCTATCTTGGCCGGGTCCATTTGCACTCCTATTGCTGACACATTGTGTTTAGAAAAGTGTATCTCTGGTAGGAAAAATTCACTTTTCTTTGCATTAATCACTAACGTGTGATCTCGTTATGCCTGAAAGACTTGAAGCAGATGATCTCTGTGTTCTGCCTCATTCTTGGAGAAAACAATGATGTCGTCAAAGAAAGTGCCAACAAATAGCCTGTACTCTCGAAAAATCTTGTCCATCATCCGGTTAAATGTCGCAGGAGCATTGGTTAAGCCATAAGGCATGACCAAAAACTCGAATAACCCAAAAGTCGTCCGAAAGGGCTGTCTTGTAGACGTCTCCCGGCGCGATTTGGATCTGATGATATCCACTCTTCAAGTCAATCCTGCTAAAGCACGAGGATCCCTGTAACCTGTCGAGTATATCATCGATCCTAGGAATCGGAAATCTGTACTTGATGGTGATTTCGTTGAGAGCGCTATAATCGATACACATTCTCCAAGATCCGTCTTTCTTCAAATCCAACAACAGTGGAGAGCAATACGGTGAAGTACTATGCTGGACAAGACCCTTTTCCAAGAGGTCTTTCACTGGGTTCATAATCTTTTCATTCTGTACTCGGCTCACACGGTAAGGTGGCCGGTTCGGTGGCGTGCTTCCAGGTATCAGATCAATGGTTTGATCTTCAGGCCCTCTGAAAAGCAATCAGCATGAGTGGAGAAAAATCTTGGCGTTCTTTTGATCAGGTCAAAACATATTCAACCTTTATCCATCGTTCAATTCTCTCCCAAAAGAATGAGTAAGACACTGAAGTTGATCAAGTACAATCTCTAAGCCCTTCATTTATCAAAGTCGCTTTCTCGGCCCGGTAGTCAACTACGACGTAGTTCTGGTGGTACCAAGGGATTCCGAGTAGAACGTCACTCGCGTGCCCTGAACACCCCTGTCATTGCAAACAAAGTTTGCCAATGCTTGGTGTAATGGCAACATCCCATCCGGGTGCTAGTTGAACTACCTCCGCCTGTGGCGTCAGTCTGTCGGGCGTAATTCCAAATCGAGCCGCCAATTCCAAGTGAAAAGAAGTTGGCCTTGGCTCCTTCAAAAGAGCTTCCTGATCCTTCACTTTGCCCCAAAAAGCAGCAAAGTTTGTACTTTCATTCATTTGATTCGGTGCAAGTCCCACGCCATGTGGTACCAATTCTGCTTTTCTATCTGCCTTTTCTGCCACGTTCCTCAGCTGCTCTCGAACTCTCAGGCCTGTCGTCGTTCTTTATCATTTTGTTCTTTCTGTGCCTTTTTAGGGCACTTCGCGGAGATTGTCCATGTTCCCCGCATCCAAAGCACTTCCCCTCTCTGATGAAGCGAGCTCTCTCCTCAGGAGTATGCTTGGGTCGTGCATCCTTTTTCTTTGGGTTGCTCTTTTTCTTTCTACTTTCATTCCCAGAAGTCTGTTCGGCTCGTTGTGTCATGGCCTCATCTGTGGGGTAGGTCAGACTGCCAGAGTGAATTGGCAAAGCCCCGCTTCGCATGACTCATCAACTCCTGAATAGAAGTTGACTTCTGTTCCAAGCAGCGATCTCGGATCTCTGTAGGTAGACCCAAGGTGAACTGCTCAATCTGTTCTCTGAACGAGATCTTCTTGAATGAAGAGGCGGGTAGAAAAGAGCTCCAGAATCTTTCACAGAAGCATTGATTGTATCTTTCTTGGTCATCCAAAGATGGTTCCAAGCAGCTCGTATATCTCGTTCATATTCTTGCGTCAACCAAGAATAAATAAAAAGCTTTTTAAATTTCAGCCATTTAACTGGCGCAGTCTTGTTTAAAAGAAGCGTGGACCACCAAGTACGAGCATTCCCCTTAAGGTAAGAGGTAGCTCTCCAAATCTTGGAGTGCTTTGAATAGCGTCCTCCGGCGAAAGCAATGTCAAACTGCTGTATAAAAGACAAAGCCTTCGCAGCATATGAGTATCCTGAAAAAGTATCAAACTTGATCGAGTGGCCACCTTCCTTAAACTCTCGGACTTTCTTGCTTTTATCTTCGAGAAAGTCATACTGGTTGGCTTTGTAAAAATTCTTCTTGTTAGCATAGAAGTTTCCATCATCAGAATCTGAGCTGTTTGTAGACGAGTCCTCAGTAGAACTGTCAGTCCCTGGGCGAGATTTAGTCTTCTTTGCCTTTTTCTTGTCCTTTTCGAAGCTTTGTTTCTTGCTTCGCTTTTTACCTTTTTTGTCTTCTTCGCTCGAATCTGAAGAGCTAGAAGAACTGTCAGAAGAAGAAGAAGAAGAAGAAGAACTGGGTACTTCTTCAAATCGAACACGCTTCTTCTGTTTCTTTGCCTTGTCAAATGTCGACTGACGACCCAAATATCCCGGGAAGTCAATGCTTTTCTTCTGCTTTTTGCCGTGCTTTTTGGCTTTCTTTTGCGCGTCAAAAAGCTGAGCAATCCGTGCATCAACCACCTCTTCTAATTCCTTCTCTGAATATTTCTTGTGAGCAAAAGGTTTCTTGAGAGTGGGTGTAGTGGTTTTCTGCCACTGCTCATGCACTTCTTGAAAAGAAGTCTCGCTCATATATAATTTTGTGTCCTTCGCAAAATTGAGCATCATCTTCGTTGCATCGCCGATCAACTGGCGACGCTCCATCTCTCGCCGCTCTGCTTGAGTAGCCCTTGGCGGGCCATACTCTCTGCCGGAATCTTCGTTGTGATCTCTGCCCGCATCTCTAGATGCAGAGGGAGTCGACTGATCCTTGCGTGAAGCCATAGGTGCCGCGGAAAAAAATTGGGGATCGGATTTCCCGTAGAAGAGAAATCGGCCGTGCTCTGATACCACTGTAACAGACTTGGACACTGCAAGTCAAGAATCAACCGCGACAACACCAAATAACCACTTCAAAACAATTCACAGATCACAATAGATTTGCACTGGCCCGGCGGAGTTCCCCGTGCCTAGAGATATTGGCCCCAAAGACTGGCGCCCCTTTCGGTATTTCTTTTTATATTAATCAGATCAAACTACAAGAGAGTGGCTAGGGTTTCACTCTCAGACTCTGCGTCCAGATGCTCTGAGAAGTGAAGCTCTCACCACTTATTTAAAGATTACAAGGGATGCCCAAAAGCAGAGCCCCAAAAGCTTCAAATCAAAAGCAACTGCTCTCTCTCTCACACAGAGAGTCAAAACTTGAAAGCAAAAGCATTCTCTCTCTCTTTCTCATAGCATAGAGTAAAAAGCGAAATTAGGGTTTGCAGGAATTTTAGGGTTTTTGGCAGAAATTAGGGTTTCTGCTGTCCGCCACGTCATCACTTTGTGACAACCATTGCCTTTTGGAAGGCTTTGGACCACTACATTGGATCAAGTGCTTTGAAGATCAAAGGCACTTTGGGCTCTTTTGATGCAGTCTGGAGCCTAGGCATCCTTGAAAAACAAGAGAGTGGTGGGTCGTGTGTTGCCAACGTAGAGAGCCATCAAAGACTTTTTCATTGCCAATACTAAAGCTCCACCCGCCTCTACTCCCTCACCCATTGGCCTACCTTGTCTGATGTTTTTCTTCTCAAGTAACATTGGCGAGTACCATTTGTAGAGCAAGATGTCCACAACCACGTGGACCACTTTTATAGCTTCAACACCATCAAGAGATTTGAGCCATCATTAAATAATATCGGAGGACTAATGCACGGTGATTCAGCAGTTTCTCCCAGCCCTGATGGGACCACTATGATGAACAAATTTTCTTACATTTTATGATGAGAGATTCATCATCAGTTGTGCTGTTCTCCATGATGGTCTTGCAAACAGGTTCACAATGGTACCAATAGAAAATCCTCTAGGCTTTATAGACTGGCTTTGTTTCTAGAAGTAGGTTCAGAATGTCCACATGACACATAGAGTTATGAGCATAAAAAAGAGGGCGGGACGGCAAGTGGGGGCGGGAAGCCTGAAAAAGGGCGTCCCCTGTTACTATGGACACACCGCTCTATTTTAGACGTGGTGCTAGATATAGTACATGACCACATCAAGAAGGGTATATTGTAGGAGAGGTTGCCTTAGGTGTTCGGGACTCGGGAGAAACATTCTGACAGACCTTTAGAGAAGAGAGGTAGTGTGTTGGTGAAGCTCCCTTCCATGGTGTGGCTTTCAGTTGAAGATATGTTAGATAGCGCAGTATGGAGACTGAAATACAGGGGCATCAGTAATGGTACAAGTAGAAGAAACAATAGTTGAAGGGGGTGGGAAAGTATCGACAATGTACTCAGGTTTTCCGGGCACTATTTTGGCATTGATGATGTCGAAAGCTCATTATCCCAGCTTTAAAACAACTCCCGCAACTCATTCATGGTTAACGGACAGTATTATCACTGTACTGCAAGTCACAGAGGAGCCCATTTTTGGGCTTCCAAGTTCCCGTCCCCACTCGCCGTCCCGCCCTCTCTTTTACACTAAAAATCCATTTGAGCCCCGTCCCCCGTCCCTTGTCCCCACTCCTCGGGACGTGTTCCTTGTGACTATGCTGGCCACCTACCTTGAGGCGCTCTACCTTATTAACTTGGCACTGTTGGCAGTTTAGTACGTACTGAGAAACCTCGGTCCTCGGGACTGGGAGTTAAAATCACCTGCATCCAAGACATGAGATCTCCTCTTCCTTTACTAGAATAGGATGAATTCTCCTAGCCATCCATACATAAAATGTGGAACAAGGCTCCACTCAACCTGTGTCACAGATCTTCACTTACACGACTAAAATAGGATGCATCCTCCTGACAGTCTATAAAGAATGTGTGGGACAAGTCTTCCTCTCAACCTGTGTCACAAACAACAAGGGGTTGGACCAAGGAGATGAGACCTTTGAGTAAACCAGCCTCCCTACTGGAACCAAATTCAAAAAGGCAGCACAAACCTTAAGATCCCTCAACCTCTGTTAATATGGTGAAGAGAAAAATCATGAAGCGCATTGGCTGAAGAAAGACCACATCATGAAGAGGACTGTAAAGAGATCATATCAACCTATAGGGGTTGGCATCTCTCAGCTGAGAATCTGAATGTTTCTATTGTCAAGGTCAACGAAGTGACTCAAATGCCACATCAACAATGTGACATTGGAAGGAGAGGCAAAACACGGTGGTGAAGAGTTGGTTTCTGTCTATGGAGTCTCCATTGACTCTGGGTCAGTCAAATGACTTTCTAGCTAATCATGCTTGTCTAAATGAACCCATTCTATGCATGGTTTTGCGTGTGTAGTATGTACTATTGTTGTGGGAGAGGGCAAGACTGTAGAGATGGAAGTTTGTGTTCGGTGTAGAGTTCCGAATAAGACCGCTCATCACTTGGTGGAAAGAAGATGCTGGAGCTGAGGTAAATGAAGTAGAGAATGCTAACTGGTAAGCTAAACATTTGACTTGATTGAAAGCCATCTTTTAAGTCCTTTTAGCAATTCAAAGGTGTTAACATCCAGAAGTAGTAAATTTAGACATGAAGCTACTTCACTTCAAGCTGGTACCTTATATAAACCTACTGCCCTGTACACGAGATTCTTTCTCTCTTTCAAAACACATCAAAAGACTCATGGAGAATATGAAAATTTGTGAAATAGACATATAATAGCCACAATTGGATTAGAATGCGAGAACTGCGTAGCTGCATGGCATCCAATGTTCATGATAGTTATAAGAGATGCAAGTAAAGGGAAAATGGCAAAAGAAAATATTGTTGGTAAGGTTCCAACCCATAAACCTAAACTCCCATTGTATTATAACACATGAATACTGCTGAAGGATTGATATGACCCACTAATTGACTATTGCATGCAGGTGCTATCAGCTATTGGGAACTTCTGTATTTGTTCGATAGCCATAGGCATGGTGATTGAGATCATCGTAATGTATGCAATTCAGCGTCTCGGCTACAGGCAGGGCTTGGACAACCTTCTTGTACTCCTGATTGGAGGTATCCCCATTGCCATGCCCACAGTTCTGTCCGTGACCATGGCCATTGGATCTCACCGTCTCTCCCAACAGGTACGTGCTCTTCACGTCGTTCTCTCTTTTGCTGTTTAACCAACATCTACTAGCTAGATAGGAAATGCAATTAAGAATATTTTTGCAAAATTAGGGGATGAATTTGTTGTCTAGAGTTGCATAAAAGATGGTTGCCGGATTCCTGTCTTGATGTCTAGAGTTTAGTTTTACGGATATTGAGGTGGGTGATTATTTTGAAACTTTCCTTTCCCTTCCTTTCTATCTTTCTTTCTATCTTATAAACCGTTGGGGAATGGGAGTATAATGGGGAAGATACAGTTTGTGGAACCTATACTTTAACCTGTTTAGGGAGCTATCTTCTATGGACTATTGAATTAGGCCTGATTACTATCTTTGCGTGAGTTTTGCTGTCTTTCTTCTTCCTTTGGCATCATCTTGAAACACAGTCAGGAATTTAAGGATATTTTGATGCCTGCCTGTCTTTTCTTCTTATATAGCATCTGATGTTCTAGTCTGATTTCCTTTTTTTTCTGTAGGGAGCAATCACCAAAAGAATGACGGCCATAGAGGAGATGGCTGGCATGGATGTGCTTTGCAGTGATAAGACAGGCACTCTGACCTTGAACAAGCTAACAGTTGACACGAGTCTAGTAGAGGTTTGTCATTAACTTTGCAACTAAGTAAACAAACTGCAGAAAGTAGGCGAATGGTGAAAGATCATGTTTTGAGTTTTACTCATCCGTGAAGTACTGCAATGTGAATCTGTATGCATTGTCAAACTAGGTGTTTGTCAAAGGAGTTGAGAAGGCAGAGGTGATTGTGATGGCAGCAAGAGCATCCAGGACCGAGAATCAAGATGCCATTGATGCTGCAATTGTTGGGACATTACCAGATCCAAAAGAGGTAATCTAATCAATGGAGTTAATGGAGTCCCCGGTACATGTTATGGGTTGCATGTATTAGGCACACAGAAGAAGTGCGGTATGCATGTCGATAGTCTCTATTTAATGCGCCTTAATTTTGGCAGTTCTGTTGTACATCTATTTCGCTACTCATCTGATCAAGAAAATGTGTGGCTTTCTTTCAATCAACAGGCTCGAGCAGGAATTCGTGAGGTTCATTTCTTACCCTTCAACCCTACAGACAAGCGGACAGCCATCACATACTATGATGCTCAAGAAAGCATGCATAGAATAAGCAAGGGTGCACCAGAGCAGGTAAAAATGCAGTTATTCTACTTCAATTTGTTGTTGTCTAAAGCTAACTTAATTGGTTTATCTTTGCCAATTTCCTTCAGGATGTGCATGCATATGTAGCTCATCACAAACTGTCTTTTAACTTAAAATGCTTCAGATTCTAGCTCTAGCCCATAACAAGAAAGATATTGAGGCTCGAGTGCATTCTGTTATCGACAAATTTGCAGAGAGAGGTCTCAGGTCTCTAGCAGTGGCAAGGCAGGTAAAGGCCATACAGATTTTCTTAATGTGTTTGTCCATTCGAATAAAATTAACAGTTTTGAATTTCTTGAACCTTGTGAAAATCCATATGCATGAAGGTTTTCAATGTTGGAGTTGTATTAGAGACCTTTTCTTTGGTCACTAGCCATTGGTATCTTGTTTTTATGCTTTGATGTGGCTCTTGTTACTTTTGATAAGCACAGACTGTACCAGAAGGTGTCAAGGAAAGTCCTGGAGGTCCTTGGGAGTTTGTTGGTTTACTGCCTCTCTTCGATCCTCCTCGCCATGACAGTGCAGAGACAATTCAACGTGCACTTAATCTTGGCGTTAGTGTTAAAATGATAACTGGTATGGGCCGGGGCAGCCTGTTATTTTTTTATTTACTGTAAGCTTCAGCATTTAGGTGTAGGCAATTGTAGTATCAATGAGGCCACTAGGGCCCCACACATGCAAGATTTCATGTTAGTTTCCAACAACAGTGTGGAGAAAGAGTTTATACACATAGCCTTCATCTTTCAAGTTCTTGAAAAGATTTCAGTGTGGGAGTCTTCAATCGCTAGGTTAATGTTCAATGGAAAACATGCTGATCGAGTAATAAACTTATAGTTTAGTTGATGAATAATTGTCAGCTTTCAATATTTTGACAGAGTAGGATGATTGGAAAGGCGTCAAGCAATGGAAGATAACTAACAGAAACACATTCATTTCGTAGGTGACCAGCTTGCTATCGGAAAAGAGACAGGAAGACGCCTCGGGATGGGTACCAACATGTACCCTTCGTCTGCTCTTCTTGGGCAAAGCAAGGACGAGGCAATTGCTGATCTTCCCATTGATGAGCTAATAGAGGCGGCTGATGGTTTTGCTGGTGTATTTCCTGGTTAGTAACGATTTGTGTGATCCGGTGGCATTGACAACACTCCTTGGACTCTTACTTGCGTTCTCTTGTAGAGAGAAGGGAAATATCTTTTTGATTGATGCAATTGAGGATTCAGAACCTTTGCATGTCTTTTTTAAACAAATTAGTGCAAGAGAATTGTGAAGTGGTGTTCTCGTAAATGCCAGGTTGATGTTTGTAATGAAAATTGGTTTTGCAGAGCACAAGTATGAAATAGTCAAGAGGTTGCAAGCGAAAAAACATATTTGTGGTATGACTGGAGATGGTGTTAACGATGCTCCTGCACTTAAGAAAGCGGACATTGGTATTGCAGTGGCTGATGCGACAGATGCTGCTCGAAGTGCATCTGACATCGTGTTGACAGAACCTGGACTAAGTGTCATCATTAGCGCTGTTCTCACAAGTAGAGCCATTTTTCAAAGGATGAAAAATTATACAGTAAAGTTTCACTCATCTTTTTTGCCGACTGGTTCATTATTGCAAACTAAATATGTTGAAAGTAAGGTGCTCATTGAAATTCTATTTGTGAATGTGATGCTCTTGAGCTTAATCATGTTAGCTTACACTTCTGTTGGAGTTATTAAGCCTTTCGGTTCTTCATTAACGTGTGTGTCATATTTGCAGATTTATGCTGTGGCCATTACTATCCGTATAGTGGTATGTCTTATTTGTGGACGAGTCAACTTAATGCACTCATGAACATTAAAGTTTTGCTTATGTTTTACGATATCAACAGCTTAAAATGAACGATATTTTATTATCTTACAGCTTGGCTTCATGCTTTTGGCCCTGATTTGGAAGTTTAATTTTCCTCCATTTATGGTGCTCATCATTGCGATTTTGAATGATGGTAAGCATAGCGGTGCTGCAGTTTGTGATGAAAAGTACTAGACATAAGTTGTAAGAGAACCTTGGCAGAAAATTGCGTAGTTTTCTGAATTCTAAGATGCCTCAATACTATGGATGTACGTGTTGAATTGTAAAATCTTTTGTTGGATCCAAGGGACCATCATGACTATCTCAAAGGATAGGGTGAAGCCATCGCCCACTCCGGACAGTTGGAAGCTTGCAGAGATTTTTACTACAGGAATTGCTATTGGAACCTACCTAGCAGTGATGACTGTCATTTTCTTCCACCTTGCTCATGGCACAACATTCTTTAGTGTAGGTCATCGGACTCTTTTATTTTTTGTGGAGTTAATGAATCTGTTTATTTTTATTTTGGAAAAATTACCAAAATACTTCTGAAATTTGTGGAAATTTTCAAAAAATTTCAAAAATTCCCTGTATCATTTTTAGGGGGATTACCCCAATTTTTTCAAAGTCTAACCGTTTGACAATAGAGATCTATCTTCAAGTGTCTTGGACAAAACTATTCACCAACGAGCTCACATAGAGAGGAATCTGTGTTTATATATAATGAACGACTTCATCTTGAGAGCCCAAAATACCATCTAAAATCCTAGCTCTATGATCTTCTGTCGAGAAAGGCCCAATCTTCCTGTGAAAGCTGCAAAACAATTGTCTTTGGAGATGTTTGCGAGGTGAATGAGGGGAATTTTGGAAACATTGAAGGGCATTTTGGGAATTTTTGGCTAAATATGGTGGGTATATTGGGATTTTTTCTAATTTGAGGGGCATATTGGGAATTTCCACAAATTTCAGGGATGTTTTGGTAATTTTTCCTTTTATATTCTGTGCTTATACAAGTATTTGATTTCATCATTGTCGCTTGATTTTGTTTGTTCCAGGCCTCTCTAGCCTTTGTTCATCTCCTCTTTTGTTTGTAGATTCATGCCTTCCTAAATCCCAAAGATGTCTCTATGAGTCTTGAACTCAAGACCTAATGCTTCAGAGCGAACTGGGATATCACCCAAGTGTGGTAGATTGGTTATCCGAGTTCAGGTCTTGAGTTCAAAACTTGTTGTATAGATCTTTGAGGTCTCTTGGGATTGTTCCTATGATGTTAAAACCTTTCCTCTCTTCTTCTCTCTATGCAATATTTATAAATGCATTCATTGTTTGGCAGTTTTGGAGAAAACTACATAGCAATAAACAATTTAAATCTGCAAAAGTTTTCAATCTGTGAGAAGTCTGCATTGTAAGGATGTTTGTTTTTTGAGTTGTTCAGAAACATTTTAATGTGGAGGATATACGGCACGAAAGGGAAAAGCTGCATGCTGCAGTGTATCTGCAAGTGAGCATCATTAGCCAGGCCCTCATCTTCGTCACGCGTTCGCGAGGGTTCTCTTTTATGGAGAGGCCCGGCTTTCTCCTCTGCATAGCTTTTCTAATTGCTCAACTGGTAAGTTCCAGTTCTCTCTCTCTCTCTCTCCCTCACACACACACACACACGCACGCACGCACGCACGCACGCACACGGCACCATTCTCGGGGCTTTTCACATTGTTTGATAAGGATGCATACACCTTTTCCTCCCTGTACATTTTTCTTCTCTACTTGAAGCATCTGTACTTTTTGTTTTTGAGATAGAATGGGTCTTGTTCAAGAATAGTCTCTTGTATATACTATGAATGGTGTTCAATAGTCTAATTAGCAGCCTACACACTCGCACGTGCACAAACATGCACGCACACACATGCACGGGAAAGAGCCTATTTTTTCAATCCACTACACAATCCATGCACTCACTTTCAAAATGTCACAAGGCTGTAATGCATGTTGGTCATTATGGGGATATACTTGATTTGTCCAGGTTGCAACAGTGCTCGCGGCTGAAGCAAACTGGCCATTCTGCCACATAAAGGGCATTGGCTGGAAGTGGTCTGGTGTAATTTGGCTCTACAACTTTGTTACCTACTTTCCTTTGGATTTCATCAAATTTGCAGTTAGGTACATGCTCAGTGGCAAGGCTTGGACCAACATCACCGAGCGCAAGGTGAGGTTTGATGCGCAGAGATTCATAAGGTTGTAGTTTTCATTTGTATGCGTGCGTGTGTGTGTGTGTGTGTGTGAGAGAGAGAGAGAGAGAGAGAGAGAGAGAGAGAGAGAGAGAGAGGAAGAAGAAGAAGAGTATTTTAACGTCGTGGGAAATTATCCCAAGAGACCTTAAAGGTCTATCCGATGAGGAGAGTTGAACTCAAGACCTTTCTATCACCCCAAGTGTGGTACATTGGTTACCCCAGTTGCCTCTCAAACAACAGGTCTTGAGTTCAAGAGTCGTCGGATAGATCTTGAAGCTCTCTTGGGATCGCTTCCTGCGATGTTAAAATTCTTCTTCTCCTCCTCTGCCATCCTTTGTATGAAGCTCATAGTTTGCGAATGTGGCTGTGCTTTCCTGCCTTAGGTTGCCTTCACCACTCAAAAGGACTTTGGAAAGGAGGCCAGAGAGGTAAAATGGGCCCATGCCCAAAGAACATTACATGGGCTGCAACCCAAGAACACCAGGATGCTTACTGAGAGAAGTACTTTCCAAGAGCTCAATGAAATGGCTGAGCAGGCTATGCGACGAGCCGAGATTGCCAGGTTTATGTTATATGAATTATTTATGGAGAGATTTACTTGCGCATTATGCACACAAAGAATGCATACATTGTGCAATGTGCAATTTTCATATGTATGAACATCGTATATATACGCATGTTTGCTATGATTTGTAGCCATGTTGTGTGTGTGTGCACGCGCGCGCGCATTTTTGGGAAACTAAAAGTAAAGCATGACATTGGAACTCCGGAGTAGAACTGCACAAATCTCTCCAATCCTTCTTGCCCTTTGCTCCTTCATCTGCAACTTTCTCGTATACTTTTGGGCTACTTTGCCACATATGCATGTCACTTGTACATCTAAACATGCTCACATATGCATACATACGCATATATGACATTATGAATGTGCATTGAGTGCATGACATGTGTCATGAATGCATTTGTCCAGGTATGCACATTTGTTTTATGCCAATCATGTTCATAGAACACATATCGTGGAACTTGGGTTTTATATGTTTTCTTGAATGAAAATTTTATGCCAACTTATCATATATAGGTTGCGAGAGTTGCACACTCTCAAGGGCCATGTGGAAGCAGTGCTAAGGCTAAAGGACATCGATGTGGGTGTCATTCAACAATCTTACACAGTTTAAAGTCAATCTTGCCAACACCAAATTTTTTGTGCTCATCGAAGTATAAAGTCCAACATTCAATTATTATGGAGAAAAATGCTGATGAAGGAAAAGCTAGGAAAGTGGTGGTAGATTTTTCTCAATCTCAAATAAATATTCAATTGTGCTTAATGACTCTCTCTCTCTCTCTCTCTCTCTCTCTCTCTCTCTCTCTCTCCCCCTTTGTGTGGATTGTTCCTTGACGTAAAAACCTCTTGGGATAGTTTCCTACGATGTTAAAATAATCTTCTTCTTCTTCTCCTCCTCTCTGTGCAAAACAAAGTGAAGTTAGTAGAACTTAAACTTGATGGAAGCTTGATTCCTTTTGAGTAACCAAGGGCCCAAAGAGAGTTTCTCACAAAGAGATGTGCAAATGAACTTCATGACCAAGTATTATGAGCTTTTTGTAAGCAAGGACTGTTGATTGAGACAATTGAAGGCCAATTTTGACATGTATCAAGCCATTCAAGACGCTTGAAATCTACCAACCTATTTTTAACTTGATGCCAAAGGCTTAGGTAACCTAAGCCATGGTCCTTGTAGTTGTGGTATTGTAGCATTGTTACAAAGCTGAAGGCATTGTTTGGTTGTGTGTAATAAGCTTGCCTTTCCTTTGGTAAGGGTTAGTTATTTTGGAAAGGAATACAAAACTAAGCCTCACATGAGCACCTTCTAAGTACGACCTAATTCGAACCTTTCCTTCAACCTTTAACATGAGTTTTGGATAAAATGAAATTGAAATTAACAATAAATGACCAATAACACTTGCAAGAAATTTCATCAATAAAGACATGTAAACAATGTGTCGAAAGAGCATCATGAAACAAAAATCCAATCTCAACCTCTGCATTGCATATGCATTCAAAGTCTACATTGAATGTGATGCAAGGTTGAGACCTCTTGCTAACCAAACTACCAACCAAGTACTAATAAAACAAACTAAGGAGAGTGATGTGAGTGACTATATGTGTGTGAATACTAGCTTCAAATATGGCAATGAAAAGTGTGTATGCATGTGGGAAAAAAAAACAGTTGTTTAACATTCGTATAGACTACCAACTAAATCAAAAGAACCTCCAAAGAATGTGGAGATAATCAACAAGACTATTACAATGACAATTGCAAGATACTTTGCAACATTGGAAAATGTTTGAAGCAAGCATTGTTACCCCTTTGCATTCGCAATATTTGCAACCAGATAGAACCAAAAAATCGTTATTTGCAAACACAGACAACAAAAAAATCAATAGTTACTCTTGTGCATGTTACACTAACAAGATGGACATGTGCAATAGGATGTGCAAAAAAATCATTATTTGCAAACACATAGACAACAAAAAAATCATCGTCACTCTTGTGCATGTTACACTAACATGATGGACGTGTGCAACAGGATGGGGACATATTGCACACATGATCACTAGACCCCGGTAAAATAATCACAAAAAGATGTGCTCTCCTTGCTCGAGCGGGAGCCTCCTAGAGTTAAGAGATGGGGGGTGGGGCTTCCATTGTTAGTGTTGGAAGCGAGAACTTAAAAAATGCCCTATATAAAACTTAGACTTACATGTTCAATGGTCATCGATATTGCAACTGCTCTATGTGGTAGATGCCTACATCTATTTTTTTAACCATGCTCCAAATTAGATGATGTCCTTGTCCTTTCAATGGTAGATCTTAGTATTAGCTCATCACTATACAAGACTATGGTTTAGGTAGATAATGACAAGTTTTAAAGAAATTTATGGCTCCCCCCTTGAAATTGCAGTATTTTCCTTCTCTCTCTCTCTCTCTCTCTCTCTCTCTCTCTCTCTCTTATTGGTTTGCGGGGTGGCTACCCTGTTAGCTTGATTTATGGTTGTTAACTTTGATGGCACTTGCACTGTCTTTGCGGAGTTTGTATGGTCTCTCATGCTTTTCTGATTTATTTTCTCCTCCCACATTTGTGAGTATAGCTAAAAAAGTAAAAATAAAAATAAATTTATGGGTACAAAGAATTTGATAGATATGATGAGATTTTAGGTGACTCCAAAATTTAGGAGTACAACTTATTTTTGGTTTTGAGCATAGCTTGTATATTATGAAAAGTAAAGGTAGTCTCGAACTAATTATTTGTGAAGAACTAATTATGTGAGAATTAGTATTTATTCTTAGACCCTTGCAAGATAGAAGTGTCGAAGGGGAGATAAACTTAGAAACCTTACCAGAGTTCAATCACTTTGATTTGTAGTGTGCACATAATGTTTTCATCTCCATCCCCCCCACCCTCTCTCTCTCTCTCTCTCTCTCTCTCTTCACATGAGCTAGTTTGACAGGATTACACACACACATCCACACATGCATGTCGCAGGGGTTAAACCATAGCACAATGTGCTTAAAGCCCCTTGCCTTTACCACTAGGCCAACTCCCTTTGACATACTGTTTTCATCTTACATATTTAGGTACTACATTTTGTTCTCAACCCTAAGAAAAATATGATATTTTGGGCGAAAAATTTGATGTGTTTGAGGAGGTCGAGAAGGCTTATGTAGTAACGATATGTACTTATCTCAGATTTGTCAAATCCTACTACTCGGTCTACTCGATTTTCATTAATGCGAATCTCTTAAGATCCCCTTTGCCAACCAAAAAGACGATGTTCGATCCTCTAGCTTGCTCGTTCACGCGCTGTGCTCCCCCTCCCCCTCTCCAAGAGTCACAGGGATGCTCTCCTGGTGCATGCTCTAGAGCTCCATGCGCACATCTTCCCCGGCTCAACAACCTCAATTACTTGCTCTACTCTCGGACAAACCAGAGCGACTTCGGGCCTTGACCTGAACCCTTGCCTGCACACACGCACGCATGCAAAGGGAGAGAGAGAGAGAGAGAGAGAGAGAGAGAGAGAGAGAGAGAGAGAACTCTTGCACCCAGGGCCTTCGTTCTGAGAGACAAAAGCGTCGCCTGCTCACCTGAAGCCCCCAAAATTTGCTGATCTCTTTCTCTTCCTCTGTCTTCGCCACATGCTGGCTCCACATTTTTAATCCCCAAATGGTAGGTGCACTAGCTGCCAACGTTTAGCTTTCCCTTTTTTTATTTCAACCACTTTTACTTCTTAACTCAAGTGGAATGTCGGTTGATTCTCTCTAACAAGACTTAAAAAAGCGTTTTGGACACCTATTTTTGTTTTACAAGATTATGTGTGCACCGCTGCAAATAGAAGGAAAATGGATGAGATTCTCTCTCTCTCTCTCTCTCTCTCTCTCTCTCTGATAGGCAGGCGTCGACGATTGCAGGGCTCTCTCCCCTCTCTTTGTTTGCCCGCGATGGATCTCTCTCTGTGTCACGTCGAGGGAGCTGAGGGCGGATAGCTGGGGGCGGAGGCTATGGTTTTGACGTGCAGGCTTTTGGAGGAGGGGGAATCTCAGTATTGATGGGGTTTTATTGCCATCCGTGCCATTGTATGGCGTGGCAAGGTATCATGGCATAAGTGATTTGAGGGGGCAAAGAGTCACGAAGTGAGCTAGTGCTCAGTGAAAAGGGCTCCAGTTTTTTCAGCCAGAGAAATGTAACCAGCACCATGCTCCAAAAAAGTATGAGATGGCAAAAATGGAGACATTGTGTGCCGAGATTCACCCAAGCTGTTAGAATCAGGATGAAGGAAGCTATGGCTCCTTGAGTTTGTGATAAGGGTTAACCCACCCCCCACCTGTGGGTTCTGTGTACCTTTTTATTTCTGCTCTTTTTAATCCAATTCAACTTTCTCAAAAAAAAAAAAAAAGGGCTCCAATTTTGGATTGATTTTAGTACTTTTAAAGCTGCCACATTGTCAAAGTTAATGACAAGTGCCATAAAAGCTAATAATGTGCCATTTTAGCTAAATATGGGGCAAGTGGCACAAAAAGGGAGGCAACTAACAGATAGAAGGTTTAGGACAAAAGGACCATAAGGAATTAAAAGTGCATATGCATACACAATTTCACCTACAATTATTAGACGTAACCTAGAATGCCACCATCTAGTGATGCCATATTTGTAATAGCTCCTATTAAGCACCATAAGAGTGATCCAATGCTGCATCACTCGAGAAGATAATCTAGTCTAGGTCGTGGTAGAGGCACAAGCTAATATGACCATCCTCAATGTAATCTCATACAAAGTGGTAATGAATATCAATGTGCTTACTTTGCTCATGAACAACACGATTATGTGTTAGAGAAATAACACTTTGAGGATCTAAATATTTATGGTAGGAGATGTATGATCACTGGTAAGGTGGACCAAAATCTATCAAAGCCATTAGGCTTCAGGCATAGTGTCTTGATAAGGCCGATAAATAGCCTCAATATAGAAAAAGAGATAATGGTTTTTTGCTTCCAACATTTCCATGATATGAGAGCATTACAAAAGAGAAAGCAATAACTAGTAGATGATCTCCATGTGTAAACATAGCCAACACAATCAAAATCACTATAATAGACAAGAGTATCACCACTAGAACGTGTGAAGTGTTGGAAATAGGGTTTCGGGGAAACACACACATCTTGGAGAAGATGAAGAAAGCTCAAGGCACACAACAGAGAGTAGTATTACTTAGTGTGTAGTGGAAAGATAAGTTAGCCCTAGAGTGATGGGCGTATATAAAATGTACGGAAAAAAAACTTCCTGGTGAGGAAAAAAAATGCCTCGGGCGTCCTAACTTTGTTCACACACATTACTACCATATATGTATGGTAACAAATTCCCCCTGGGAGTGATGCGGTGAACGAGAGTTGACGCATAGAGTATAGGGAAATGCCATGCCGCCTTGAGGACATGATCACTCCACAAAGAGAAGTAAGCCCAAAGCTTTGCAGAAAACTTCTCACTTCTCACTTCTCACTTCTCACGAGACAATGCCTTTGTGGAAAGATTTGCAAGGTTGTCCTGTGTTGGCACATAAGCCAAGCTGATCTCTCATACTGAGAGTCAAGATCTTCCTGACACAATGATAATGCATCTCAATGTGCTTTGTGTGAGCATGAAAAATTGGGTTCCTCGCAACTACCAATGCGCTCTGACTATTGGTGTAGATGATGTTGATAGTGACTTGTCCAACACCCGAATAAGCCATAAGGCGTATGAGCCATACACACTCAACCGTAGCTATGAACTGCCCTGTACTCAACCTCACAACTGGAAGTGGCCACAATAGGTGGGTGAAAGCATGCTAAAGTGCACTTTTTCATGTCCCAGACAATACTAACTAGCATAATTTTGACATATGCTAACTAGTACAATAACATGAGCTACATCTTTAAGATTTATGACGTATAATATATCGGTAGAAAGATCTTGAAACAAGGAATCCAAATGTACAACCTTCGATAAATTTTGATAATATTTGTAAAAATTTTACCGAACGCCCAACGTTTTTAAGATGTGCTAACTTGAAAATGCTAACTAGCACAAAAAGCGCGACACGTTAACATGATTTCCCCTAGGTTTCTTCTTGCTCAACCATGATATGCATGAACTGCTGAGCACAAAAACCACTCGTGGACACTTGTGTGTCAACCAGTCCAATATGAGTCCAAAAAAGCATGTAAATTTGGCGGCAATGATTCCTCCTTGAGATAAAACAACCCAAGATGTAAAGTGCTACTCAAGTAGCGAAAGATCCGCTTGACAGCCTGCAAATGCTTAGACCCTGGGCTATGCATAAATCTGCTGACCTGTGAGATTGCAAACTGAATATCCAGCCTCGTGTTTCATACATAAATAAGGCATCCAACAACAGTTGGTAAAGAGTGACATTGGCAAGATCACCAACATCATGAAGACTCAATTTCAAACCTGTTTCCATGGGAGTGAGAATAGGTTTGCAATCCTCAAGCCCAAACTTACATAGCAATGTCTATATGTAGCTTGTCTGCCACAAGGAAATACCACCATCACACTGCTTAAACTGTATGCCCAAGTAATGATGCAATAGCCCCAAATATTTCATCTTGAAAGTAGCAATCAAATCAGCCTTAAATTCAGCAATATGTGCCTCATTGGGACCAATAATCAACACATCATCCACATATAGAACAACCATGAGAAGTACATCACCCTCACGCTTTACATACAAAGTGATTTCTATTGGACTGTTACAAAAGCCTAGTTCGACCAAATGAGTATCAACTTTCTCATACCAAGCACGAAAATCATGAGGTTGCGTTACATAAACTTCCTCAAATATGTCACCATTCAAGAAAGCAGTAACAATGTCTGATTGATGTACATCCCAACCAAATGAGCTGCAAATGCACATAGAAAGCACACAATATCATACGACAAGTGGGAGCAAAAGTATCTTCATAATCTATGCCTCTCTGTTGTGCATATAAATCGAGCCTTATAGTGATCAATCTCACCATCCAGCTTGCGTTTCAACAGGTAAATCTACTTTGTACCAATGGCCTTTTGCCACGAGGAAAATCGCATAAAGCCCACGTGTCATTTTCTATAAGTGTATCATATTTTGATTGCATGGCAGCCATCCAAATCTCAAAACCCTGTGGTTCCTCAAAAGACAGAGGTTCCTCTATATCACATAAGCTAGAAACAACCAAAGTATAACAGTCTGATGCATAAGATGCATGACGAGAACCTGAACGAGTACGGATAGACAAAGCTGCATCCAAGTTACTGTCACACAAAGTATGCACCAACCATTTTGGCATACCTCTAACTTGCTCATTCTTAGCCCTTTCCTCATCAAGTACATCATGTACATCTGCATCAAAAATTGGCTAATTGGTAACATTTTCAGAAACCCCCATATACTGTACGTTTGCCTCATTTGAATTTAATTTCAAACTTCCATCATTAAAAAGAGGCAGCAAAATGTCATAAATGTCCTGTGAGCTAATATTACTCTCTCTAGTATATGATAGCAAAGGCTGAAGATAATCTTTCATAAACACAATATCACGTGAAACGAAGATACACTTTGTTTGTGGATGGTATAGCTCATAATCTTTGCTCTCAGTACTGTACCCAACAAAATTGCATTTGAAGCCTTATAATCCAATTTTTTGCGTTGCGTTTGTGGCACCAAAGCGTAAGCCAAACAACCAAAAACGTGCATGTGATCAATAGATGGTTTCTATCATGCCATGCTTCATAAAGAGTCATAGACTGCAAATCTTTTGTAGGAAAACTGTTCAGTACATAAGTAGCACACATGATGGCCTCAAGCCAAAACGAATGTGACAAAGTTTGACCCTTGATCATACATCAAGCCATCTTCGTAAGCGACCAGTTTTTTCTTTCAGCAACACTATTTTGCTGAGGTGTATACGACACTGTACATTGGTGTTTTATCCCACGACTAGCCAGAAATGCATTAAAATCATGAGACATATACTCCCCCCCTTGATGTGAACAGAGGGTGCCCACAGTACATTTAGAGACATTTTCAATTTAGGTGCTAGGCTAACGTAACCTCTCGGGGAAGGCAAAGACACCCGGTGTCTTCGCCGCCAAATATTGCTTAAAGCACATAAACACTTCGAACTTAACTTTAAGCGGATACACCCACGCATGCCTGGAGTAATCATCAATGAAAGTCACAAAGTAAAGGTAATTGCCCAAGGACGGACTTTGCATTGAGACACAAACATCACTATGCACAAGCTGCAACCTACATGTAGCCCTAACTGAACCATCCTTTTGAATCTTCAAACGCTGCATCTTACCCAAAATACAGCCTTCAAGAACATGCTTCACAAGTGCTTCAAGAGACAACAAAGAAGCAATTATATCAAATTTCTACAAACATAGTAAACTGGCATTCTTTAAATGCCCAAAACATGCATGCCAAAGTTTTGCATCTGAAACAACCTTTGAATCCACAATTGCATTTTAAAAATGTTGCCCACACTTGTCATACAAAGTGAGCTTATACAGCCCACGACATAAAATTGCCAGATGCAAAACTAATTCTTGTGGTTTTATTAAAAAGCTCAAATTTAGGAGGGATTCTATCTTCATCAATGATTTGGCCAACCTAAAAGACAAGTCTTTTTGAAACCACACAGCTAAGAGTTACAAAAAAATATATCTTTGCCTTATGGATTGGCTATTTGAACTACTAGTCAAACTGTTGACCTTTGGATTGTAACTATGCAGGGATCAATATATATTAGGTTTTACGTCCATAAGTGGACTCACATTTTTGAGACATTCTAGGATTTATCATAAAAGTGGCATGGTCAAAGTGTCAATCCATGGTTCTAGGGGAATTAAGAGCCTCACATGGTACATATATGATATTGCATCATACCTGTGCTTGATTTATCAACAACTTATCATTTCACTATGGATCTACCCCTCTTACGCTAATGTTGGTTACTGGGGATAACTCTATTTAATTATTTCCAAGACAGGAGGGAGTAGGTCTCGTTTTATATTTGTCGATTAATTCTCAATGGATGGCCCTAACCATACAAGCAACGGTTCATAAAACAATTGATTCATAGTCACAGTGATCCACAAAGCAACCACATGAGAAGACACTCCTCAGTGTTGGGATTGAAGCCCAAGTGGCCTCTTATACGGATATGGCCGCCCGCCCGCCTAACTCACTTATTACTAACTCTTTGTATATACTCACATATACTTTTGTGGATAATAAGGTTTTGGGAGATAACCCTTAAAACAGAATTCTCTGCGTACTGTGTATCTGTGTGTGTGTGTGTGTGTGTGTGAGTTGATCCACGCTCTGCTCCGCGACTTCAATTGGTATCAGAGCTTGGTTTAGTGCGGATTTGCATAATCGCGCGCGCGCACTTTTCAGGCAGATTTTGAATCCGGAGCTCGAAAATTCACACTCGGCGTTCCGGGAGCGTTTCCATCAGGTGACCTGAAAGGTGACCTAAAGTTTTACCCCCCTTTCGAAGCCGTTTATGCCCTCAGAATTTCGTTTTGAGCACTACAGCAGAAGATAGATTTCAACCGCAAAGAAATCCGTCTTGTGTAGATTGGCAAGCAGGAGGTGGTCGACATCGACATACATCACTCATTCGTCTTCAAAGTATCATCTATAGACCAGGTACACATATATATCATCAGATATATATATTGCAGTCTGCATTGCTACTTCTTGTGCTTGCAAGGTTCCAGGGGAGGTGTGGCCATACGACAGCTTGACACCACTGGCATGTATTGCAGATTGATGTACTGTGATTGTGGGTCTGCTAGTTGTGAGTCACGCTAGGAGACAGACCGCCGCAGCAGTCATAGGACAGTGATTGGTCTATTGTAGGATGTAATGTATGCTAGTTCTGGACAGTTTGCTGAGCCATCTGTGAGGGTCGTGTGTGAAGTTTTTTGAAGCCGAGCATTGGGGGCTGGGTTACCCAGTGTGAGGTGGATTAGGTTGCTGGAGTTCCCCTCTACACGCATCCTCTTCAGCGACTTTTATCCCATAGGATGTATGACTTTGTGTAGACACTGGATTGCATCTTATGCGTCAGGCCGTTGAGGCATTGTTCAGGGTTCAGCCTTGAGACAGATACAGGTTCTGTGATCGCCCAGACAGAAGATAGTGTATGCTTACAGGATAGCATATTACAGAGATTTTTAGATTTGTCACTGGTCAACTATTTATGATTGTTTTTGAGCTATCTTTTGGTTCTTAGAGCTCAGTTTACAGGGAAGGCTTTGTCAAAATGTTTCCAAAATACTGACAATTCCCCTGAGGAAAGGTGTTCAGCTTGTTGTTTACAGCTTATTTACTGTGTATAGAGGCCAATTTACAGGGGAAACTCTACCGGATTTTTCCCAGAAGTAAACGGTTTGGCAGATATGGCATCTTCTCAGAGTGAGACTCTTTACAACATAAAGAAGTTGGATGGCACAAACTTTCCATTCTGGAAGAAGCAGATTTGGCAGGTTTTGGTGCAGAAAAAACAAGTGAAGCCACTGAAGCTCAAAGGGGAGAGACCAGAAGGAATGGCTGAAGATGAGTGGGAAGAGCTTGACGAGTTAGCTTGCTCCACAATCATGCTGACACTGGCAGAAAATTTTTACTTCAATGTAGCAGAAGAGACTACAGCGTATGGCGTATGGCAAAAGCTATGTGGTATGTACGAGAAACAAAATGCTGCTTCTCAGATTTACTGGCTCAAGAAATTGGTGGATTTGAAGATGAAGAAAGGGACAGCTATGTCAAATCATCTCAATGAATTTCACACAATTTGCAGCCAGTTAACACCACAGGAGATAGTCTTTCTAGATTCAGTGAAGGCTATGTCTCTCTTAATCACTTTGCCAGACAGTTGGGATACTTTTTGTACAGCATTAAGTAATTCTGTCGCGCCAGAAGGTCTTACAAGTGCCAATGTAGAAGGCAGCTTGCTCACAGAGGAAGTGAACAGGAAGAACATTGACAAAGACAAAGGCAATAGTGCTTTGGTCGTTCGAGGGAGACAACAGTCTAAAGAGAAGAAGGGTAAGAAGGCACAAAACCGAAGTAAGTCTCGTGACTCGAAGTCAAAGGATGACATAGAATGCTACCATTGTGGCAAGAAGGGTCACATGAAGAGAGACTGTACGAAGTGGAAACAAGAAAAAGGAAAAACAAAGAGTTATGAGCAAGATGAAAAGAAGAGTTCAGTGAAGATTGAAGAGGTGAATGTCACAGGATCTGGTTCAGACAGTGATTCTGGTATACCAGCTGGTGACATCTTCCTCACAAGAAATCTTGATTCTGTTTTCTTGACTGCAAAGGATGGACATGCTATGAGTGATTGGATTATCGACTTAGGGGCATCTTTACATGTTTCTCCGCACAAAGAGTGGTTTACATCATATGTGGATACTAAAGATTATGTCAGACTTGGCAATGAGCAGGTTTGTGACATACTTGGAGTGAGAGATGTGTAGTTGAAGTTTCAGAATGGCTCTTCTTTATGGCTCAAGAATTTCAGAGATGTTTAGCAATACGAAAGAGCTTGATCAGTACAGGGAAGTTGGATGATGCAGGTTATGTGACAGTCTTTGGGAACAACCCTTGGAAGATCTCCAAAGGTTCGATGACTGTAGCACATGGCATCAAGTCAGGAACTCTGTACACTTTACATGTTTCAGAGGTTAAAAACCATGTAATTAATATGATTGAGCAGCCAAGTGTGTCACTGTGGCATCGTAGGCTGGGACATATGTCAAAAAGAGGAATGAAAATACTTTCTCATTATGGTTATTTGCCTGGATTTTCATTTCAAGATTTTGAGTTAAGTGAGCATTGTGTTTATGGTAAGAAAACACAGGAACCGCACAGATCAAAGAGGAATCGTAGGGACGAACGGTTAGCTCTTGTGCACAGTGATCTATGCGGACCAATGCCTAGTTTGTCACTAGGGGGAGCAGCGTACTTTTGTACATTCATAGATGACTATTCTCGCAAAGTATGGGTTTACTTCTTGAAGCACAAGGATGAGGTGCTCAAGGTCTTTAAGACATTCTTGCAGCTTGTGGAGAATCAGAGTGGTCAGAAGCTGAAGTGCTTGAGAACTGATAATGGTGGAGAGTACGTTTCCGAAGCTTTTCAAGACTTTTGTGAAGAAAAAGGGATAAAGCGGGAACTTACTGCACCATACAATCCTTCACAAAATGGAGTTGCAGAACGTATGAATAGGACCATACAAGAGAAGGTCAGAAGCATGTTGTCAAATGCTGAGTTGCCTGATGGATTTTGGGTGGAAGCAATGGCTACAATAGTCCATTTGATCAACATGTCTCCTAGTAGGGTTCTGGATAAGAGTGCAGTGTCCGAGATGCTATGGACAGGAAAGGCACCTTCGTATAAGCTTCTCAGAGTCTTTGGTTGTGAGGCTTATAGCCATATTCCTAAGGACTTCAGGAATAAGTTAGAACCAAAGAGCAAGAAGTGTATATTTCTTGGCTACGGAGAATTGGGCGAGATGGGTTACCGGCTTTGGGATCCTGAGTCCAGAAAGCTTATTCGTAGCAATGATGTGTATTTCAATGAAGCCAAGTTTCACGCTAAGCCAGAGAAGACAGAGGAGATTAGAAGAGTTGTCTTCAGGGAAGATGGACCTAGTGCTAGCACATCAAGACAGCATGGTCAGGCTCAGGAATAGCCTATAGTGGCTAGAGAGGCAGAATCAGTTGTGGTGAGACGTTCTGAGCGTGTCTCCAAACCACCTGATCGTTATGTGCCATCTCTAAATTATGTCATGCTCACAGATTGCGGAGAACCATCTTGTTACAAGGAAGCATTACAAGTGGTTGACTCGAAAAAATGGCAGTTGGCCATGCAGTCAGAGATAACAGCTCTGCATAAAAACCAGACATGGAAGCTGGTTAAATTACCACAGGGCAAAAAGGCTCCACCTTGTAAATGAGTTTACAGATATAAGATCACCGCTCATGATAGTCAGCCAAAGTACAAAGCAAAGCTTGTTGCCAAGGGCTTTAAGCAAGAACAAGGCATTGACTTTGATGAAGTCTTCTCTCCAGTGGTCAAGATGACTACATTGAGATGCTTTCTTGCATTGGTTGCTATATTGGATTTGGTGTTGCACCAAATGGATGTCAAGATAGCGTTCTTGCATGGTGATTTAGATGTGGAAATTTACATGCAATAGCCAGAAGGGTTTGTTGAGAAAGGCAAGGAAGATTTGGTATGCCAATTGTTAAAGAGTCTTTATGGATGAAAACAATCACCGAGGGCATGGTACCATAAGTTCCACCAGTTTATGCTTTCTCAAGGCTACAAACGTAGTGAGTTCGATCACTGTCTATATACAAAGAAGGCTAAGGATGGCATTTGTCTGATCCTTATTTTGTATGTGGATGACATGTTGATTGCTGGCAAACACTTGGAAGAAATTTCAGCTTTGAAGTCAAAGATGGCAAAATCGTTTGACATGAAAGACATGGGTGAGGAAAGTCATATACTTGGTATGCGCATTGAGAGAGACAGATCAAAGAAGTTGATTTGGTTATCTCAAACAGTGTATATTGACAAGGTTTTGCAACATTTCAATATGGAGAAGGGAAAGGCATTGAGTGTTCCATTGCCACCATATGTGAAACTTAGCAACAAGATTGTCCTGTGTCTGAGGAAGAAAAGGCTGAAATGGACAAGATTCCATATGCGTCTGCAATGGGTAGTTTGATGTATGTAATGATTGCTACACGTCCGGATATTGCATTTGCAGTGGGAGTGGTTAGCAGATATATGTCAAATCCCGGCAAGAAACATTGGGAGGCAGTGAAAGGTATCATGAGATACTTAAAACATACAAAGAGTATGCGCATATGCTATGGTAGTCAGGATTTGAGTGTCAGAGGATACACTGACTCAGATTATGGAGGATACTTGGATAAGAGGAGATCTACATCACGCTATGTCTTTACATTGGCTGGAGGTGCCATATCATGGCGATCTCGATTACAAGATTGTGTTACGCAGTCTACTACAGAAGCTGAGTATGTTGCAGCAAATGAGGCATGCAAAGAAGCTATTTGGCTTGGGAGATTGGTAGCAGACTTGGGAATCAAAGTAGATATGCCAGAGTTATATTGTGATAGTCAAAGTGCTATACAATTGGCAAAGAATCCAGTGTTCCATTCGAAGACTAAGCATATTGATGTGAAATATCACTTCATTAGGGAAGTACTTGAAGACAAGCAGATACAACTGTTGAAGATCCACACCGAGGACAATCCTACTGATCTACTCACAAAAGGACTTCCAGGAGAGAGCTTTGTGCATTGTCGTGAGTTATTGGGCATTGGATAGATGGCAGCCATGCAAATATTTATACATTTATGTTCATAGATTTACAGTTACTTAAAGTGCCACATTGGACTTTAAGTGGGAGGTTGTTGGGATTAAAGCCCAAGTGACCTCTTATACGGATATGGCCGCCCGCCCGCCTAACTCAATTATTACTAACCCTTTGTATATACTCACATATACTTTTGTGGATAATAAGGTTTTGGGAGATAACCCTTCAAACACAATTCTCTGCGTATTGTGTGTGTGTGTGTGTGTGTGTGTGTGTGTGTGTGTGTGTGTGTGTGAGTCGATCCACGCTCCGCTCCGCGACTTCACTCAGGACCTCAAATTTTAGTTTAAACATACCATACACAACAAAACATGTAAAAGAATCTAAAACAAAAAGAAGTACATGGAAACATGTACAATCTATAGAAATATATTGTCTTAAAAGAAACCTGGAAACATTAAGGAAAGTGCTTTAATAATAGATAGAAAATTGCACACTCAAGGTGAGATTAATGTCCAAAGGGAGATTCCTTAAAATGTGTAAACACAGAGTCCCATAAGAAGCCAAAGTTTACAACAAGATCAATGGTATTTATTGCTCATCATGAGCACCTATAGACTCCAACTTTTTCATACCCTGTAGAGGCCCCTTAAACGGAAGCAAATGTCCAAACTCTTATTGTTGCACACAAGGTTATGGTTTCTACCCTCGACATGTGATCAAGATTGCCGTCAATAAGAGCTACATTGATGATAAATGTTCTATTACCAAAGAATAACAACACAAGAAGATCTAGAAATTTTCTTATGTAGGAAAACGGAGTCTTTTTCAGTGTTTTTCATACAATGCATAACATCATGAGCTTCTGGTCGAGAGGCACTACATACCTGTAAGACCCAAGAGCTGCGTAGTGAAGATTCTCCGCCCAACCCCTTATTATATAGTCCTTGGCCACTGAATAGAATCTCCTTGTCCGCCTTTAGCAGTTGGCCCTTGGCCCGACCGAGTCCTACTCGCCTGGGTTTTCCCTTGGCATGACATTACTCCCCCCTTGGAGAAACAAGTGGTAATATCTTCGTAAGAACACTGATGTTTTTTTATTAATGTCCCATATATGGGCCAGTTGTCCTTATGACCGATAATTGGTGTAGTGAGAAGGTTCAATGAAACGAAGAGCAACATCTTGATTTTCAACATTGGTGTCCTTTTGCAACCACTTGTATCAAAATGGTACCTCAATTTATAACTCACTTGAGTACTTTAAAGGAGTAACCACAACTAAAAGGTGTCTAAAAACATAACCAATTTTCAAACTTTCTGAAGAGACTGGAAAAATGCAAGAAAACCTTGGCGCAACTGTCCATGAAGTTGTGAGCCAGATTTCCAACCCGTGTGAGTATCTTGAAAAGCTCATAGCTATTGAGGGACAGATTAGGGAGTGTCCTCATGTCAGACTTCTGTACATTTTGGAACACACAGAACTACATGTTCACCTCTAATGAAGGTTACATGCCAACATGCTTGGTCAGCACACCTACTGAGTCCTTGACTGATGAAATTATTGAATCGATAACCAACCCCACCACAACAAGCGTTCAAAGTTGAAAACCTAAGCAAATTCTAGAATAGGGAGAGAATCACTCATTCAGAATGTTTTCTGCTAAGGTATGCCTTTAGCAGATCCTTTAGCACTAGAAAAATACTTGTAAGCTGCCCATCCAACGCGGGATGAATAGCAACAGCAAGAGTGAGGTACTTTCCCTCAACCACTTACAGACAGTTGTCCACGACTGACGATAATGGAGGCAACCAACTAGGTTGAAAGCGGGTTGGATTGGAGTAAGCTCATAGAGTATAGACCATCAAACCCATAGACACCTATCCTGAGCCATTACCTTGTATGGTAGGGTGTAAACTCATAAATCTGCTTGAAAAGTTGCTCGAAGTGCAAAAAGTTGTAGAAACAAGAAAGTCCATGGATTGGCATGCCGCTCCGAACAAATTTGTGTTAAACACTAGGGCCCATAACCCCTAGTGTGCATGCATTTATCACAAACAAACCCAAACCATGGCACGTATGTGAAAGCCTTGCAACAAGAGTTGGACCATAACAGAATGTGAAGACTCAGTCACACCTAGGTACGAACCATGAGACATTCTCATGAACGTAGCATACTTGGCTGTATGCATAAACGACCCTCTATTAAGGTGATTTCACAGCAGTTGTATTCTCAACAAGTCTGTACATAGTACCCGACAATTTCTGGCCACTGAAATTTTTCATGATACAGTGTGCTCCAAATGGTCGAATAAACTGATGTGACCAGTACATAGGGACTTCGTCGCGACACATCATTAGGAATTAGGCGCCAGTGTCAGTCCCAGAGACTCATATTCGCCACATGTGGAATATGTCTCAAGTAAGGATGGCAGAGAAAGCGACATCCATCAAGCACAAATTGTGCTTGTGTGTGGAGGTAACTATGAACACTCCGCAACGCGAGTGAGAGGGACCCTCATTATCATTGCTCCACACTGTCTAAACCGAACTCCTTGAGTTCCTAAACCATGTTGTAGCCCATGTGACAACATGTGCCAAACAAAACCAGACCATGTAGGTCTGTAACAGTTTCAACAAGAATCAAACCCATCACGGTATCTTGAGGAATAGGAAAGAGAGAAAATAACAGTATTTTCTCAAAATGTTGTGCTCTTACATGACCTTGTCATGTGGCGAAAGAGCAAGCTAGATGAAAGTTTTAACTCAAACATCCGTTGTACAGAACTTAATCAAACATAATTGGAAAGGAAAAGAAACAAAAAAAAACATATACTTACAATGAGGTGAAAAATTTCTGATACTTTTCCGAAAGTCAGGTATATCCCTCAACCTGATACGCTGCTGCACCATGCTAGGGTCGGTTGCTGGGTGTAATACCCGTGGGCACATGCCCTAAGGAGGGTTAATTTTCTTGAAGTTGCCCTAAGGCCAAGGACCTTTGGGTGCAGGGTGTGAAGAAAGAAGAAACCCCAGCTATGGCGTTTTGCATAGCTGTGAGAGAGAGAAAAGGAGCACGTGTCGCATGGGTTGCTCGATCGCACCCGCTCCTGTGACGTGTTTCATGCAACTGGGCCTCGCGCTCTGGGAGAGCGCTAGAACTCCAGGTTATGAGCAGGTTGACCCTCTCCTCCCTTCGCGTCAAGAGGCCGTGCACGTGGTCCTCGACCTCGTTCCTGTCCTCGATTGCTAAGGGCTCCTGCCCACTGCCGTCCACTTCTTCACCACGCCATGATGGCTTGACCTGAGAGAGAGAGAGAGAGAGAGAGAGAGAGAGAGAGAGAGAGAGAGAGAGAGAGAGAGAGAGAGAGAGAGAGAGATAACATGCAAAACATGCAAGCTTTTCCCCTCTCCTCCATAGATTGTTCTTCTCCTTCCTCTCCACCTTGCTCTGATACCAATGTAAGACCCAAGAGCTGCATAGTGAAGAGTCTCCGCCCAACCCCCCATTATATAGCCCTTGGCCACTGAATAGAATCTCCCTATCCGCCTTTAGCAGCCGGCCCTTGGCCCGAGCCCTACTCGCCTGGGTTTGCCCTTGGAAGGAGAATACCTAGCTAGGCATGATTGGGGGCAAGGGAACCCCCCCCCCCCCCCCCCCCCCCCCCCCAACCATCAAAACCACCCATCGGGCCGGCAATCCCTTGCCCCCAATCGTACCTAGCTAGGTATGCAATGCCTCCCTCACAAACGCTCATGATGTTGAGGTAAGTCACAATGTGGGAATTATTGTGAGAATTTGTCCAAAACTTCTTGTGCAAGGGATTAGTGTTCAAGACCAAGAATCTAGTAGGTGCCTCCAACTGGTTCATTAGCTCCAACCTGAGGAGATGTTATTTGGGAAACTAAAGGGAAAGGAACCTACAGACAAAAGTAAAAGGTCGACTTGTTTTTTCTTTTGTTTCCAAGAAGAATGGAGCGGTGGGACAAAAATTAACGAGTTTGATTGCGAAGAATCTAGTATGTGTACATTACCCTCCTTATTATGTTTTCCAAGTGAGGAACACTCCAAAAGGTCTAGGATTTCCCAATATTTAGACATAGACAAGTAAGGAAACAGAGAGGTTTTGGTTTTGATCGTTGAGCATAAGCACTTTTCTCTTCTATAGCCCTTGCACTTGCCTTACCATAGCAAGCACATTATAAAATACATGCCAAGAGACAAAATACTTAAAAATGGAATTTGTGGAATGTGGCACACAAGTGATAGAATAATAAACAAATATATCAATGTTCCCATGATCACAAAACAAATTATATGCTCCCTAGTCATTTGGGTTGCTAATAGGGTTTAGTTTATCATCCGCATGCCGCCCTAAACCCTCTTGTTACTTCTTGTAAATTACACAAGAGGCCGAGCAAAAGAATTCACAATTCTTGAATCACTTCTTGGAGCTTTGGAAGCCGAAGCCTTTATAATTGAGGTGATGCCCCATGTCCATCATAAGGGGTCCTTGAGTAAACACTGATTCGGATGATATGATCTTCTTTGCATCTAAAAATAGACATCCTCTCTCCTTCTTTGTTCAGAAGACCATATGATAGTTTGTGTACAACAATAACACAACATGCAAGATCTAGACCTTGGATGTGAACATACCTAAATCTAATTGTCAAGAAAAACTTGTAAATCATTAAAAAAAACTTAAATTATATGCTTTAAAATTGAAAAGAATGACGAAACAAAAGAGGTCATAGATGAGGGAGCCACCATGACAAACCAACCATGGTCACCTAGTGAGGTTGCGGCAATTTTCACACCTGATCTCCATGCTCTTTGGTGAGCATATTCCATTATAAAACACTTTGGAAGCCCTCCCTGTCAAATCTCTTGGGAAAGTCCAAGAATATGAAATCTACTACCCATTTTGCTCTCTGCCATTCTAATATAATCCTTCTTCAATTCCAGTGCATACAATGGAGCATCACCTCAATAAGTGGAATTGCTAGGAGATACCATAGAATAGACAAAAGTACACATCTCTTTGACTAAGTAATGTCACCCACAGAGTATTAATATAACTAGTCTGACTGACAGGCTTCGACCGCCTCTGTGTGTGTGTGTGTGTGTGTGTGTGTTTTTTTTTTTAACCGAGCACATAGGCCATATCAAGGAGCACTTGCCACATGTCCGTCAGGAGGGGGGGAGGGGTCCCTCCCCCTAATATATATGTATAGATGAACTACCAAAAGACTAGGTGCGGTGCAATCTTAGATTTCACTTATGCAATGTACCTTTCTCAATCTCCTTTATCTCTTGTGCATTACTGAAATTGTTGACAGCTTCACACTCAATATCTCCTTCAACTAGACAAAAAAAAATTATTATGCAAAGAAAGAGTTCAAGACAACAAAGACAGAAATAAAACTATACATATTTTTCTTGAAAGATTTCTTCGTACCTTTGTAACTTTTGAATGTTCACCCTTGTTGTCTTTGGAAGGACAACTCTAGGCTTAAGATCTATCCATCAAGGGTCATTTGCAGGATATCATGATGGAAAACGACACATGCTTTGTGGATAACATGCTTTGTGGATACATGAAACTCACACTCTCCAAATCACACGATGTGAAACTATTTACCTTCTTTGACAAGTCTAATATGTCCCTCTAATCTTTCTTTCACACTAGTACGGGGTCCATTCTAAAGAAACTCATTAATTAGCCAGATTCGATTCGTTTGGAATCTTTCAGCTTAAAGAAAAAGGGGTTGGAGCTTGTTGTTGCATGAATCCATGTCCCTCTCTGCACTCGGCTCCCTCACAGAGCCAAATCTCCGCTCTCCCAACTCTGTCCTACAATGGGCCATTAATGCTTCACGGCTCCCTTTGCTCCTGTCAACTATCGTGCAAAGGAAGATGTCTGCTCGGCAGCCACAGCGTTGAGCTGACACCCAGCTTCTCTGCCTCTCGCTCCCTGTGCTCTCTGTCTGCTTTGCTGCCCGTTGACCCAGGCCCCCTTCGCATCATCCCTTCCTCTGCAATGTGACCTCTTGACTCATTGCCAATAGGCTAGCGAAAGCATAGAAAAGGCTGGCCACATATTGTCTTCGCGATCGCTGGCAGTTCACAATGCTTCCGTCCCTTGCCCTTGCCTCCTTGCGCAGGCAGCTCTGTGTGCACGCTATCTCTCCCCAACTCCCGTGCAACACAGAGATGGATTGCCTCCACCCCGCTCGCTCTGTCGTCCTCACAAGCCTCGAACCTTGCAAATTCCTCCAATCGGGCCTGCCTTGCACGTAAATATCAGGGTGCACTCCACCACGCTCTTGCCTTGCAAAGGAAAGAGAGAGAGCATGGCGCTACAACTTGGGCATGGCGATGCAAATAAGAGAAGAAGAAGAAGAAGAAGAGAGTCTGCACGTACAACCGAAAAATCTACCTCTTGCTCTCTCCTCTCCTCTCTCCTCCACGTGCCCCTTCCCCTATTTTTAACTTCAAAGACATGGAAGCATCTGCGCTTGATTCCCCTTATTAAACCCCACTAGTGTGGCTGGCGGCTTCGCCGCCTCTTTCTTTCTTTCTCTCTCTCTCTCTCTCTCTCTCTCTCTCTCTCTCTCCGCCTGTGCGCATCCCGCTGTCTCAGCGTTTGGCTCAGACGCCACTGCCGCGAGGGCGCCGGATGAAGCAAACAGTGACGCGTGCCCGGGGGGGGGGGGGGGGGCCCTCCCCTTTTATCTATTAGTATAGATATGCAAAATTGGCCGGGCCTACTCTTTCTTTCATTTGTTTTCGTAGGAATCTTAGTACATGCTATTCTTTTCATCCTGTTTGAAGCATGAAATTGTTTGAGGAGGAGAAAAGGGGATGGCACGTGGATGATAGTGATAGAGAGATATGCCGGAGTCGGGGTGAACACGCGAGAAGACGGGGATTTTTTTGCATGGTGAACGAGGCCGAGAAGATCAGAACCAGGACAAGTGCGTGTCCACTCAAAGAATTAGCGGAGAGAACTTGCGGAGGGTGTCATGTTGCAGATGTGTAGCGATGTTTTGTGTGTGTGTGTGTGCGGTGTGTGTGTGTGTGTGTGTGTGAGAGAGAGAGAGAGAGAGAGAGAGAGAGAGAGAGAGAGAGAGAGAGAGAGATGCCGAGTGTGAGAGAGGGGAAGAGAGATGGAAGCAAACCGTGCAACGAGTTTGCAGAGGTAGCTATGGCGACACTAAGCTATGCACGGGAGGCCCTGACAGAGTGGGAAATATAGACATGCTCAATTTGTTTTGCCTCGCAATGCTGCTCGTTTCTTTGCACGCGATGAGGAGGAGCTTGGAGACAAGCGGTCTGCTGTCGTGCACAGAGCCGAGGGGGTCCGAGAGGAGCCGAACTGATGGTGGCCAGGTGCGAGCAACGTAGGAACTGGGGAGAATTGTCAGGCTTTACCTTTGCTCCAAAATAGAGAAGCACAAGAAGACCTACAATTACATATTGTTTTCAACTTTCATTATTAAAACAAGCTACTCATCAGGTAGGTGCTTCCTGAAGGGAACCATTGAACCGCTTGCACAAGAAGATTTAGAATTTTTCTCATGTAGCAAAACAAAGTCTTTTCCAGTTTTTCATACAATGAATAACATCATGAGCTTCTGCTTGAGAGGCACCGCATACCTAGCTAGGTACAATTGGGGGCAGGGACCACTGGTCCCCCCACCAGGCCGGCGGTCCCCTGTCTTCAATCGTACCTAGCTAGGTACGCGGTGCCTCCCTCACAAAAGCTCATGATGTTGAGGTAATTCACAATGTGGGAACTATTGTGATAATTAGTCCAAAACTTCTTATGTTGGTGTAGCTCCATTGTCTTAGATTGTTAGGAGTCACCCTTGCAAGTACCCTTGCACTTGAACTTTGCATCCCTTGCTCTCATAGACGCAAAGGTATGGTTTTAGCCTCAAGTTGATTCCCCTCTATGTAAGCCTGCAAGGTGTGATTATGGGGAAGCAGTAGCGGAGAAGTTAGATCACATAGAGAGCAAAGGTCTCCAAGAGTTATCGTGGCTACACTCCCCATCTTTTCCAAGATAGATTCGTTTGCTAACCACTCTAAAAAAAGGAAGAAAGGTCACACAAACCTTCATAACAAAAAAAACATAATATTTGATACATTATGCATGTGGGCGCACAATGTAAATTTATGAATGTGCTTACTTGCATTAGGCAAAGATAGAAAGATTCATTCTTTTCTCTACATGCATTTTGGTCAATGCAAGGCTCTCTAACTCACCTAAGGTGAAAAAACACAAAGGTCTCCTCTTCTCCGCTCTTCTCCATTACTGCACACACTCACACATGCTCCCACTCACACACTTCAACTGGTATTAGAGCTCAGGGATTTGGAGCACCGTTGGAGCTCAGCGTGGAAGCAGACAGAGAAGCATCAGAAACTGCAGCACGTTTTTGCAAATTTGTTTTGGCCTATCAAAACATGCCTCGATCATTTATTCAAGATGATTTCCAACAATCTTGATCAATTTTTCATCCTCTTCAACTTTACAGAAGAAAGTTTTCTTAAAATCTTCACCATTTTGAAATACGTCACTCAAACTGCCTGCACGTTTAGGGTACACAGTTGCAGATTTTTATAGATCTGCTTCGACCTGTAAAACCAACACATTTCAGATCTATTTTCACGATTCCCAACTGTTTTTGCGTGGTCTACAACTTTGTAGAAGGAAGTTTGTGCAAATTCTGAACGGTTGGGGAGATCTGGGCTGACCGGCGGTAAGGTACTCGGAAAGTTGAAGATTAGATATGTCTATTGTGGTGATTTGCTACATTCGGAGAGCTCGGATTGAGCTTTGTCATTCTCTTGTTTTGCGTATTGATGTTTTTCTCTCAGTGTAGAGAGTGTGGGTTGAAATTTTCAACAAATTTATGCGCATACATTGAGAACAATTTATGGATGTATGCATTCTTGTGGACTCTCAAGATTTGAGAGTCGGATTCATCACAGGTTATGTGCATTGACTTATGCGATTGTACAAATTTCGAAAAGTGTGGTGCACAGTTTGCGGAAAGTTTTCGCAAGCATTTTTGGCATGATTGTGAGCTGAATTTTCAGCTGATTTGGATGCTCATTTGATACACATTTGGTACATGCTTGATGCTCGTTTATATTACCATGTGGATGCACATGATGTGTGCTTTTCGACGGATGATATTCTTCGCCTTGGAATGGCATATGTGGGCTGATTTTCAGTTGTTTTGAGCATCAATTTGTGTCATATTTTGGTTGGTTTGCATCCAAGTTTATGCTAGTATATGCCTTGCTTGTAGAGTGCGGTTGATGCACTTTTATGTTTCGGATAACATGATTGTTTTCCAAGTTTAAAGAGTTGAGACTTTGAGACAGCTCATGTACGCTTGAGTGCGGATTTTGCGCGTGGTTTGCTCATGGTTTTAAGCATGTTTATGGCATGTATGGTTATTATGGTTATATAGTCAAATACTACCCAAACTCTGTCGGATTTTTCTTGCGACTTTATTTGTTTGTGCGCATGGTTTTCAATCGTGTTTTGATTGCATTTGGCACTCAGTGGTTGCTTTGCCATAGTGTTTTGGCATCGCATTGTGAGAGTGTTTGCTCACCAGATTACGTCATTTGACATATATATGGTAATTTCTTTAGGAGGGAGATTGTTGATGATAGTTTCATTGATTACCACATAGTGCTCTTGGATTAGAGCGGATGTTTTGGCATCATTTGAGCGGTTTTGCTCACTTGTTCGTTACATCGATCGCCATATTTGCTGATACTTCTCTTAGACAATTTATACCAGCTTTTGTTGTATTTTGACAGTACTTGGTGTATGAGTTAGCCAGGCTTTGGCTATTGTCAGTTGATCGATATGTGCTTGGTCTTGTCACAGGTTATCGCCATGGATTTAGCATGTGCATCATTGTCAGAGTTTGTGCTTTTCCATACAAAGTTTGATGGTTCAAACTTTGAGCATTGGAAAGCAGGTATGCATGATGCATTGACTCAATTGGGCCAAGTGTTGCCACTACAGAGGAATGGATGCTAGGCCAGAGTCTATGACTGATGATGAGTGGGAAGACTTGGATGAGCTTGCACGCTCAACGATTAGGTTATACCTTGGTGAGTCTGTCTATTGCATTGGTTTGGATGCATGTACAACTAGAGAGTTATGGAAAAGATTGTGCAATGCTTTTGGCACAAATGAGTCTAGAGACATGCCTACGGTCAAAGGACGATCTCGCAGACATAGAGATGTTGTGTGTTGGCATTGTGGTCATACACGGCATGTACGTAGGCGTTGTTTTCGATGGATGAGACTCACTAGTTGATTGCAAATGGAGTTAGGAAAAAAAAATATGTTTTTTGTTTAGGATGATAATCATCACATCATTGCGTGAATGAAAGCTGTAAGTGATTGCTACAAGGACACAAATTCTAGGCACATTCATGTCTTTTGTAGTTTGATTGATCCTACTCATGTATGAAACATTGCCTCCCTAGTTGATTGCAAATGGTCAACTCATAAGTAAACTTTTCATTGACATGCTCTTTTTCATGTGGAGTTTTTCTTATTCATGTAAGATTGAATGAGCATGCCACTATAAAGCTAAGACTCCTCCAATCAACACAAATAATATTTTTGACTATAAGTCAAAGCGTACGCGAGGAGTCTTCCAAGAGAATAATAATTGAGGGTACTCGAGAAGGCTAGGAGCACTGAAAGCAAAGGAAAAAGCCTTGGTTTCCATTTCCTTGATGTACCTTGCAAAACTACTTTTCGAAGTATTTACTTTTAGATTTGTTTTTGACGCATTTTATTTTTTGTGATGATGTATAATAAAGCACTAACTAAAGGTTATGTAGAGCATAATGATGAGATTCCTCAAGCACTAGAGACAATTGCAAAGGCAACGCTAGAGAATGAAAGACTTCAAGCTCAAAAGAAGCATCAAGTGTGAAATACATAGGAAGTACTCACATACATTAGGCTGGTGAGCGTTTTCACTCACTTGATTGTATCTATTGATGAGTATGTGTCTAAGAGTTCCTCTTTGCTTTTCGATTTTGCTATCCCGCTCTTGTGTGTTGGAGATTGGGGGGTACGGGAGCGAAGACAAGACACGCGAGAGAGGGAAGGGAAGAGAGCACACGATGTGGGTGGAGCTTCACTCTGTATCAACTATGTGTGAGTGAGTCTCTTATTCATATGTATATGAAGAATAAGGTATGAACACAAATGGGCGGTTGGACACTAACTGGTCCCCGGGTGCAGGCACACTGTCTTTACCCAACAATCTCCCACTAAAGGCTGTGTGCTAGTAAGTGGCGAGAAAACTAGACTAAACTATTATGTACAAAAGGTGAGAGAAGACGGCTCTCAACCTACGTCCACTGGCTCAAAGTATGTGAGTGCATCTGTAACCGCTCTAGCGTAAACGCAAGGTGCATACCATTGGGTGTCAGGACAAGGGTAGGACCAGTCACGGCCAAGGGCCAGGATGGACATGCAGTCAAGGGGGTCCCTATATTTAGCAGGCCAAGGGCCTATATAGGGCACAACTGGGTGGTGATGAGCATGGTCCAATCCCCTCTGTTCTTATATTGGTATCAGAGCTCAGGGGAGGGAGCAGCCATGGAGAAAGGAAAGAATCATGGCCTTCTCTCCCGTTCTCTCTCTCTCTCTCTCTCTCTCTCTCTCTCTCTCTCTCTCTCTCTCTCTCTCTCTCTCTCTCTCTCTCTCTCTCTCTCTCGTGAAGCATGAAACTATCTTTCATGGCGAGTTTGGAAGGGCCTGCAGCCAAGACGGATCAGGTCGTTTTGCATGCTCAGGCCCTTTTGCATGCTTTTTAGGGGATGCATGTTTCTCCCAATCCGGATCCCTTCAAGCCACAGCCATGGCGGGCTTGCTTGAGGCTGATAAGATGCGACAAGCAGCCACGGGATCGGCCGCTAGCATGCAAAAGGGATGCAGGTCGACGTGCTTGAAACCCGCCAAGATGGGGCTTGTCGGATGCACCCTAGGCCTTGGAGGAGATTTCATCACACCAGCCAGGCCGAAATCGGCATGCAGCGGCCAGGATGTCTCCCTGTTCCTCGACGCAACAGAGCCGCCATCGCTGCTGCTTAATATAAAAAAAAAATCATTATTTTTTTTGTTGTTCACAACGGCCGCCCAAGGGGAGGGCCATTTAGCAAAAAAAAAGGTTAAGGGAGCGTACCCACCCCGAGCACCCTCCCCCATTTGATGCAGGTGCCTCGTAGCAGTCCGCGAGCAACTCTCGATGCCCCCTTTCTTTTGCAGATCTCTCTTGTGGTACCTTGCATGTCATTCACGGCCCTTTGCTGTGACTCCATAGAATTGCAATAGTCGAGGTGCCAGTAATGCATGCAAATGGAAAGCAGGGCATTCGACAGAAATACTTAGTGAGTGTTAACCCTCACGGCTCACGGACACCATATCACCTACGATGGACGTTGTATTATTTACTTGGTAGAGTCATGTACCGGGCTTGTCGGTCCAACAGGAAAAGGGTAAGAGTGATCGCCGACGAGAGGCGCACTCTAACTGGAACATTCAAGGGATTAGTTGGCTAAGCATGGGTGCCCAAGTGTGAATGGGGTGAACTCATATAAAAGTCAACTAAACCTAAAATTCACTCATTCTCTCATTTGTGCAATTGAAGAGTGCTCTTGCTCCATCTCCATTGTTTTCTTCTTCATCTCCTTATGTGTGTGTATGCGTGAGTGAGAGAGAGAGAGAGAGAGAGAGAGAGAGAGCGCATTGCGGCCGCACGACGGCGGTGAGGCGGTTGAGCGCGGCATAGCGGCGTCTCCCTCTTCTTCGCGGCGAGGAATCCTCTACGAAGCAAGCGTAGAGCGGTGAGTAACACACCATCGTCATCTTTGAGCTTACTAGTTTAGGCTTGTTGTGTGCTTGGAGCCATTTGTGGCTCGCATGCGGTGTATCGGCAAGTTCCTTGCATTGACACGTGTGACATACGTGCACATTTTTGGTGCTGTTGCCGAGGATTTCCATACACTAAGCTTGAATGGCACTCTGTGCTTCTTTTGTGGTGTAATTTCAATTGTAGGAAAGGTAAGGAAGGAGGGTGTGTGTGTTGAGAAGAAGGATTTGGTGTCGTACTGTGTATTTTTTTTGTTAATGGAGTTTTCAAAGGTACTGTGTTTATTCTTTGTGTATTAAGGCGCATGTCACACTGGGACGGGCGCCCATGGGGATTTTGCAGGCAACGGCAGCCTTTTCATGTCACACTGGGTCAATACTAAAATGTTGGCTATGAAATTCAGCGAACAGGCATTAGCCAAGTGGTTTGATGACTGCGTTTCACGCTGCAGGACAGGGCTCAAGGCCTCTCTCGCGCGCTCCCGCCCTCACTTTTTCAGTTGTCCACAACTTTGAGAAGATGGCCGGGCAAGCGAGGCCGCCCCTCTGACAATACCTCGCGGCCAACTTCGCTTTTTTACACCAGCAAATAATGGCACGCCATCTCAGCTTGGACCGCATTTGCCTGCCCCAGTGTGACACGAGCCTAAGGTTGTTAGTTTTCTGTGTACAGTAAGCAGGAAGTAGATCTGTTAATAGAGTGTGTTAGTGTGTAACAGTAGGTGTATTAGTTAAGAGTAGGTAGATAGAGTGTGTGTGTGCTCTCGCGCAGGCCGCGGCGACCTTATCCTTTTTTTTAAAATTTAATTTTTTTAATAATTTTTTTTAAAAAAATAAAGGTAGGACCGGGATCGGGAATATCTCCCAAACCCAAGCCCAGACCCAAGCCCAAGCTCACGCTCAGGCCTAGGCCTCATTCGCCCTTTAAAAATACGAATTTTAGCTTCACACGTAGCTAAAAATTGATCTTTTGAGGACAACAGAACTTCAGATGTCCGAAAATTGTGTTGTAAAGCACACAGAGACCCTCTAAGTGATACGCTCGTTTTGAGCTATCACACACTTTAATCAAAAAAATCAAACATTAAAAAATATTAAAAACGTAAAAAACACGAGTGAAAATGGATGCTTAAAAAAGGTAAGCGGTTAACCTTCGAGGTTATTCGCCAATGCTTGTAGGGTGCCAAACGCACATGCATCTGCGCTCTGCTGGTCGTGTGCTAGAGACGGAGCAACTAGAGAGAATTTTGACTTACGCGAGTTCTCAATATCCACCTACTTTAGGTTCCGGGCCCTTGGCGAGGACCCAAGGTAGTACAAACCAAGACCCGAACATAGCGGCTAGTGACTCTTCCTCTGACTACGACGTCATGGAGGGTTTCCCAATGCCTAATCCCGATAGCTCAAGCCAAGACATGCATGCCATGGGCCCGCGGTCTGGGCCGAGCGTTCTTAGCCGCCTGAAAGAAACCTTTAGTAGAGCCACTCGCTCCGAACATGGAGCTAATGATGTAAATGAGGGGGGTGGGGAAGTAAATTCTCCATTCGTGACCAACGTAGACCCTATACCCTTAGAGAATGTGCACGTGAATACTTCATTCACTGCACCTCTTGACTCTTCAGAGTTATTTCCCTCCGAGGTCATATTACCCGATGGTAGAAGCCTTGCCGAGAGATTGAGCGATATATCCTTGCAGCGAGGGAAAAGGAAGTCGAGAGCTTACGTAAGGCGGAGCAATGAAGAGAGTTAAAAGCGAAAGCCCTATGTCAATATCCTTGCTAAGAGAGCAATCAAGTGCTCCTGACTTAGCAACTGCTAAAGGGAAACCTCTAGAAAGCAACATTGCATCTAGCTCAAAGGACACCCCTAGCACCTCAATCCTAGATGGAGTGTTCTTAAATGAGAGCTGGGAGTACGAACTACAAACGAAAACTCTGACCGATCTATACACAGGTCACACCTACCACATGGGTTGGTTAGATGTCCTACAATCCACAATGGGTGCTACTAGTGTGGAGGATCAACAACAAAGAGTTTGTGAGGTCATCCATAGGGTCATTGAGTTAGAGAGACAAAACAAGGGGATCAACATGCCTTCAACGGGTCTCATGAGATTATTGGATACAAGGAAGGCTAACAAACCAACCTTATCGCAAATGGAGACTCCCTCGGTAAGTCCGATGGATCCTCCATATGTTGTTTCTCCAGGGGTCTCAGTGCAATCTGAGCCCACAAGTGATAGCTTCACCTTTACAAGTCTAGCTCATCTTTTCCTTGATGACACTACGGGTACCATGCCTACCCCAATGATGGGCATGCCGGGAAACATGCCATGGACCTCATTTGTTAGTAAAGCACCACTACATGGTAGCTCAATGCTTGCAACAGTACGTAAAAATGTGTACCAATCGTATACACCCATGGATCCTCGTACTCATGTAGTCCCTACCCCTCCCATTGTTTCAACTACCTATGCTCCACAACCACAACACCCAAGCTCTTATTTCCATGGGACTATACCGGCTAGCATTAGCATGTCACATCCGACGTATGCTATGCCTAGGGCCACCCATATGAACCATGGACCACCACATGGCACAACATCGTACCCAACGTGGAACCCAAGGGCTTCCTATGTGCCAAGCCCGATGCCAATACCTACTCCACGTGTAGTCTCTGGAGCACCTCCACCCACGATGCCTGCTCATTTAGGTGACTTGGCAACATTTGCTCAAGATATCGGTCGATCTATTGTTGAGAATATGCGTAGCACGCCTGATAGAGAGCCTAGAAGTAAGGCAGTACAAATAGCCAAGCTCACACAAAAATTTAGTGGAGACAGGGATGTGAGAAAGCATATCAAAGTGTTTGAACAAATATGCGATTCTCTAGGAGAACACAATGACCTACATAAGAGTAATGCTTTAAGCCTAACCTTACGTGGAAAGGCTGGGGATTGGTATAGAACCCTAAGGGTGGAAGAAAAAATGATTTACCCTACTCTTAGGAGACTGTTCTTAAAAGAATACATACAAGAGGGAGTGCTTTGGGGTGTATCCTTTCAGCTCCAGAAAGCCCAACGAGAGGAAGGAGAGTCGGTGAGAGACTTTATAAGTCGCTTGAAGCATTTGAATTCTCATTGTAATCCAAATGAGAGCTTCAAAAATAACCAATTGCTTGATAGATTCATTAGGGGATTACGACATGAGGATATCTACAATGGCCTAGTCATTAAAGGTATCACCACTTGGGAAGCAGTCACCACCAATGCGATCCAATTGGAGGATAATTTAATGATTCAAGGAGAAAGAGTGTCTGTTGAGTCTAAATCTATTAGCTCACAAGCATTGGGGCATCAGCCAATGACCCTAAAGCCTATTGCTAAGGAGCCAAAGATATCTGAGATGACTTTAGCAGATCTCACCAAGGCTATTCAAGAGAGTCTTAGAGACAATCGTGCTCCGCAAAACAATCATATGTATCCAAGAAGGGAGCAACAATGGTGCTCAGTATGCTATGGACCGCATAGTACCAATGAATGTCCTACTTTTAGAGTAAAATTCAATGGGAATTGCAATGCCTGTGGGAGGTATGGTCATCAAGCTAAGGATTGCATAGTATTTAAGCGCGCGATGGCCAATAGACCAACCTTAGCATGGACAGACACACCTCGAGTGCCTGCATTGATGCCGGCCCCAACTCTTGAACAAACAACACGACACATGGTCCCTAGGGCCCAAAATGTTGTTCAAACAACACCCTTACCACCTCCAGTGCTAGGACCGCAACCACCACATCCGAGAATCACTTCTGTGAATCAAGTGGGTTGTGAGTCATCTATTTCTTATTTGGAAGGCTGTGAGGAAGATATAGATCCTAATATTGCCTATGGGATGGATGTGCTTGAAGAAAGTCCACAATACTACATGGAGGACTATTGGGGACAATTCAAACCTATATATCAAGTAGCTGCTCTTGTGGCAAGAGGCAAAAATATCAATTACACTGCTAAGAGACCACCTCTTCAATGCTATGAGTGTGGAGGTCCGCATCGTGTAGCTGAGTGTCCTATTAGGCTACAAAAGAACGCCACACTAATGCAAACCAATCAAGGGAGCACGTCTACAATGCCGATACTCATGTGTAATCGATGTGGCATAGATCATTTGATTGCCCAATGTACAAATAATCCAAATGCACCGAAGATCACGCCATTAAACTTGATTGAAGTTATCGAGGAGCCATCACAAAGTGCATCTGTGGTACCAATAAACGTCCTCACACGATCGATGGTCCAAAAACAAAATTATATTCTTGAGAAAAGAGACACGGCATCAATTGCCCAATCTCAGAAAAAGGAGAAAACACAAAGGAAGAGATCGCAAAAAGCAGCGAAGTCAGACCCCAGTTCAAAGACCAACATAGGGACTGGTGACGACCCCGTATATATGAATGACGCTGAAGAGGATTCTAATTCAGGAGAAACCATGCAGACCAAAATGACCACTAAGATAGAAACCAACAAGGAAGATCTTCATGAGACACAATGGCCAGGATCCAAGAAGAAGATAGGAACTTACCCAAACCCTACAGAGGAGATCGAGCGAGTCAAGCAATTAAGGAGTTTGGCAGAATATATCCAAAGGGATCTAGAACCAGCACCTAAGAAGATCCAGATTACAGACACCGTGTTCCCTGCGCAACAACAACCTCACCAAGACCATAGACCCTTAGCCATACCTAGTGTCATCCAACAAGAAAGTGACTTAAAGTAATGGGAAAGTGGGCGTACTCACTGCTTGATGGAAAGAATGTTTACAGAGGGACTACTTGATCCTATCGAAAAAATGGAGATCGCATCTTCTCCACATCAAGGGACTCAAGGCCAAAAGGTGCCGTTAAACATTGCCAAATTGATGGATTTCATGTCTTCAGAAGTTAGAACCACCATCATGTCCAAACTATATAAAGACCTTGAGCTAGTCTTGACTCTCAGCTCTTCGAGCCTTCCTCAATGGAGAACTAAAGTTTGGGCTACCACAATTTGCACAAATGGATGGAGCTCGGGAGATGCCAATAGAGGAGGAACACATAGATCCACAACCCAACCTAGATGAGAACCTTGTTATAGAAATACTTGTTAACAAGTTGGGACAATACTTTGAGGGTGATGAATCCAATGCGACCATACTAATCACTCCTAAGGGAATAACTGTGAAGGGAATCCTTGATGGTGGCGCTGGGGTTAGCATTGTGACTAAAAATTGATGGAAAACTACGGGAAGACCTCACCTTGCGACCACAACCATAGTAGTGAAGATGGCCAATGGGTCTATTGTTAAACCTATTGGGATGCTAGAAGATCTCAAGATCAAGGTCTTTGGACATAAAATAAGGATTACCTTCATTGTTATGGATTTCTTCAAGCACACTATGGCATCGGAGATGATCTTAGGACGTCCTTTCATGAGGGAAGCAAAAATGGTGCATGATTGGTCTAAAAACCATATCTACCTGCAGTTCCAAGATTCTGTCATTCGAGTGGATCTTGTGACGGGTAGAGCACATCCTCTAGGAAACAGGTTTATAATTGATCATAGATCTGACACCATAGTTCACTTGACCCCATTGCAGTATTGTTACATGTGTAAAGAGGACACTGATGTTGGGGAAGATTCTCCTTATATGGATGTCCTACTTGGGATGACTGAGTTGGACAATGTGGATTGGGTCCACCTAGTAGCAACCATAGACACTTGGGGAAATAGGGGGACAACCTGGGTAACACCTGAGGGGGATGAAATGCCACCACTCGTACCCTTAAATATGCTAGAAGCAATGCATATAGCTTCTCACAAGACTCATCCTAATATAACAAAGAAAACATACAAGTGGGTCCCTAAAGCATCTTTAGAGACCATAACTAGTGCTAAAAAATAGAAGCCTTGTAAGAAACGTCCCACTCGCTCCAAGAAAAGTAAGGAAACGTGGTGTTAGATTCCTAAAAAACTATTGGAAGCCCAAGGCTACTATGAAGGAAATGATCAAATCTGGGTGCCAAAACGTAAATTGTGCTCTTACTTGTCACCAGATCCATGTGAGCCACTGGCACCTAAGGTAAAAGAAAACCATTGGCAAAAATCCCCACCTATTACCAACTGAAACAATTGGTTTCAAAGGGTGACAAGCTCATTTCAAACGGTATGATCTACCCAAGGAAGGGGGGAGTGTTTGCTGACATCCATCATTCACTTGCTTCCCTCTCAACCTTCCTCCCTGACCTCTTAATCTCCAATCTTAGGGAATGTATATATAAAGCCTTATACTCACAAAAAACAAAAATAATCAAGAGCAAGAGCAGTTAGCAAACGAGTATGCACAATAAAAGTCAAAACATTGACCAGACCTACACATTCACATCCGGTACACTGAAACAGAAACCTATGTCATAAAACACCTTTTATCCTCATCACACGCGTGATGGAGGGTAGGTAGGATTAGTACAATAAGAGTGTTTTTGTTTTAGAGTTGAGTGATTAGCAAAGTTCTTTTTTCCCACTGATGTGCCTCCTAGAGGTATTCTTTGTGTTTCCTTGTGTGTACAGGAACGTGTTGCTGTGGTTAGGATTTGGACCTTCATAGAATCTTTCTCTCATCCACTTTTCAAATCAAGAGCGACCATCAACACAAACAGGTGTTTCTTGTCCATTAGCATTGCCCCTTATCTTTTTTGCATCTATGATTGTGTGCTTTGATTGTGATTGGTAGCATAATATCCAGCACATTTGCTTAGTATCAAACATTTAATTCAATGTCTTTTTTTGTCATAATCACTTGTCTAGGTTTAAACATCAAGCAGTTTGACTAATCTAGTTTGACCAAGTTAGGTGTTACAGATCTCCTCTTGATACCATGGGGAATGCCTTCCTAATAATCAATGGCTAGTTAAGTTCTTAATCCGATTTAGGCAGCATTGTGTGAAATGTACTAGGGCTTTCTAGTGGTCTTGACCCTATTGACCTTTAGCTTAAGTATTATAAAGGGAGTTTACTAGTGTGATGAGCCTTGGGAGGTGTAACAGTGTTATATGACCCCCCAAAAGTTACAAAATTAAAATGCTGAAAACGAACAAACAAAAACAAATCAATGTGCCACAATGTAAAATCTTAAGCTGGAAGAGAAATCTCAGCTTGATTTGGTACTTCACTCACATGTATCGCCTATGGTACTAGAGCCCTAGAGGTTTAAAATGCTGAAAACGAACAAACAAAAACAAATCAAAGTGCCACAATGTAAAATCTTAAGCTGGAAGAGAAATCTCAGCTTGATTTGGTACTTCACTCACATGTATCGCCTATGGTACTAGAGCCCTAGAGGCTCCCAGTGTGGGCGCTTTTCCTTGAAAAGCAAAAAACCCAAGGCATACAAAATAAGCACACACATTAAAATTGAATCACTATGAAAAGACTTTGGGGGGTCAAAGAAAAAGTAATTAGTCAGGCGATGATTTCATGAGAAATTCCTTTTATCGTAGCTTAACTACAAGGTCTTCTAGGTATAGCCTCGAACAGCCCTCGAACATGAAATACTTGGCTCTCACGATTAAACAACTTAATTGACCAGAGAAAATTAAGAAGCTTACCTATGGTATTAATAGTCGATCTTTAGTGCTTTTCGACCGTTAAATTAGCGACCCCAGACTTGTTTAATGTTTTACCTTACATATGTTTATGCATTTGATTATATTGCAATTAAATGTTTATTGCTGACAAATGGTTTAAAATTCTGTTCCCAATCACATTGTTTGCCTACAACTGCATATGCTTTTTAATTCTATATGAGAATGCAATTACTGCGCCAATGTTGTTTGATTTTGCAGTGACTGAAGAAGACTAAGGACATTCATCTCAAATGCTCTTCCACCTCAACAAACGAGCTTCAACTCAATAGCTTCCGAGGACGGAATCTACATCAGGAAGGGGGGCATGTTAACCCTCACGGCTCACGGACACCATATCACCTACGACGGACGTTGTATTATTTACTTGGTAGAGTCAGGACCGGGCTTGTCGGTCCAATAGGAAAAGGGTAAGAGTGATCGCCGACGAGAGGCGCACTCTAACTGGAACATTCAAGGGATTAGTTGGCTAAGCATGGGCACCCAAGTGTGAATGGGGTGAACTCATATAAAAGTCAACTAAACCTAAAATTCACTCATTCTCTCATTTGTGCAATTGAAGAGTGCTCTTGCTCCATCTCCATCTTCTTCTTCTTCATCTTCTTGTGTGTGTATGCGTGAGAGAGAGAGAGAGAGTGTGTGATTGAGCATTGCGGCGGCACGACGGCGGCGAGGCGGTTGAGCGCGGTGTAGAGGCGTCTCCCTCTTCTTCGCGGCGAGGAATCCTCTACAAAGCAAGCGTAGAGCGGTGAGTGACACACCATCGTCATCTTTGAGCTTACTAGTTTAGGCTTGTTGTGTGCTTGGAGCCATTTGTGGCTCGCATGCGGTGTATCGGCAAGTTCCTTGCATTGACACGTGCGACATACGCACACAATGAGATTGGCAAATTTGCGGTTCCACATGCAGAGATGCAATGTTCTTTTTCCGCTTGTACAACATTTACGGCAAGCAAGGCTTGCATTGATTTATGTGCATTGACCAAGGGGTTTCACTGCCTATTGGAATCCACAGTTATGACTCAGACGGAGTCCAATTGGGTGTTTCTACCACAGTTGGCAACGAGCATGGCTCTCTTACAGGTTGAAATTATCAGGTTTGCATTTTCACGTTCTTGTAGTTTTCATAATTTTATGTGTGTAATTGTATTGCAGAAACATGTAATTATGCTAATCTTGGCTATGTTTCCTTGCGAGACTACCTATGGGTCAAGTATGCCCATGGTCATTATGTCAACTTCTCTTGCGCATCGGGCAAGGCCCTTAATGGCAGGAGTAGATCATCTATTGCATCAAACCAGAGTGTCTAGAAAATCATTTCTCGTTTTTCTTATTGCTTCCAAATCATTTGAGTTTTGGGTCGGAAAGATTGGTCAGCAGGAGTGCTTAATGAGGTACGCAGTTGATTTTTATATAAATGTCATCTGTATAACTGGTTACACAATTCTGGCTGAGGATCTCTGCATAAGGTAATGTATGAGACTAGCATGAGGCACTTAGCATACATCTTTTGATCATCGACCATGAGTTGATGTAATAACAACAGGGTTGTCCATGGCTTATGAAGCATTTGACCTAGATGGAGCATGTATCACCTCTATTGCATATCTCTAACATGCATCAAAGCTAATGCACTTTCTCCACTCCAAGCAGAGGCACGACTTCTGCCATTTCACATAAGCACTCAAATTTTATTGCATATATTGATGGCAAGGGACAATTTTTTAGTATCTCAAGACGACAGGCATGGCCTCTTACTGGACTTGTTGAAGGAAGCAAGTTGCTCGGCATGGCCGACTCATTGTCACGGTTTCTACATGCTGACGGAGGATGCTTACCACACAGTACTGGTTAATTTCAATTGAAATTGCTCGACACGGTCAATTCTTTTTTTTATGGTATCTACCGCCATAGGCTTTCAGCACAAACATATTTATGTGAAGCAAGGCTTCAATCTCCAACTCTTAAGTTGAGATTTTTCCCGTTTGGCGTATGCTATGAGCACACTCCTTTGGGGAATTTATTCATATGTCTGCAGGATATTTCATGCCAACTTTCACTCACACAACAGAGATGGTTATGCTCTACATTTGAGCGAGCTTTTCTTTTGACATCTCCAGGCAATTGGTTTCAGCATGATGACCAGTTCTTTGACACTTTTACATGAAGCAAGGCTTCTCCCTTGTGCCAAGGTACTGCTCAATGATTTGGAATCACGGGCAGTGGCACACAAGTTTGAAAAAACTGGCAAATAAGGGAATATCACCTCACAAAATCCCTACCGGTCTAAACTGTGCAAGGCACTTATGGTTTGGTTCTCATGGTTGAGGCCATCACTCTCCGCAAGGGCTTACAATTCTGCATGCAAGGCATGCTAGTAGGTGGATTCAATTCTACCACTCCATGCATTACGCTTCCGCTATCACACTCGCAACTCTGTCAAGGACAGACTAAGGATGGATTGTTTAATATGATTGTTGGTTGCTATCAACACACACCAACACTAACATGAACCTAAATCAAGGACTTATTGTACGGGCACAATGCCAAATGCTAAGTCGTCCTAAATCACGACCCCTGCATGGTAGGTGGGTTGCAATGAGTTTTCTGTTTTTTGGTTACCTCTCTCAATGCGAGAGTCATACCAGAAAACTGTGGAATGCTTATTCGATAAGTTGCAATTTAGGCATAAGATGCGTAAGAGCACATATCTTGGGTACACACTCTAAAACCTTAAGGAAAGTTCCTCAGCCCAACATGTTCTTCTTCTCTCTCTTTTTCTTATTTCTCTCAAGAATAATGAAAACTTTCTAAGAAGCTTTTGATACATGTTTTTTTTGGGAATCAATATGAGCCAAGGTTCTCTAACTCTCAGCTAGAAATTGGCCACAATGCCATTCACATTAGTTTTCATCGGTTTATCGATTGAACACTAATTCCCGTAACAGCTAGAGCCACACACAGGCTGGATAAGATCCATTGTCAGATTTTGGTAGGACCTAACTATTGGCATTCCTTAGGTGATTGTTCTTATGATCGAACAGATCTGCCCAGTGGAGTACACATAGAATATATCGACGTTAATAGACGAGCAAGAGTCTTGTCATTTCAGAGGATTAGGGTGTCATTCTTGCACTATATGTTCCTAGTGCGACGCTCAAGTTGAGTTTTTGATACTCTTGCACTTATATCAGTTGATCTATACCATGGAGTCTAGAGGCGGCAAAAAATTGAGACATCATGGATGTTGATACGAGCTAGGCATCTCCCTTGTGTGGATTTCTTGCTCTCTCTATAGCACTACAAGTGTCTATGGCATCACAGTTTTGGGGTACGACCCAGTGGGTGCTTATTAAATCACCCATCCGCATTGAGGATCACAATTTGATCTATTCTCGTTATACTTTCAAGGAAAGAATTTTGTAATCTACCACACGGTAGCGGAAAAATTCAACTTTTCAAGTTGATTCTCATCATTCTGTACACGGTTAACTAGGTTGGTTACCGTTACCTGCTAGTTGAGCAGTTTCTACAAAGGGTCTTACCAAGGGGGTTTGACTACGTAGATTCTACCCAATGGGTTTGGAAAGCAACACCTAGGGTTTCTAGTGCAATGTTGCTTGGTTTTTTCACAGGGGGGGAATGTACTCCTGTGCATTTGAATACGGGTAACTGACCTTTCAGTTCAATCCCCAGTGCAATGTTGCTTGGTTTTTTCACAGGGGGGGAATGTACTCCTGTGCATTTGAATACGGGTAACTGACCTTTCAGTTCAATCCCCAGGGCCATGCCAAGGGCATGTCGAAACGAGTATTTTGGGCCGTAGTGTCCAAAGTACATTATGCTGTTATGAATCCACTTGTAGGATTCGATTTGGCACATGTTGTCACATGGGATACAACATAGTCTAGGAACTCAAGGAGTTCGGTTTAGCTAGTGTGGAGCAATGAATGAGGGTCCCTCTCACTCTTGTCACGGAGTGTTTAGAGTTACCTCCACGCACACGTACATCTTGTACTTGAAGGATGTTCTTTTTTCAGACATCCTTAGTTGAGACTTATTCCACATGTGGCGAATATGAGTCTCTAGGACTGACATTGGCGCCCCCTATTTCAAATATGTGTCACGACAAAGTCCCTACGTGCTGATCAAATCTGTTTTCTCGACCATTTTTTAGCACAACGTATCAGGAGCAATTTCAGTGGCCAGAAATTGTCGGATACTTAGAATGACTTGTTAAGGTACAAGTGCTGCTAAACAACATTACAGATGGTTGTTTTACATATAGAAAGCCTATGAGTTGTTAATGAAAACATTTCATTGTTTGTACCTAGAAGTGATCATTGTCTCTCCTTCTATTATGGTTCAGACGTTTCGGCAAGGCTTGAAAATGATTGCAACTGAAAGTATTTATTTTCTTTTCAAAACTATTTCCATTTTTCTTTAATGTGTGCTATGCGCATCACATTTGCCATAAGTATTGGCAAGGATGATCATGGATATACAGGTTCAGATCTGTTTTTTGCTAAAGGCATGCACACTAGGTGTTATGGGCCCTAGTGTTTAGCAAAGACTGATTTGGAACGGCATGCATATTCCTCAAGTTGTTACTTATGAAGCATTTTGCACTCTATGTGCACTATCTCTATGAGATTCCTTTTGGGTCTACTAATCACCAAAAGTGGTCATGGCTCGGTTTGGGTGTTTGTGGATTTTTCAAGTTAACCACAATGGTTATTCTGGACATTGTTGATTCCTCAACAATGTTATACGCTATTGTGATTCCCCGTTTACCTGTCGTCTAGGAAGACTGTCTGTAAACCGTGGGGGAAACACACCTCAGTACTGTCAGTTATCCAAGGGGATAGGCAGATTACAAAGCGTGAGGGAATACACCTCAGTACTATCAGTTATCCAAGGGGATAGATAGATTATAAAGTGTAATCTAGTGTTGAAGGATATGCAAAGTGCGTACGTTAGCACCAACGATTCAATCAATAAGAATTTATTACTCTAATTAGAGTTTTCTTACTATAAGTTAAAGCATGTTTGCGACTAGGTGTAGTCTCTTCATGTATAACTGAGGTTCTCAACCTTGCACACTCGTTAGGGTGGGGTTGTTTACTGATGATGAAAATTGGGAACAAGTCAAGGACTTAAACTTGGCTGATGAGTTATGTCAGCAAGTTACTTTCATGGAAAGTGACAAGAGGTACTCTTTTTGGTACACCTTTGTTGTGATAAACTCGTTTACCATGCTGATGAGCGTTTTAAATGGAGTCTACACACTATATTTGGATAGGAACCGGTACCATCAGATGGTTACAAATGGACAACTATGTAGAAATCAAGATGTTACTCTTGATTTCATTGAACCTCCTATTGAACCGGGTTCCGCTCAAATGAACCGTTGGATCCATGAGGGATGTTACGGTAGAAAACATTAGTGTTCTTATGAAGATACCATCACTTGTGTTTTTGCGGATGAAAACGCTTCTCCAAGGGGGGAGAAATGTCAGGAAAAGGGTAGAACTAGTCACGACCAAGGGCCAGGATGGACATGCAGTCAAGGGGGTCCCTATATTTAGCAGGCCAAGGGCCTATATAGGGCATGGCTGGGTGGTGATGAGCATGGTCCAGTCCCCTTTGTTCTTATATTGGGGCTAGAGCCACGATGACACTCCGGGTGCAAGTAACTAGTAAGGACCTGCAATGCTCCACTATGCACCATGCCAGTGTCAGTCACTGCATGATTGACAACTTCCACTATAATCGCACCAATTGCATAAGCAAGATCAGGTCTCAAGACCAAAAGGTCAGACATGAGAGACCCAAAAGCCAACAAAACATGCACTATGTGTGCCAACCTATCCTCGTCAGCAACCTCAGTTCCATATGCATCCTCATCAGGAACCACCTGGCTATGCATCACCATGTTAGCATCGTCTGGCAAAGGCATATCTACTGAGAATGACTTCAAAACCGGAAAATCAGCACCACTGTAATCACACACAGCTGTCTGAATGACACTGTCACTCTCAAACATATCAAACACATCATAGAACAATGCATTGATCTCTGGATCAACTGATGTACCTCAATTGATGACTGACAAAACTATGAATCCCCAGAGATACCACTGTTTTGACAAGCCAAATGCATAACCAACTGTGTCTATCCTCAGTAGGCACACACACAACTGTCTCAGTGCTCTGAAAGGAAAAGCATCATGCAACCCACTAACAAAGGAAATCCGTCTCTACTGTCTACATGGCTGCAACAATGTCATAGAGATAGTGCCATCTCTCACATGACTAACATGCATCGGATATGTGCTATCAACACTAGCACCTCTTGCTAAAACAAGCTGTCCATGAACCATGCTCATCTAGCACAACATGGCACCCACTGTATCTCAACTGAGTCACGGATACCAAACTCCGAGTCAAACTTGGCACATGGCGAGCACTAGCATTGCTCCACTCGGCAATGACATCTAAACATCTCCAGTACCAACAATGTCATGGACTAAATCATCAGTCAAGTGCACATGTCCAAGCAAACCGCTAGCATACGAGCAAAAGTACTCGTGTCTCGACGAGACGTGAAAAGAAGCATCAATATCTAGCATCCACTGTGAAGGTAATGTGCCATCACATGACATGAGAACCTTAGGAGTAAACATGGAAGCAAGAATGGCCTCATCGTCCTGTGCAGCCTCATACACAACATCTGCCTTGGATGTAGTCAAAGATGAAGCATCCAACATGTACTGACATTTGCGTTGTCGCATCCTATCAAAACAATGCCTCGGAATGTGTCATGTGTGTCCACAATGCCAACAATGTGCAGTCTCTGTCTCTGAGACCTGCATCTCACTCTAGGTGCATCTCTGGACTGTGAAGTTCCATATCTCTGACACAACGGCTGCCATAAATCTCTAGTTGTACGTGCTTGCATAACTATGCAATATGCTGACTCTATTAGGCTCAACATAATCGTCAACCAAGCTAGTGCATCCAAGTCCTCCCACACACTGTCAAACATAGACTCTGGCCTCACATCCTTGCCCTGTAGTGGAAATTCCTGGCCCAAACAAGTCAATGCATCAAGCATATGCGAGCTCCACCAAGAGAAATATGACCCATCAAATCTCGTAACAAAGAGCTCAAACTCTGACGTGCATACTGCCATCATGTCTGGCAACCTGTACAACCAAAGAGAAGTAAAACCAATCCAAAAAAAAATTTCGGCAACCACACAACTGAGACAAAATAAAAAAAGGAAGTGCGGAATAGCTCGACGCACAAAATACGCACAAGGTCTTCCACTAGAACCACAATCTATGCGCAAAAGAGATGGATGCGGAATACAGGTTGCAATCCAAACTGCCAAATTGTATGGCAAACCTGTGACCAACACTGCAACAAACCTGGAGCATTCCATAAGTGTGATCGACAAAGTGTAGCATCAAGAATGTCAGCAGATGCTCTCTGGAACACCACTTGTAAGATCCGTCTAAAATCTCCCCCAAGAAGCAACACTTTTCCACCAAATGGATTTCTTGAGCACATGATATCTTGCAAAGAGCTATCCAAAGATTTGAAGGAATATCCATGTATCATAGGAGCCTCATCCCACACAATCAACTTGCACATTCTAAGAAATTCAGCAAGTTGACCGTGAACATGGATATTGCATGTGCTGCAACTATCAAGGTCCAAGGGTATCTTGAATCTAGAATGTGCAGTGCATCCATTTTGCAATAGTAATGCTGAAATACCAAAAGATGTTGTGGCCAATGCAACTTCTCCTTCTCCAAGCATGCGTGACAACAAACAATTATACAAATAGGTTTTCCCAGTCCCTGCAGGGCCATCTAGGAAAAAACTAGGCCCACCATCAATAGTCAATCCATACAAGACTGCCTCAAAAGCAATTCTTTGGTCTTCATTTAGAGTCTGCTCCATTTCATGTGACACGGATAGTTCTTGTACCGTGTCAAGGCATTGCTCTTGGAAGAGCAAGCTATTTTCATCACGTGTCACAAAGCGCTCATCAGGCATTGGAATTCCAAGAAATTCAGCTAGACTTCGTCCAAAAGTACAAAGAATGTTATGCAAATCTCTCAAAAGCATACCCTTCAGCAACTTGTGTACATCCATCTAACGACTCATATCTCATCTCCAACATGTGTTGGTAGTCCTCAGACAAAAAACATCAAAATCTTTCCCACAAGAGATGAGGGGTGGAGGGTTCACAAAATAGTAGAATGGTCACAAACAAATGTCTCAATTGCAAGCATGTATGTGTACTGCAAGCTCCTCCATGCATCCGAACCATTCCCCATCATCTTCCAAGATACCCCTTGCAATGCATGCTGCCTTGAATGTTGGAAACAATACACCATTTGCGGAGCGTAGATCCTCAAATGATTTACATCCTTTACAAATAGTTAAAAGCAAACAAACATATTCACCTACAAAGGGCTGCACAAAATACATCCTCCCAATAGTGTCCCCACGACGTCTCTTTGTCCATTTTTTGGAACCCGAATTCCACACCCACTTTTGAGGAAAATCAATGTACAAACTATCATTTGCATCAGGATTCTCTAAGTTGCATGTGAACCACTCTGTCAAAGTGGTCTTCTCTGCATTGTCCCTCTGCAAGACATCATTAAGTCTATCATTATCTCAAAAAGTCACCATTTGACCAACCGGAACATGCACACTCAATCTCTGAACAACTGGTGCGTCATTGTGCAAAGGATATTCGAAAATTCTCCAGCAAGACTCAGATGCAGATACATAGCTGCCATCTGTGTACATGTCTATCTCATCAATGATCTCCCTTTATGCATCACGTACCGATGTATGGAATATTACAGTTGCCCTATCATGCCCCTTGTAGATGTACTTATAGACATACTTGACAGCTGAAATTGTAGAGCATACCTCAACATTGATATGCGCATTAAATAATGTTGACAAAATAGGATTATATGGCACACCCCATCGGTTATCAATAGTAGAACCCCTAACATTGGCAGTGAAGCCATTGTTTCGTCGGACATAAATGGGGTAGCCATTATTATCCATGCTTGTTTGATCACAAAATGAATGTGTATATTTTCTAATACACTTGCCATCAACTATGCAAGGAGATGAACTATTGAACTCACCACATGGTCCATGAATGTTACAACTAACAATGATATCATGGAGCACTGGAAATCGATTTTTATCTGGCAGCTTTGCACAAACCATCTTGTCATAGTCAAATGTTGATTGAAGCTTACATCGAGGATCTAAAGTCAATGTATGAGAATGTGGCAAGCCTCTCTTTTGGAACTCCACGATAGACATGTAAGCCACCACTTTCCCAAAGATATCTTTCTTTAAGATATACTTCATCATGCTCGAGTGTTTCAAGAAGAAAACCCTGGTGGTTATGTCTGGTTGATCAGAGGAAACCTGTTCTGGAAGTAGTGCCTCATTTATTTTTGGTCATTTAGGGTTACATGTGAATGTGATAAATAGGTCTGGCTTTCCCTTTGCATGCACAATTGCCATTGCATCTTGATAAAATTGGTACATGTGCCGAGGGCCGCCTATAAAAGATGAGGGTAAGACAATTCTTTGACCTGTAGATCGTCCAAGTACAGCATCACTCCCAGACAAATGCACCATGTCAACCACCTCTGCATACAATTCTGTCCTCAACGTCTTTTGATTTGTATGGACCCATGCAAGAAGACATTCCTCAATGGCACAGTATGCATCAACCATAAATTGTTGAAGTAAACGACCCCCACAAAGCAAGCATGACTCTGTATCAGTACAAACCTGTAGTCGATATGCATAGTACTCTCTTTGAGTGACACATTATCGACCAGCCAAGGCATCCAAAGGTCCATGCATATGAGCATAAGGAAGCTTGATATACCATCCATCTTCTCCCCGTGGAAAGAGAAGAACATACAATAGTGGCATGTACGACCTGTGTAGATTTGAAATCCTTTGCAGCCTTCCATTTTGACAATGTATCACAATGTCTCAATGGCCAATTGTTTGTACATCCCCTTGACTTGGCATAATTGCAGCAACCTCATTGCCAATAGGTTTTAAAGTACTGCCTGGAAGTATTTCTATTCTTACAAATTGTCATTTTGATCTCCACACCAGGACTGTCACGTAACATTCTACCAACATTGTAGAAGGCATTCGTATATGGATTACATGATCGCATCATCATTGATAATGCTTCAAGATGGACAAATTCAAACCATCCAAGACACTCATACGATTCCGAACCTCATGCTCAGTATCATATACATATATCTGTGCAAATTTTGATACCCCTGCTTCATGTGGTAGCAAAGAACCAATTCGATGGTACACACCGCCATGTACACAAAAGCAATATGCACCATACCTACCCATCAATGTCTCATCAATGATAGCTCCAAGAGATGCAAATGCCATCACACTATTGTAACTCCTGATGTTTCTTCTAAAGGACCTACTCATAGCATCACTGTTATTGAGTTGCCTCTCCAATACATCTGGCGGTCTTGCAAGAGGAAAGAGGGATACTTTTCCACCTTTGCAACAATATTTTCCCATTGATGGTGTATCTTCCTTCGTCATTTCACACGGCCAAAGACGTGCACCACAAAACTCACAGAAGGAGGACATGGTTAAGGTATGATCTGTAGGCAATGAGACATGTATCAATGGTAGCATGGAAGGGTGAACACCTCGTATACACGGATAAGCATGTAGAATGCAAGCAATTCCTCCAAATGATGTGTCATGAACATACGGGACATGTTCCTCATTTTGAGCGTCTATGAGAGGGCAAAAGTGTCCATCATGATGATGGCGCTGCTCTCTTATGTTGGAGGTACGTTTCCTTGCCCGTTGTCGACGATATCTTCTTGTCGCATCCAAACATAAAAGAGTGTGTTGTCTTCGTCCTTGTCCTTGCATGACTATTTGTAGAGGGACTTGTGGAATTGTAACATCCCCATGGATAGAACCCTCCACATTTGTGGAGGGACTCCTACCACGACCATGGTCATTTGTTAAGCATGGCAAGGCATTACTTGTCAAGTATACCGTACACTGTATAGCGAGTTGGCGTCGATAATTTTGTGCAACCTTTTGGCGTGCACGCACATGAGAGGAATGACTTGGAGATTCACAAAGACAAAGGAATGTGTCCCTTGTCCTCATAAATGCTTCTGTTAAGCAATAGAGAAAACACTAAGCTCATAATGAGTGCATAAGTTTTATCATTTTAGTTACTACCAAATGCAAGCATAAAATACCCTCAATACATCATGGCTACCTGCATGAAGAAGAAGAGGAATCTTAAAGTTTGGTAGATTGGCTATTAGAGTTTCTTGACCTATTGCAATAGACTGCCTCTCTCAGCTCCCTCTCCATTTTTAACTGCTACGCTAAGAGCAAGAGTTTCAAGGGGTCTTGCATGTTTCATGCAATATTTCTCAGAACAACCTAAATGAGGTAAGGAGCTCTATGTTTTTTACTGTAGTATGAGCAATCACTTGGGTTTCCTTTGAAATAGCAAATGCTCGGGTTAGTTTTTGGCACAAATTTTCTTGACCGCTCTGCCTCTCTCTCTCTCTCTCTCTCTCTCTCTCTCTCTCTCTCTCTCTCTCTCTCTCTCTATACACACACATATATATACACACACACACACACACATATATATATATATCTATATATATAGTTATATATATATATATATATATATATATATATATATATATATATATATATATATACACACACACACACACACACACACACACACACACACACACACACACACATATATATATATATATATATGTATCTCTATATATATAATTATAGATATATATCCCCCCCCTCTCTCTGTCTCTACCTATCTATGCTTCACAATGCTAGGAATTGCATGTGCCGTGTGGTTTTTTTTTTTGGAAATATAGAATGCCTTTTATAGTAGGGGATGTTGAGATGAGGTTACATTTGGCCACTCTTATCTCTCTCTCTTGTGCTAGAAAATGTCTTTATCATGGCTACATACATTAAGTGGGAGAGGAAGCTTGAAGTTTGGTAGATTGATTATCAGAATTGCTTGCCCGTTGCAATAGAATGGCTCTCCCATTTCCCTCTCCATTTTTAACAGCAATGTTGCCCGTGATTAAGAGGAAGAGGGAATTACTTGGGTTGGGCCTTAAAAAAGAAAATATTCAGGCTAGTTTTTGGCACAAATTTTCTTGATTGCTCCAAACCTCTCTCTCTCTCTATGCCTCTACTTCGCAGGTCTAGAAATTGCATGTCCCATGTAGTTTTTTAGAAATATAGAGTCCCTTTTGTCATGAGCGTGAATCATGCACTTGCTTGATGTTAAGAGATGTTGACATGAGATTCCATTCGACCTCTCTCTCTCTCTCTCTCTCTCTATCTATCTTCTATGCTTCACAAGGCTAGGAATTGCATGTTTCATGTGTTTTTTTAATATAGAGCGGCTTTTCTCATGACCGTGAATCATGCACTTGCTGATGCTTAGAGATGTTGAGATGAGGTTCCATTCGGCCTTTTTTAGCAATGCAATATGTATAATCAATTTAGACATCATGGCAACGTGATAGAACGTAGGTGTAGTAGTCCAAATGGCCCCGAAGGCTCTGGTGCAAAGGTGTAGAGAGGTAGCTCGTGGTCAAATATAGTGGAGGTTTGCCCTAATTTATTCTGCCCTATGTCGTCAGTGCTTTGAGAAAAAGCATTGTCACCCTGAAAGATCGGTTTAGTGTATTCTTGCCTAACAAATTTTAAAATGGGAAATTACCAAAATACCCCTCTAATTTGTCGAAATTCCCACTTATGAATTTCGAGATCCACCTCTAAAATTTTACCTCAAGGCGATAGCAACCACGAAAGGTGATAGTACCCATGAAACTCAAAGCACCCGTGTTTTGGACGAAAGTATCCTAACTTTAGTGCAATCCCACCTATGAATCTTGAGTTTTATCTCTAAATTTCACCCCAGGGTGATATAATGCATGAAACTTAAAGGAATTTAATGTAAAATAATCTCCAAATATAGCGAAGGGTTGCCTTGATTGATCATGTCCTTTGTCATCAGTGCTTTGAGAAAAAGCATTGTTGCTCTGAAAGATCGATTTAGTGTAATCCCACCTAACAAATTTTAATATTTACCTTGAGATTTTAATTTTCACCTTGAGAATACCATAAGGCGATAGCACGCATGAAACTCTTTAATGTAAAAATCTCCAAATATAGCAAAGGGTTGCCCTATTTCATTGTGTCCTTCGTCATCAGTGCTTTGGGAAAAAATATTGTTGCCCTAAAAAATCAGTTTAGTGTATTCCCGCCTAACAAATTTTAATATGGAAAAATTACCAAAATACCCCTCTAATTTGTGGAAATTCCCGAAATACCCCTCAAATTTCAAAAATACCCTTGTATCCATTTTGGTAATTTTCTTCAAGATCTCCTAGTCTTAATTCTTTTCTGACAATTGAGATCCGTTTTTGATTGCTTAGTATGTAATTTGGCACAAATTAGCTCGCATAAGAAGGGTTTTATGTCTAAAAATAACGAATCTCCAAAGCGTATATAACCAAATCAAATTCTAGTTTTGGCATCTTGTATGATAAACAATCAGTCTTCTTATGAAAAGCTACAAAAAAACAATCGTTGGAGAAATTTACTCTCTCAACCAGGGGTATTTTGGTTGGAAAATTTGAAGGACATTTTGGGAATTTATGACAAAATATTGGGGATATTTTGGAAATTTTCTTCAAGATTTCCTAGTCTTAATTCCTTTTTGACAACATGTAATTTGGCACAAATTACCTCGTAGAAGAAGGCAATTATGACTCAAATTCTAGTTTTAGCATCTTGTATGATAGACCATTAGTCTTCCTATGAAAAGCTACAAATTTTCTAATTTTTGGAGAAATTCAGTCTCACAACCGGGGGTATTTTGGGAATTTTGGAAATTTGAGGGGCATTTTGGGAATATCCACATATTAGAGGGGTGTTTTGGGGATATTTTGGAAATTTCTTCAAGATTTCCTAGTCTTAATTCCTTTTTGACAACCGAAATCCATTTTGAGTGCTTAGCATGTAATTTGGCACAAATTACCTCGCAGAAGAAGGCAATTATGATTCAAATTCTAGTTTTACCACCTTGTATGATAGACAATTAGTCTTCCTATGAAAAGCTACAAATTTTCTAATTTTTGGAGAAATTCACTCTCACAACCGGGGGTATTTTGGGAATTTTGGAAATTTGAGGGGCATTTTGGGAATATCCACATATTAGAGGGGTGTTTTGGGGATATTTTGGAAATTTTCTTCAAGATTTCCTAGTCTTAATTCCTTTTTGACAATTGAGATCCATTTTTGAGTGCTTAGCATGTAATTTGGCACAAATTACCTCGCAGAAGAAGGCAATTATGACTCAAATTCTAGTTTTAGCATCTTGTTTGATAGACAATTAGTCTTCCTATGAAAAGCTACAAATTTTCTAATTTTTAGAGAAATTCACTCTCACAACCGGTGGTATTTTGGGAATTTTGGAAATTTGAGGGGCATTTTGGGAATATCCACATATTAGAGGGGTGTTTTGGTAATTTTCCATTTTCATGTTGACCTTAAGACACCATAAGGTGATCGCACACACGAAACACAAAGGAAAATGCAATGGCAAAAAGACCGGTTTAGAGCAATTGCAAACACGAAACGCAAATATAAATGCATCGAGAAAGCCTTAAAATCTAACTTGAGGGTTCGTCGCCCTAAATCCACTCACTCCTACCACCAGCGCTTGCGACTTGCCTTCCTTAGTTGCTTGCCAATTGTCATTGTCTTCGCCGCTCGCGAAGTCCCTCCCCACTTCTCTCTCTCTCTCTCTCTCTCTCTCTCTCTCTCTCTCTATCTCTCTCTCTCAAGCACTCGACCTGCATCCTAGTCTTAATTCTTTTTTGACAATTGAGATCCGTTTTGGAGTGCTTAGCATGTAATTTTGGGAGAAATTCACTCTCATAACCAGGGGTATTTTGAGAGTTTTGAAAATTTGAGGGGAATTTTGGAAATTTCCACAAATCAGAGGGTGTTTCAACCTTAAGAACACCATAAGTAAGAAATGAAAAGGCACAAATTACCTCGCAGAAGAAGGCAATGATGACTTTTTGTTAAGAAAATAAGACGTAGCTAAATAGATTTTTGAGTAGATTACTTAATGGAGAGAGATAGATTTCACACACAAGAGATTATAGAGTAGAGAGAGAGAGAGAGAGAGATTACACACGATATACGTGGTTCACCCAATGTGGGCTACGTCCACGAGAAAGCAGCCACTCAATGGCTTTAGCACTTCAAAAGAAGAAGTAGTTTACAAAGGTATTAAACCCTTGATAGAGCTCCCGCCTTGCTTCACTCTCACCACCTCACACTCACCTTGTTGCATCAACTTCACACTATGAAATGTGTGTAGAAATGGCCTCCTTTTATAGGCCAAAAGGGTTGCCCTCTCTTATGAGAGACAGCCATGTGTAGCCGCCCTTGTGCGAATAAGTCCAAATCGGACCCTCCAATCCGCCCATGTGTGGCCGCCCTTGAGAAGACAAGTCCGCTTTTGAATTCGGCCACCGACCATTGACTTCCGACCACCGGTCACCGGCCATTTACTTCCAACCACCGGCCATCGGCCATTGACTACCGGCCACCGGCCAACCGACCGATTGTTTTCCGACCACTTTTCGGCCGCCGTCCGGCCATAATATTCCGGCGAAAAAGAATATTCCGACAAAAAAAATTATCGGGGGCCTCCGCCCCCGAGGCCTTTAAAGTTGCCCCTGATTCTTGTCCGTGAAAATTTTGATTTCCGGTGAGTGATTTTCCTTCACGCACGATGGCTTCTCCTCATACTGGGGGCCTTATAAATGTGCGCTTTTACCACAGAAAATTACAAGGGTAAATCAGGCTCCATACTTAACAATCTCCCACTTGGAGACTGATCTCCAAACCAAACCTGTGTCTGCTTTCCATTCTGGCTTCTTATCCTTGAATGCCGACTGAAGATGAGCAAAAGCTCAACTTCTCCTTGTTGACCACCTTTGTAAACATGTCTGCAGGATTTTCACTTGTATGCACCATTCCTAGCTTTAGCTGTCCCTCTTCCAAAAGAGTGCGTATGAAGTGATATCTCACCTCAATGTGCTTTTTCCTTGAATGAAAGGCTGAGTTCTTCGCAAGATGGATAGCGCTTTGGCTATCACTGTACAAGACACAATTGTCTTGTTTGAATCCAAGCTCTTCTAAGAATCTGTGAAGCCACATAATTTCTTTGCTTGCCTCCGTCATTGCTACATACTCTGCTTCCGTGGTAGAAAGTGAAACCACTTTCTGCAGCTTTGAAGCCCAGCTTACTGCTGTGCCTCCAACCGTGAACACATAGCCAGTAGTGCTCCTTCGAGTATCTTTGTCACCTGCCATATCTGCATTAGCATACCCTTCTAGAAAAGTATCAGTTCCTAAAAAATAAAAAGCATTTGTTGTTGTCCCTTTTAGATACCTAAGTATCCACTTCACAGCTTGCCAATGCTCTTTACCTGGGTTTTCCATGAACCTACTCACAACTCCCACTGCATGTGCAATGTCTAGCCTTGTCCAGACCATAGCATACATTAGAGAACCTACCGCTGTAGCATATGGAACTTTAGACATATAGGCTATCTCCTCTTGTGTCTTTGGACACATATCCTTCGTTAGTTTAAAATGAACAGCCAAAGGTGTAGAAACTGGTTTTTCATTTTGCATTGCAAACCTTTCTAGTACCTTCTTGATGTAATATTCTTGAGATAGCTTTATTGTCCTCTTCGTCCTATCCCTTGATATTTTTATACCAAGTATCCTCTTTGCAACACCTAAATCTTTCATTGAAAAAGATTTGGACAGCTCCTCTTTTAGGTCTTTGATGTCCTGCATGTTAGCACTTGCAATCAACATGTCATCAACATACAACATTAGGATGATGAATTTCCCATCTCCCAAATTCTTCGTGTAGACGCAGTGATCCGAGTTGCATCTTGTGAATCCATGATCCAACATCCATCGATCAAACTTCAAGTACCATTGTCTTGATGCTTGATTTAAACCATACAAGCTCTTCTTTAATCTGCAAACCATTTTCTCCTTACCTTTTACTTCATACCCCGTTGGTTGAAGCATGTAGATTTCCTCCTCTAAGTCACCGTGAGGGAATGTCATATTTACATCCATTTGCTCGAGATTTAGATCATGAGCAGCCACAAGGCTTAAGACAAGCCTAATTGAGTTCATTTTTACAACAGGAGAAAATATTTCATTGAAGTCAATACCTTTCTTTTGAGAAAAACCTTTTACCACAAGCCTAGATCTAGCTTTGATCTTAGGCTTCTATCTATGTGCATGAAAGCCTCACACCCAAACACTTTGAGAAATGCATAATTCACCGGTTTACCTGTCCATGCCTCTTCTGGAACTCCCCCATCCAATGCCGTTGAGGGTGACCGATTGATTAAGTACACAGACGTACTTACAGCTTCCGCCCAAAGCTCAAGCGGTAGGCCTGCATGTAGCCGCATGCTTCGTGCTCGTTCCTTGATTGTCCTGTTCATCCTTTCCGAAATCCCATTTTGTTGAGGTGTCCTTGGGGTTGTCCTTTGCCTCCAAATGCCATTGCTAGCACAAAAGCTTTCAAAAGCTTGGCTGCAATATTCGCCTCCATTGTCGGATCTGAGGCATTTAACCTTGGTACCTGTTTCATTCTCCACAAAGGCTTTCCACCTTTGAAATATGGAAAATACATCGGATTTATTCTTCATGACATAAACCCATGTTTTTCTAGTCGCATCGTCTATGAATGTTACATATTACAATGAGCCAGCAAGTGATGGTGTACTTGCAGGACCCCAAACATCAGAATGAACCAACTCAAGTTTTTTATTTTTTCTTTCATTTCCTGATTTTTGAAATTTTACCCTCTTTTGTTTACCATAAACTCAATCTTCAAAGAACTCTAAGTCCACTTATTTCAAACCTGGTAGAAGCTTCTTTGTTTGAAGGATTTGCATTCCTTTGGCACTCATATGCCCATGTCGGTAGTGCCACACTGCACTGTCAACTTCTGTAGTTGCTGCACAAGCTGAAGGTTGCGTGCTAACCGTACACAAGTAAAGTGTACCGACTTTTTCACCCTTGGCAACCACCAAAGATCCCTTTGAGATCTTCCACCGTTTGTTTCCGAATGCAATGTTGTGACCTTCATCGTCCAATTGTCGTGTAGAGATCAAATTTTTGTGAAGAGAAGGAACATGCCTAACATCTTTAAGCTTCCATTCATTTCCGTTAGCAGTTTTGACAGAAACTGTACCTTTGCCGACAATCTCACAAGATTCATCATCTCCCAAGTATACATACCCAAAATTACCTTTGGTGTAGTGTTGGAAATGTTGCTTGTGTGGTGTCGCATGGAATGAAGCCCCGGAATCTACTATCCAGGAATTAGACACATTGTCTAATGAGAGAATTAGAGCATCTTGCTCTACTTTACCTGCCACATTGGCCTCCGATGTTGACTTGTTGTCTTGAGACTCTGTCTCCTTCTTTTCTTGGACCAGCAATCCTTCTTGGCGTGGCCCTTCTTGCCGCAGTTCCAACATTCAAGAACTGACTTTGTGCGTGACTTGCTCCGCCTTGAGCGATCACGACTCTTTTGGTTTTTGAACCTCTCCTTAAGCCTTCCTCTTGTTTCCACTGATAGTGCAGCACTTGATGATTCTCCTGTGCTTCTCCTTCGCATTTCCTCGCTTAGGAGAACACCCACAACATCATCAAACTTAAGAGTATTTGTGCCAGAGATAGAATTACTTACAGCCATCACAAGGCTGTCCCAACTATCCGGTAGAGATGATAGTATAAGGAGAGCTCGCACTTCGTCATCGAAATTGATTTTCACTGATCGAATTTGATTTATGTTTGTGTTAAAGTCATTTAGGTGTTCTGCAACTGAACCATTCTCTGCCATCTTTAGATTGAACAAGCGCTTCATAAGAAATACCTTATTGGATGCCGATGGTTTCTCGTAGGAGTCGTCAAGTGACTTCATCAAGTCCTTCGTGGTCTTCATCTCCGAAACATTGAAGGCCACCGTTGACGCCAAGCTTAACCGGATTGTTCACAGTGCCTTTCGATCAAGGACAATCCATGCTTCATCTGCCATTGTTGCGGGCTTCTTCGCAAGACTGCCTAGTGGCAAATAGAGGTCCTTCTGGTAGAGATAGTCTTCAATCTGCATCTTCCAATGTTGGTAGTTTTTGCCGTTGAACTTCTCAATCTTGAGCTTCCCTTCCTCCGCCATAACTCCAACTCAATTCAAGGAATCCTTTCCTTGAGATAATTTAGCTACGAGCAAACCTTGCTCTGATACCAGTTGTTAAGAAAATAAGACGTAGCTAAATAGATTTTTGAGTAGATTACTTAATGGAGAGAGATTGATTTCACACACAAGAGATTATAGAGTAGAGAGAGAGAGAGAGAGAGTACACACGATATACGTGGTTCACCCAATGTGGGCTACGTCCACGGGAAAGCAGCCACTCAATGGCTTTAGCACTTCAAAAAAAGAAGTAGTTTACAAAGGGATTAAACCCTTAATAGAGCTCCCGCCTTGCTTCACTCTCACCACCTCACACTCACCTTGTTGCATCAACTTCACACGATGAAATGTGTGTAGAAATGGCCTCCTTTTATAGGCCAAAAGGGTTGCCCTCTCTTATGAGAGACAGCCATGTGTAGCCGCCCTTGTGCGAATAAGTCCAAATCGAACCCTCCAATCCGCCCATGTGTGGCCGCCCTTGAGAAGACAAGTCCGCTTTTGAATTCGGCCACCGGCCATTGACTTCCGACCACCAGCCACCGGCCATTGACTACCGGCCACCGGCCAACCGACCGGTTGTTTTCCAACCACTTTCCGGCCGCCGTCCGGCCGTAATATTCCGGCGAAAAAGAATATTCCGGCAAAAAAAAGTCTCGGGGGCCTTTGTCCCCAAGGCCTTTAAAGTTGTCCCTGATTCTTGTCCGTGAAAATTTTGATTTCCGGTGAGTGATTTTCCTTCATGCACGATGGCTTCTCCTCATAATGGGGCCTTACAAATGTGCGCTTTTACCACAGAAAATTACAAGGGTAAATCAGGCTCCATACTTAACACTTTTCATTTTGACCTTAAGAACTAAAAAGGCACAAACTACCTAGCAGAAGACAATCAGTCTTCCTATGAAAACCTATTTTTTTGGAGAAATTTGGGAATTTTGAAAATTTTGAGGGGCATTTTGGAAATTTCCACAAATCAGAGGGATGTTTTGGTAATTTGCCCTTTTCAACGGCAAGCAAACGCAAACACAAAACACGAACGTGAATAATGCATCAGGAAAACCTTAAAGTTTAACTTGAGGGTCGTCGTTTGTCCCGCCTCCCATGCTTGCCGCTTGCCTTCGCTAATCGCTTGCCGATTGCCCTCACCTCATCTTTGCGGCTCGTCTTCGTCGCTTGCCTTCACTGCTTGTGATGTTCGCGTCTTGCCCACTTGCCGACTGGAATGGAAAGGAGTCCCTCCCCACCTCTCTCTCTCTCTCTCTCTCTCTCTCTCTCTCTCTCTCTCTCTCTCTCTCTCTCTCTCTCTCTCTCTCTAGCAAGCACTCGGAGTCTCGACTTGCTATGGACCTCGACGACTCTCTGTGAGTATAGAAAGAGTCCTAGAGGCTAGATTCTCCTTTTGCAATTGCACGCACACAGACACCTGGATGTTTAACTGTAGGGGGAGAGAGAGAGAGAGAGAGAGAGAGAGAGAGAGAGAGAGAGAGAGAGAGAGAGAGAGAGAGAGAGAGAGAGAGAGAGAGAGATATGCAGTGTATTATGAACTATAGCATCAGGTGCTCAGAAAGCCCATCCTTAACCTGCAGACATGAGAGCATTGATACAAAAAACTGCCGTAACTTGCAGACACACTGTAACCTGCATTTCTTAATTATGGTACTGTTCTTAAGGTTCAAACACCCCTCTGATTTGTGGAGGGCATTGAGCAACCTTGTATGTATGCCACTCAAAGGTTACATGACTGTGTGTGTGTGTGTGTGTGTGTGTGTGTGTGTGTGTGAGAGAGAGAGAGAGAGAGAGAGAGAGAGAGAGAGAGAGAGAGAGAGAGAGAGAGAGAGAGAGAGAGAGAGAGAGAGAGAGAGAGAGAGAAAGGGGGGGGGGGTTAGGGCTTCGTCCAACCTTGCTTAGGGGTCTTCTGAGAGTCCTAGAGTTAAGAGGGAGAGGTGGTTTCAAGGTGGGCGTAGCAGCAGGCTTGATTGGTCACTCACATGCACACTCATTAAGGCATGATTAGTTTCTCTCTCCAAGGTGATGAAGGACAATTCTCTGCCTCACGCACATGAGCTGCATTTGGTTGATTTAGTTGATTTAGTTGATGATGACGATGTCGATCATCAGTGAGCTTTCCCAGCTTGGCATAAAGGTTCACTAGTGAATTGTATGCAACCCTATCTAGATCAATGTGCATCTTCCTCATTTCCTTACTACCTCTGAGAAACAGCCACCCTTTGCATAGCCTGTAAATGATCGGCGTCAAGGCTAGAGGCCCGGTTGGGGGAAGTTGCAAGGGACAAGTCTATGGGAAGTGTGTAATCTCTCTCTCTATCTTTGGTTTCACACACACGCAGGTGACAGGTCTTTGCGCGCACAGAGACAACGTATCTCTGGTTTCACACACACACCCAGGTGATGACAGGTCTGCACGCACAAAGACAGCGTGTCCCTTCCCGTGCTGCTCCTGTAGCGCGCACACATCATATCTCGACTTTGTAGGCGCAATCTCTTCTCATGCAATCCATTAAATGTGATCAGAATGTTGGTTGCAGTGTTTTTTGATGAAGAAGGAGAGATCGACACGTGGAGGGGCTCTTTGAGCTTGAAAAAATTAACCTGCATTATAAAGAGTATAGATTATCCTTTTACAAAGCCTTTGCAAAACTTCATTAGCATATAGGCTATCTCTGTTTAAAAATCTAGCACCACATTACTCCACGTGTCATGATTTTTGAATGGCTCAATTGTTATTTTTATCGAGCTATGCTTTTTTTAAGCGTGCAACTTGCGATATCGCCTTCTACAACAACATTGCAAAACTTCACTCTATTAAAAAAAAAACTTCACTCACGTCTTCCAAACAACATCGTGAAACTTCACTCCTTAAATCTGGAAGGTTTGTGGCCTTACAAAAGGTGTTGACATGGTGGATACGCACAAGAGGAGCAGGGCCATAAAGTTCTTATGCTTGAGTCAGAGCTTGTTGAAAAAATATGTCATGCTTGGCACTGTCTTTGTCAATATGTATGCCAGCTGTGGTGCGTTTGAGAAAGATGTCGTGCTTGGCACTATCTTGGTCGATATGTATGCCAAATGTGGTGAGCTCTAGGAAGCATAGAAAGTGATTGACTAGCTTCCTATCTGGAATGTTGCCTCTCAGAATGCATTTATTGCGAGATGTGCGCAACAAGAGTAGCACCAGAGTCCGGAGTGTGGATTCTTGGAATGCATTGGTTGAAGGATTTGCCACATGAGACAGTTCTAGTTTGTTTTCGACAGATGCAATCACCTATGCATGCGTCTTGAAGGCACGTGGCTCTACGGACAACATGAGCAGGGCCAGAAAGATGTCGTGCTTAGAACTGCCAAATGTGGTGTGCTTGAAAACGCACAAAAACTGCTTGACGAGCGTCCTATCTAAAATGTCGCCTCTTGGAATGCACTAATTACGGGATGTGCACTTGTGTCAAAGCCCGCTGAAAATATATGTCGTGCTTGGCACTGTCTTTGTCGATATGTATGCCAAATGTGATGTCATGCTTGGCAATATCTTGGTCGATATGTATGCCAAATGTGGTGCAATTCAAAGCACAAAAAGTGCTTGAGGATCTTCTTGTGCGGCCCTATTGTCTCTCGGAATGCACTCCTTGCTCTTGTAGTGCGTAGAGCCACACGCTTTCAAGATGCATGCGTAGGTAATTGCATCTGTTAAAAACACACTAGAGCATCTTGAAGTTAGTGCATTCTGAGAATCCACACTTCGGACTCTGGTGCTACTCTTCATGCACACATCCCACAATCAGTGCATTCCAAGAGGCGATCTTCTACACATGGCCTGCTCTTATTGTGCATAGAGCCACATGCCTTCAAGATGCATGTGCAAGTGGTTGCATCTACTGAAAACGGACTAGACCATCTTGAAGTCAGTGCATTCCAAGAGTCCACACTTCGAACTCTGGTGCTACTCTTGTTGCGTAAAACCCGCAATCTCAGAAAGATGTTCTGCTTAGCATTGCCTTGGTCGATATGTATGCCAAATGTGGTGCACTTGAAAAAGTGCAAAAAGTAATTGAGAAGCTTCTTGTCATAAATGTCGCCTCTTGGAATGCAATGAATGCGGGATGTGCGCAACAGGAGTAGGGCCAGAAAGCTCTAGACTATTTTCAACCGATGCAAGTCATTGGAATGCTTTGGTCACACGGGTTACGTACAACAGGAGCAGGGCCAAAAAGCCATTTGGGAAAAATTGAACCCTCTAAGCGCCCTTTGGGATTAAGGTTAATTAGAGGCCAGCTAATGAGAAGAGGGTGGTGGACACACTCTCTGCCCTCAAAAATGTAGGGGGACAAAGTAGTCTTACACTACCACTTCCCTCCTTTTTTATCCCGTTTTGAAAAAATCCCAAAACTTTGGAATTTTTCAAATTCTCAAAACTCAAATCTTTTCTTCTTGAAACCCCCCTAAACCTATTTTATGGTCAAAAAAACATTTTTTGACCTCAAAAAGTCAAAACGTGCACCCAAAAAACCTAAAATTCAATTTTTTTAAAAGCTTTTTTTACTATCCAGAGCCCCCCAAAAAGTAGTCCTTAGGCAAAAAGTGATTTTCTCTCTCTAGAACCCCTTTTCCAACCCCTCCTTGGTTGCAACCATTACACTCACCCTCTACTCCAACACTCTCTCTCTACACCATCTCCATTGCCGTAGCAAGGAAGCTCCTCTCTCCTCCCCTACCACCTTCCATTGCCACACCAAGCAAGGGTTATCCACCTTCTCCTCCCATTGCCACACGAAGAAAGGGCTAACCACCTTCTCCTATCACTTTATCGCACCTACATTGTAGCAACAAGCAAGGTCCTGCTCCTCCTCCTAATTTTCTTTGTTCAACCATGGTCAGCTCTACTTCGCAAAGGCGGCCAAAGGATGAGGTCACAACACTTGCATGCCACAACACAAGAGGTATAGATGATGACTGGGTGCCACAAGAGTTCACTAAAGGTGCTTGGGTATGCATGCAACCATCTGCTATTGGCCCTGATCGTGTGCGGAATCGTGCAAACTTGGATCATCATTAGAAAGGAAAGCTCCTTGGCTTCAAGAACCGCAAAGACAAGGGGACCGTAGCCATTGTGCAACATGTTTTCTCAATGTCAAGCATGCAATTGCAACAACCACCTCGATTTTCAACACATTGTAAGTACATGTTTTGAGAATACAAAGCTAGGTGTGAAATCACATTGTAATGTTATTATGGATTCATACTTAAGATTTGCCATGCATCTATAGTCATATTTCCATCCACATTGGTGGAGGAGCAACCACTACATAGTCTCTCTGGCACATTCAATGCTATACATGCGGATATTGGAGCAACAATGTTCACACATCTTTGCCCAACTAAATTGGTTCAAAGAAGGATTTTTTTCTATTCTCACTCCTATATTGTTCCTACTTCTACACAAGAGTTTGGAACGCTTGAACCCATCAAAGTAACTTCCTTATTAAGTATGGAGTGGCCACAACCAGATTTGTGGTTGGTAGCATCTTTCAAGCAAAAGATGATAATAGATGTCCAAAACTCTTTGAAATACTCTAAAGATTCTAGGTTTGTGGACTTGAGTTGGTGTTTGTCTATTCATTGGTTTGTGCACATTTTTAAAGAGTGTGGGTTTGCGGAGACTACCACAATGCTTTTATGTAAAGATGTGCATTATGAGGAATTAGGAAGGCTTTTAGAAGAGGACTGGGGTTTTGTGGAGGGCACGCACAATGGGGACCGGTACCATTGTTGTAAGGTTGGAGTTTCAAGTATTGGGATGTGCTATTTAAAATCCCGCACCTCCTTGTACATACGATTCCACTATGATTGTTGTATGTGCAAGCTTGGAGTGTGGACTCCTTTACAGAGTGTAGACGGGGCTATTGCAAGCTTTGACATTGCAGTGAGGATGCCCAACGATGCTTTGGAGGCAGTCCAAGTGAACAAGCATTAGACTCTCAGTGATGTGCAAGAACATTTGGTTGTTATGGGTTTTGAGGCCCTTCAACAAGCGTAATTTCATTTACAAGGTCACAAGGTGAGAATCCTTCCACCACATTTTCAATACATCATAGTTTGTTGATCATTGGATGCTTATTGTAATGAATGTCCATAGATTGGGAAGAGAATGGAAGACAAACTGAAGGTCAAGGAGGACTGGGGCATGGATGGAACTATGCTATCGCTCTTATAGATTTGTAACTCTTGCAATTTTGAAAATAGTCCCCGATGAACATGATTTGCTTCGGCAAATCATGTCTTTGAATATAGTTTTTCACATTGAGATGAGAGATCATTTTTTGGTGAAAGTGCCATTTTTTTTGGGGAAAAAGTGTCTTTAAAAAAGAGACCATTATAAAAGGGGGACGGCATAACTCATTTACACTTTTCACTTTCGCAACTCTTGAGCTCCTCCAATCTCTATCTGCACCCCAAGCTAGACATGGACGCCTCCACAACCTCTGCATCTACACCCACATCCACCCCTTTGTCATGCTTCATCCTCTTCCTCGAGGACAACAAATACAAAGGGAATTTGGACCTCCATACCTTCTTTACTCGTCTCCCTAACCTTGACGCCACAATTGCCCTTCACATGAATGTATTTGCCGAGATTTCTGCGTTCATGGAGGAGCACATCATAAAATATTCCGTATTTATCTCCCCACATGCAAGGATCTGGGTGCCTTGCAATCTTTTGTGCAACATACACAAGGTGATCGCCCATTCTCCAAGCGGTTGCGATGGTTCCAAGAAATTTCCGCCAACGCAGGCCATTTCTTGGACGAGCGAGCCCCAGGGTGTGCCCCAGGGTGTCAGCACTCAAGAAGGGCAAGTTGGGGGTGGAGTACCTATCTCGGCTGGCAACATTCATCTTCTTCGTGAGCGAGGAACCTAATTTGGAGGAGCTTCACCTACCACGCCTTTAGGTTGGTCCTTCATCAAGGACACCAAGGAGCAGGTGGTTGACCCCATGAACCTTGTAGCAGAAGGATGGACACTTCAGCTTGAGTACCCCAAGGGGCTTGAGGAGGTGGTAGAGAAATCCATGGTCGTGGCTGGCCCTAGTGACACTATAGTTCCACTACCATATCGACGGATGAGGCTATCCCAGAGGTGGAAATAAGCCGTTTCTCTTCAGTGGTAGTGGAGGGGGAGGAGTATGTGTTTATGCATGATTTGGAGAAAGCATTTGGAATGCGCATGGATGAATGCTTGAGCGTGCTATGCAACAACACCAAATTTTCCTTAGAAAATACACCAGATGCCCTTGAAAGCAAGCTCTTGCCACTTGGGGACTCTGTTGTTGACACTATTGCAGTTGTGTGTACGGAGGTCCTGGCAGAAGAGCAGTTGCACATGGTTGAGGAATAATTCCAAGCCACGCAAGCCAAGGTTGAGGCCGCTAGGATGCCTATGCCACTACGCAACCCCTCATCTGATGATCCAAAGCTCGTAGGTGTGGTGCAAGGGAGCATTGACTTGGATGGAAAGGGCAACATGGAGGAGGACGACAAAGAGCAAGAGGTAAACTCTATCCTAATTTTCATGTTATTTTTTTAATCCTTCATTGTCTTTTTTCTCAACTTGATTGGTTTATGACAGGATGTCGCGGAGGTTGATGATTTTGCAGCAAGGATGGGTAGCAGACAGACAAACTTTGGACCTTAGTCTTTCCTTGGGCATTACCTAGGACAACTCTCCCCTGGTGATGTTTCCATTGTCCATAATTTACTCCCCAAGGCCATTTTATGACGTGGTCGTTGAAAGGTTTGAGCAAGGTTTTGTGTTTGTGCACCATTGCTCAAACTGCGCATCTTGTGTTCCTAGTGCGTAGATCCCTTGTATGCACAGCATTTGGCACTGGCTTCCGTGGTAAAGTGCTTGCCCAGATAGGGATACATGCTTCCATTGGCTCAACTGACCCAAAGGCCATAGCATAATCCCTCTTGATTGGGGAGTTGCCTTACGTGCAAGAGAGGCGCCAGGAAATGGTCAAGAAAATTATGAACTTCTCATATGTATGATGTAAAATCAACTTTTTGGAAGTAAGAAAAAATATTTTGAATTGTCTCTCTATCTTGTACATTCTTCTAAATGTGATCTATCAATATTGAAAATTGTTGTGATTGGTGATATGTTTCAATAAGCTGTGTCTTTTTTGCTTGAAGTAACCACACAGTGGAAGTTGGATGCACATGATTATTCTGGGACAGTATCAAACACATCTGAGTGAAAAGAAGTGGTATCTCTACAGTAATGCTGCAAAAACAATTGCTTTCACTTTTTCTATATTTTTAAGTATCTTGGGGGGCAAAGAAGCCTACAAAGCGCAAAAAAATGGTGGCCACAAGGGCACGCAAATGGCCCATCCATCAATTTTGGATGGCTGTCCCGCGCGCCCTTGTGGCCACCTTTTTTCTTTTTCATATGGAACTTATTTTTGCACTCAAGGACACTAGGAAAGGTGAGATCAACTCAGAATTTAAGTTTTCAAGCACACTATCACCTCCTTCAGCTCTACCTAATAGTTCCTTGCACCAAAAGTCCCAATTACATTGGACAATTTAAAAATCTAGTTTCATGTTGCATAAACACCTGGTTTGATTATATGTTAACTTTTTTGGTATCCTATGGGGTAAACAAAGCTGCAAAGTGCAAAAAAAAATGGTGGCCACAAGGGCGGGCAAATGGCCTATCCATCAGTTTTGGATGGTTGTCCTACGCACCCTTGTGGCCACCCTTTTTTTTGCATATGGAACCATGTTTGCACTCAAGGACACTAGAAAAGGTGAGATCAACTCAAAATTTAAGTTTTCAAACACACCATCACCTCCTTCAGCTCTACCGAATAGTTTCCTGCACCAAAAGGCCCAATTACATTGGACATTATAAAAGTCTAGTTTAATGTTGCATAAACACCTGGTTTCCCTATATGTTAACTTTTTGGTATCCTATGGGGTAACCAAAGCTAGAAAATGCCAAAAAAATGGTGGCTACATGGGCACACAGGTCAGCCATCCAAAACTGATGGATGGGGCATTTGTGCGCCCTTGTGGCCACCATTTTTTTTGCACTTTCTAGGCTTGTCTGCCCCATAGGATACCAAAAAAGTTAATATTTGATTGATGTTTAACTCTTCATATTCATAAGCAATAAACTCAAAACATATGGATAATAGATGTTACCATATACCTGTGGTAGCGATGTATGTAAACACACTAGGACCGTCGGGGCATTTTTTCCCTCTTTAGGAGGTTTTTTCCCCCGAGTATTGTATATACGCCCATCACTCTAGGGCTATCTATTTTCCATTGCACACTAAGTAATACACTCTCTGTTGTGTGCCTTGAGCTTCCTTTGTCTTCTCCAAGCTGTGTGCATTTCTCTGCAACCCTAATTCCAACAATTGGTATCAGAGCAGGTTGCGTCCTCCCGGGCTTAGTCGCCAACTGCTCCAGCACACGCCTGCTCACTTTCTCCGATTTCAGTGAGCTTTGGGGAGCTTTTGCAGGTCGACAAATATTTCGAGCAAGCTTGTAGAGCTTGGTGTGCTCATATTTTTGATTCGGGCTCATTTCGGCCTCCGTTTCCACTACAGGCAGTACTACACATGCTATTTCTTCATTTTGTGCATAATTTTTGTCAATACCGTTTTTTGGATAACAGGTGCCTTACAATCTTCTATGGTTTGTATAGCACGTGTTGTTCTAGCTCCATTTCTCCTATTTTCAGGCAGTTTTCACATCAGGTGCAGCATTTGCCATGGCTGACAACAACAACACAGATGTTTTCAAGATGTTTGCTATCTGCTGAGGACAGGTTGGATGGGGACAATTACCCTATGTGGGCTTATATGATGCAACACGTTCTTGTGTCAGAGGGCGTCTGGAATATTGTGTAGGGCATTGATGTATGTCCTGGTTCTGAGGATGTAGGCGATGTTGAGGATGTTGCAGGTCTTGCTACAAGGATTGCAACTATTAGAGTTGTTTTGCCTACAGCAGAACAAGCTCATTGGGATGTTAAGGATGCGCAGGCTCATGCATTGATTGTGTTGTCTGTGAAGCGCACCATTGTTCCTCACATCCATTCAGCAAAATCTACAAAACAGGCTTGGGATATTCTAGCAGGTCATGCAAGTCGCAATGAGGCTAAAATTGCTTTGCTGCGTAAAGAGCTAGAGTCGAAGATTATGCATGAGGAAGATGATATGGACACTTTCCTTGCTAGTATCAAGGATATCAATGAGCAACTTATTTCTGCAGGTGAAGTTATTTTGAGACAGTTCCCTTGTGCAGACTGTTCTTGATGCCTTACCGGATTCTTACCAGACTTTTGCTAGTACTTGGAGACTTATGACCCAAGGAAATCCAGAAGTTGTCAAGTTTGATGCATTATGCACATTGTTGTTGCAAGAGTCACTTTCCAAAAAAAACAGGACTAGACAACGTGCAGTTGAACAGGCTTTTGTTGCTTCTCAAAGAAAGGGTGGTAACAGCAATGCAGCCACTTCTTATGGTTCTGCTGCGAGTGGCAAAAATTATGTTCCTAATGCTTCTGCTAACAGCAATTCTTCTGGAAATTCCGGTGATAAGGGCAAAAAGAAGATGCGTTTCCATTATTGTAAAGCCAATGATCACTTGATCAAGTCGTGTCCTAAGTTGAAGGCCAAAGAGGCTAAGAAGAAAGAGGGTGGTTCCACTACAAATGCAGCCATCGTTAAGTCTTCTATGAAAGGAGACTCTGTTGCTGATGTTGATGTAGAATGGGCTTTTAGCGTAGAGTGCACTTACAATCCTGCTGTCCATGATGCATGCTTGTCACTTTGCTGCAGATTCACATGTGTGGTATTTCGACAGTGGTGCTACAAAACACATTACCTCACATTGTGAATTGTTCACCTCTCTAGAGTCTGTCCCTCATGGGAATTCAGTCACTTGTGCCAGCAACGCCTCTTATCCAGTTCAGGGAGTTGGAAAGATTGTGCTCACTACTGCTAATGGCAGCTCCTTCACACTTGTTGATGCACTTTATGTACCTGGGATCAAGAAGAATCTTTTGTCTGTATCTGCACTTGCTAGACTTGGACTTGTAGTCAAATTTGTGGATGAAAAATGTACAGTTCATGATCTCAGTTTTGGTGATGAAGTTGTTGCATCTGGGCTTTTGTGTCATGGACTATATAAGCTCACTTTGTATGACAAGTGTGGACAAAATTTTGCAAATGCTGTTGCAGATTCAAGGGCTATTTCAGATGCAAAACTTTGGCATGCACGTTTTGGTCATCTGAATTTTTCAAGTTTGCTGCGTTTGTAGAAATCTGATATGGTTGCTTCTTTGCCGCCTCTTGAAGCACCTATCAAACATGTTTGTGAAGGCTGTATTTTGGGTAAGATGCAGCGTTCTAAATTTCCAAAGGATGGTTCAATTCGGGCCACATGCAAGTTGCAGCTTGTGCATAGTGATGTTTGTGGGCCCATGCAAACTCAGTCCTTGGGCAATTACCTGTACTTCGTGACTTTCATTGATGATTACTCCAGGCATGCATGGGTATTTCCGCTTAAAGCGAAGTCCGAAGTTTTTATGTGCTTCAAACAATTTCTGGCTATGGCTGAAAATGTCTCAAAATGTACTATGGGCACCCTCCGTTCCGATCGAGGGGGGGAGTATATGTCTCATGAATTTGATGCATTTCTGGCTAGTCATGGGATAAAACACCAATGTTACAATGCCTTATACACCTCACTAAAATGGTGTTGCTGAGAGGAAAAATAGGTCAGTGATGGAAATGGCATGATGTATGGTCAAAAGTCAAGCTTTGCCGCATTCTTTTTGGCTTGAGGCCATCATGTGTGCCACTTATGTACTTAACACGTGTCCTACGAAAGCTTTGCAGTCTATTACTCCATATGTAGCATGGCATGATAGAAAGCCTTCTATTGAGCACATGCGTGTTTTTGGCTATTTGGCATATGCTTTGGTGCCACAAGTGCAGCGTAGAAAATTGGATGATAAGGCTGTCAATGTATTTTTGTTGGTTATAGTGCTGAAAGCAAAGGTTAAAGGTTGTATCATCCGCAAACAAAACATATTCTGGTTTCTCGGGATGTAGTGTTTGTGGAAGATTCTGTTCAGCCCTTGCTGTCATGTACTAGAGACAGTAATGTAAGCTCACAGGACATTTATGACACTTTGTTGCCTCTTTTCAGTGGTGGAAATATGAATGTAAGTTCCAATGAGGAAAATGTACAGCCTATGGGGGTTTTTGAAAATGTTTTAGATCAGCCTATTACTGATGCAAATGTACATGATGTACTTGATGAGGAAAGGGATGAAAATGAGCAGGCTAGAGGTATGCCAAAATGGCTAGTGCACATTTTGCGCGACAGTAAATTGGATGCACCTTTGTCTAGTCGTACTCGTTCAGGCTCTCACCATGCATCTTATGCATCAGATTGTTATGCTTTGGCTGTGTCTATCTTACATGATGTTGAGGAGCCTCTGTCTTTTGATGAAGCATAGAATTCAAAAAATTGGATGGCTGCCATGCAATCAGTATATGATGCACTTATAGAAAATGACACATGACTTTATGTGATTTGCCTCCTGGAAAAAAGGCCATTGGAACGAAGTGGGTTTACAACTTAAAACGCAAGACGGATGGTGAGATCGATCGCCATAAGGCTCGACTTGTTGCAAAGGGTTATGCACAACAAAAAGGCATTGATTATGAAGAGACTTTTTCTCCCACTTGTTGTATGACTACTATGAGTTTTCTATGTGCCTTGGCAACTCATTTTGGTTGGGATATACATCAATCAGACATTGTTACTACTTTCTTGAATGGTGACATATTTGAGGAAGTTTATGGAACACAGCCTCGCAGTTTTGTCATAAAAGGAGAAGAGGACAAAGTGTGCAGATGTAAGAAGGCTTTGTATGGGTTGAAGCAATCTCCTCATGCTTGGTATGAGAAAGCTGACACTCATTTGGTGAAACGAGGCTTTTGTAACAGTCCAACAGAAAGCACATTGTATGTAAAGCGTGAGGATGATGTACTTCTCATTGTGGTTCTTTATGTCGATGATTTGCTGATCATTGGACCAAATGAGAGACATATGAATTTAAGGATGATTTGAATTCTACTTTCAAGATGAAAGATTTGGGGCTGTTGCATCATTACTTGGGTATACAGTTTAAGCAGTGTGATGGTGGTATTGCCTTGTGTCAGAAACGTTACGTAGAAACATTGCTATGTAAGTTTGGACTTGAGGATTGCAAACCTATTGCCACTCCCATGGAAACAGGCTTGAAGTTGAGTCTACATGATGTTGGAGATCCTGCTGATGTCACTCTTTACCAAACTGCTGTTGGCTGCCTCATTTATGTATGCAGCACAAGGCCAGATATTCAGTTTGCAGTCCCACAGGTCAGCAGATTTATGCATAGCCCAGGGTCTAAGCATTGGCAGGCTGTCAAGAGGATTTTCCGCTACCTTAGTGGCACTTTACATCTTGGCTCGTTTTATCCCAAGGGGGGATCATTGCCATCAGAATTACATGCTTTTTTGGACTCATATTGGGCTGGTTGTTTTGACACGCGAGTGTCCACAAGTGGTTTTTTGTTTCATGCTTTGCAGTTCATGTATATCATGGTTGAGCAAGAAGAAACCTATTGTGGCCACTTCGAGTTGTGAGGTTGAGTACAGGGCAGTCTTCACAGCTACGATTGAGTGTGTATGGCTCAGACGCATTATGGCTGATTTGGGTGTTGGACAAGACACTGCCAACACTATCTACATTGACAGTCAGAGCGCATTGGCAGTTGCGAGAAACCCAGTTTTTCATGCTTGCACAAAGCACATTGAGGTGCATTACCACTATGTCAGGGAGAGGCTGTCAGAAGGAGAGATCAACTTGGCTTATGTGCCAACACAGGACAACCTTGCAGATCTTTTCACAAAGGCATTGTCTTGTGAGAAGCTTGAAGCTTTCCTCAAAGCTTTGGGCTTACTCCCCTTTGCGAACTGATCATGTCCTCAGGGCATGGAACTTACCTTTACTCATGTGCCAGCTCTCGTTCACCGCATCACTCCAGGGGGGATTTGTTACCATATACATGTGGTAGTGATGTGTGTGAACACACTAGGACCTCCAGGGCATTTTTTTCCTCTTTAGGAGGTTTTTTCCCTCGAGCATTGTATCTACGCCCATCACTCTAGGGCTATCTATTTTCCATTGCACGCTAAGTAATACACTCTTTGTTGTGTGCCTTGAGCTTCCTTCATCTTCTCCAAGCTGTGTGCGTTTCTCTGCAACCCTAATTCCAACAATAGACACAGTGATCCGAGCCTATCACAAATTTTTGTTTACTATATTTTGTTGGTTTTCCTTGCTTCTAGAGGTTTACAATAAAAGAAAGAGTGAGAACAACCTCTTGGAAAAATTCAAAAAATGATTTGATGGGAATTTTTTCTTGACTCGTTCACCGGAGGTGAAAGGTAGAGGGAGAACCTAGTTGGTAAAGGGAAGGGAAAACATGTAAATGTGAAAAGAAAAGATATGATGTGGTTGTGGAGCCATGCACCCATGATTCAAGGGTCATGAGTGGCTCATATCATCATGGCTTTGGAGCCATATGATGATTCAAACAAATGGGACCCAAGTGGAAGACTTGGTAAAGGAAGGAAACAGACACATGATTTTGCTGAATACTTCCACTCCGATCCAAGAAAAGTTGTCTTCATCAAAGTTGTAGCTGATGAGCTGGAGATTCTGACCATATTTCTTTTATAATTTTTGCATCTACGGTCTAGGAGATATGGCCAAAATGGCGGACGCCAATTTTTTCAATTGTGGTGGAGACCACCCCCTCTACCTTTACACACACACCCTTCCTTTTCCACATTGAGACCTTCTCTAAAAATCATCCATTAGTCTTCTCACCCTCCCCTCCTTCCTCCTCTCTCTCAAGCTCAAAAAACCATCACAAATTCCTTTTCTAATCACCTCTCTCATCATGATTAATCTTGTTGTAATTCATAAGTTCTCATTCAACCCCTTTCTATTATTACTAGATATGCATTGATTTTATGTAGATTCTTTACATTTTAAAATAAGAAAGCTCTTGGACTCAAGCTATGGAGGAAGGAGTGAAGACAACACAAGTGATGATGGAGCCAATTAGTTGCAAATTGGTCAACAAATCATTTGGAAGGAGCTTCTTCATTGGTTGAATGTCCCTAATCAAGCTTGATTTGTACAAATTGCACTTGGATCTTAACCTCACTCCTAATCACTCTCTTTCCTATATAAAGAGCCCCCCCCCTTTGTAATTTCAAGTATCCCTCAGCCCCATTGAGTCTTTGTATCACTCATCATGAGCCCATAAAGCTCATTCACTCACTCTATTCTTGCACATTCTAGAGTGCAAATTGTTTTATGCTAGTAACCTCACCTCCTCTTACTTATGTTAATTAAGAGAAATATTTTATGTGTGTGTGAGAGTGCTTGATGTGATTTTGGCTAATCCTTGAGTTGTTGTTTAGTAATTTACATGCTATTTGTGTTGGGAGTGCTTGAAGTTATCCATTCCTTGTACACACACTAAGGTTAATGCTTCATTCATAGTGATACCTCTCTCTCTCTCTCTCTCTCTCTCTATCTCTCTCTCTCTCTCTCTCTCTCTCTCTCTCTCTCTCTTTGTGTAGCGGTCCTAGTCCACGCTTTCAAGACTAGGTGGTGCCCTCATCTCATTTCCCTTGTGGCGCAATGGAGTTTGTTTTGGTGTAGAGGCCGCCATTCCAAATTTCCTTCGTCAACAGTAGACACAACTGTTAATCATTTTGTTATTGCAAAGTCATCTAATTACAAAGATAAAGGTGCACAATACAAAAAGAGGGGTAACTTTGGCTAATGCTCAAAGTCCCGTCTCAATCGACGTGCAAGCTGCATATCTTTGGGTTGTATTGTCACTCGCTTTGCATGTATGGCTCATAGGTTGGTATCTTTCAACATCGAAATGATGTGGGCCTCTGTAGCTTCTTGAATATCCTCTAGCGCTATTGCTTGCATTCTATACTGATTTCCATAGCTTTGAAGCACCTCCTTCATTGTGCGAGCAAAGGGGGCGTGTCGAATTAAAGGCTTTGTAGTCTTTGGGTAGTGCCGGATTTTTGCAAATGCCCTTGCTATTTTCCGACGCTGCTGAGGTTGTCTTGGGGACACTTGCACATTTGTTAGCTGGCGGCGTTTAGGCTTCTTGAAAAACTTTAACTTTTGCCTATTTACATGCTTAGGGGCTGGATTTGCAGCCTCTTCTGATTCATCCTCTGCCCTTGGATCCCGATCTTGTGTTGTGGGGAGAGCTCCCTAGCCTCGCGGCAGTGTCTTCCCCCTAATGGGCACCTGATGTGTGCACGGTATATCAGCTTGCTGCCACGGTGGCTCTATCTCTGATTCAGTGTTTGTATGGACCACCCAAGTTTTGGCTGGTCTTGCTTGTGATATGTGGCACGACGGCTCCTCCCTATCGAACTCTGGTGTTTCTTGGGCCTCTTCATCTCTCCAGTGCTGGGCACAGTGCTTCATTCTTCGTTTAGGTGTTTGTTCTTGTGGACATGAAGATTCTTCAGCCCTTGATGACTCTTGGGCCCGACTACCACGCCCACTAGTAGAAGAGTGTCTAGAACGGCTGTTTTCTTGTGCCTTTAAGCCATGCCGACTTCTCACATCCTTGGAGGGTGTTTTTTTTGGCAGGCGGATGCTCTTTTGCGGTTTGTTTTGTGCACGTCATTTGATATGGTAAGAAGTCACATGTGCTTAAGAGATGAGTTGTTTATGAGAGCATGCAATATTTATAGGGCCCATTTTAAAAGGGCCTTGTTCACACTAATTTTGGAAAAAACTCTTATTTGAAAAAAAAAGATGTCGTTAAGAGTTGGACCCTGCATTCACGTGTAGTCACTCAAGCAGAATCCACTTTGACCCTTGTCGCACTCTGCATTGGCGCCATGCAGCATGCTTGGTGGGGCCTTGCAACATTTGCCACTTGTTGCTATGCTCTTGATGACTCCATTTTCGCACTTCAATAGCAATCTTGGATTGTCGCGCAGGCTCCATTGTGAGCTTACGAGAAAATGTTGTGCGAAAAAACCAGATGAACATCTCCTCCAAATAATTGGATTGCACCATTCCACCACCATGTCAAGTATTTTTGAAGTACACCCCCCTTGCTCGATAATGGGACTTCTCCATGCCTTAGAGTGATAAAAATTTTAAGCGAACCATATTTGTGCATAAAAAATGCACCATGCGCAAACAAGATATGCTGTTTACATGAGAAAACGATCCACATTATCTAATGAAAACAATCCTTTGTAATAAGTTCACTATGTAACATGTCTTACCATGTAATGTGTGATGTTATTTTCACCCCAAGAAAGAGTAAACACCTTGATGAAATCCGTCAAGGCTTCTTGAAATGATTGGTGTTGTTCTTCTATTGTACTGGTAAGGCCCATAAGCTTGAACATTTTATCAAAATGTGCCCAAACTTGCTTGTGCTTGTTTGCAAGCTCGCCATTTGAATCATTGTCCGTACTAGCTTTGCATAACTCCTTCCAAAGTTCCCAAAGGTTACTTGCTTGCTGGTTAAACCTGTTTTGAGCAGCATATCGACCTAGCTTTCCTTGGGAAACTTTCTTCAAAAAGTGTCTGGTTTTTTGTCCACTCATTGACACTTGTTGAGCAATTTCATGGGCCTCCCCTGTGTTCTTTGCAACAATGATAGACACATTTCCACCGTGACAGCCAATGGAATTCAAGAGTGCCTCCACTCTTTCGATAGCTTCCTGGGACTTTTCCAATGGTTTCATTGTGATAGCATAGTCAATGTGGAGCTCCAATAGCCTATTAAAAATGCACATGAATGCGTGTAATGTACATTTAATAGAGGATATGGAAATATTGGATTCCAAGCATGGTCCTTTTGTGCACGATCTGGGACATTGAGCATGGGACATCTCAAAATAGACACTTCCCATTCTCTACCTTCATCTCAGACATCACAACAATCCAACCCTTGTTCTCCATTCCCTTGCCATGGAAGCATTGAACTGACCTTTACAGTGCTCTTGTGTGATTTTTGTCCATTAGGTTTGTACCCTCAAGTGCAAAATGGACAAGGCATGAGAGAAGAAACCCCTTGTTTGCAGCCAAGCAGACACTTTATAAGTCCCCACCTAAGTGACACTCCACATCATAGCTACCAAAACTCTCAACCTCCAACTTCTCACCTGCAATTTGGGGGTGTATTACTTCTGTGATCCATGGAGTTATCTCAAAAATCCGTGAAAGTACTCCATTGGTCTCTTTGGGCACCTAAATAGCACCCAGCCACCAAATGTCTTTCTCTGAAAAGACGGGTTGGGAGATGGATTGACTGAATCTCGTTGCTTGGTTTGCAAAAGGGCCTCATTCATTAGAGTAACACTTAGCCTCTGTAACCTTCGACCTTTCATTATTTGACATTCATCGAGTTTCAGCACAAACGTGACCTTTGTGCCAAGCACTGCAAAATAAATAGTGCCAAGACCTTATACTTCAAAGTCTATGATAAGAACACAACCAAAAGAAAAAAGTATAGTGTGTCACCTTCTTCAGGTAACTCATAAAATCTAATCATGGCTTGTTGAAGCCTTCTAAGGTCCACAAAAATATTGTTTTACATTGTGTAAGGGAAGCTCTTCTCTAAAGGTCTTATGGAGTGTTTCTTACCTTTTTCCCTTGCCTTGGTTGTGCATGAAGCATAAAGGGAAGTTGGCATTGTGTCCTCAATGTGTAGGTATGTCCCAATGCGGGAGAACACATCTTCATTTGTGGACTTCTTTGCGAGGTTGACCTTGTGCAGAACGGAAAATAGGTTTTCCACAATGTCATACTCTTTGAGGGCATCCTTTAGGAGTTGGAAAATAGCCTGATAGGCTTTGGTGCTAATTCCAGCCTCATCACAAGCTTGTTGCACATCATCATCACTAACCACATTTCTCATTTATGCAAAGGGTCCTTGGTGACTGCATCATTAATGTGCTTACCTCCAGGTGATTGTAAGATAGAAATCACATCCTAGGTATCGAGACAACTAGTGAGAAGGTTGACTCAATCATCTTAGCTTGTTCCACCGTATGCCTCCTGGATGAAGTTTCTAACAACCAATAACAAAACTCTTAGAAAATAGTGTGAAGAATCCATCATGCAAGTAAAGACCAAATCACCTTGTGGCTTTCACTCGTCATTTGTGTGCTCCACCCGAATGTGCAAGAGTTTCAATGGATGAATACGTGTGTTTGCGTTCCCTTGCACCAAGAGGTGTTTCTTTCAAGTATGTGATGGTGTTGGCAAGCTTCATAATGTGGGAATACTTTTCCTGCATTTGTTGTTGAAGAGTTTTAACGAACCTCTCCAAAGAGGCAATACTCTCTTGTAATGTTGTCGTCTTGAGGTGAAGAGCTTGACATTCGTGCATCCACACATGCAAAGAAGCACCTGCACCCATACACAACCGCTTGCAATGGCCTAACAAGCCTGCTTCTCCCCTCCCAAGATATTGAAGAAATGTCCAAAGGCTATCAAAAGATGGATGGAAGCACCTTATAGGATCGTAAGGGTACAAATGGCCATCCACCCAAATGTCAACATTCGTCTCACCAGCGGTGCAACGTTCCTATGAGACCTTTGGTCACCCTCACATGTGGCCTTTGGTGCAAACGCCGTGGGTAAGAAAATATGTATGCTTTTGGTGTGCGGAGTACCTGGTGGTGGAAGCAAACAATTTGTGATGTCCGTGAGCACCATGGAAGCTGTTGCGTGAGGAAGCAAAGGATGAAAAAATAGAGGGGGAGGGGGAGGGAGAGGGAGGAAGATGGGAGGAGAGAAGGGGGGAGGGGGGGAGGGAGATATTGGGGAGGAGGAGGAAGGTAGTGGTAGGGAGGGAGAGGAGAGGGGGAGAGGAGGGAGGAGGAGAGAACAAAGTGTTTTTTACTTTTTGGAAAAAAAGTTTTTTGAAAAAATGGACTGAACTGCGCAATGTGATCCCATTATTTTGTTTGTCTTTTAGGTATTTATTTTACTTAATGTCAAAGTCTTGGGTAGGGCAATTTACTGGGATTGCTATATACGCAATAAGTAAAACTGAGGTTTTTTTTTAAAGTCAAATTTTTTGACTGTTAGTGACCCACGCTTTTGCTAATGTGGTCATATCCCTATACTTCCTTCACTTTAAAAAATCTAGAGAGAGAGAAAGTAACCCCTTAGGTTCAGATCCTACATTTGTCTTAAAAAAAGGTTAGAAAAGCCTACTCAAAACTACCTTCTTCAATGCCCTTGTCCCCTTAACCCCACACAACATTAGCCTTCATCCCTAGAATTAGGATTCCTTACAAGGCCCATTCAAGGTCCATATTTCTCCTAATAGCTCTAGGTTGTTTTCAGCTTCCTATTTGGAGCATGGACTCTTGGAATGCACTGATTGCAAGAATTGTCCCACAAGAGAAAGCCCTACTCTATTTTCAACAAATGCAATCACCTACGCATGTGCATATGGCGCAAGATGATGATAAGGACACACAAATTCTGTTTGTTAGAGTCTATTGAAAAAAGATGACGTTCTTGGCACTAATCTGGTCAATATGTATGCCACATGTGGTGTGGGTGAGAAAGCACAAAAAGTACTTAAAGAGCTTTCTGTCCATAATGTTGCCTCTTGGAATGCATTGATTGTAGGATGTGTGCAACAAGAGCAAGGCAAAAATCTCTAGGCTGTTTCAACTGATGCAAAGCATTGGAATGCAATAGTAATGGGAAACACACAGCGAGAGAAGACCATAAAGTTATAGGATTCCTATCCCGTTGTGGACTCTTGGAATGCACTGATTGTAGAACTTGCCCCACAGGAGAAATATCTATTATGTTTTCAAAAGATGCAATCACCTACAGATGCATCTTGAAGGCCTATGGTGCAAGATGTTGATATGGGCACAAAAAAATCACAATCATATTGTTTGTCAGCATGTTTTTAAAAAAGATGTTGTGCTTGTCACTGTCTTTGTCGATATGTATGCCAAATGTGGTGCGCTTGAGAAATATGTTGTGCTTGGCACTATCTTGGTCAATATGTATGCCAAATGTGGTGTGCTTGAAAAAGTGCAAAAAGTGCTTGAGGAGCTTCTTGTCCAAAATGTCGCCTCTTGGAATGCACTGATTGCAAGATGTGCACAGCGAGAGCAGGGCAACAAAGCTCTAGGTTGTTTTAAGTGGATGCAAAACAAGTGTATCCCTCTAAATTCACTTTTGTCTTGAAGGCATGTGGCTCTACTCAAGTGCTCGAGGAGCTTTTTGTCCGGAGTGTAGACTCTTGGAATGCATTGGGCGCGAGATACACACAACAAGAGCAGGGACAAAAAGCTATGGACTATTTTCAGTAGCCTATCCAGAGTGTGGACTCTTGGAATGCACTGATTGGAGGATTTGCCATAAGACAAAGCTATTTCCAACAAATGAAACCACCTACACATGCATCTTGAAGGCATATGGCTTTACGCAAGATGTTGATATGGACACAAAAATTCACGATTATATTGTTAGTCAAAGGGTGTTGAAAAAGATGTCGAGCCTAGCAATGTCTTGGTTGATATGTATGCCAAATGTGGTGTGCTTGGAGAAAGCACAAAAAGTTCTTGAGGAGCTTCTTGTCCGGAATGTTGCCTCTTCCAATGCAGTGATTGTGGGATATGCGCGACAAAAGGAGGTCCACAAAACTATGGGCTGTTTTTTGTGGATGCATCTCTCCAAATTTAATCTGAAATATGCTTGCACCTTGAAGCCCAGTGGCCTTATACAAGAGCAACACCAGAGGCTGTTAAAAAAAGATTTCATGCTTGGCACTATCTTAATTGTTATGTATGCCACGTGTAAGATGAAAGCTGCATAGATTGGAAGATGTGTCAACAAGAGCAACCCAGAAAGGTCTAGGCTATTTTTAGCAGATTTCGCAAGCATTGGAATGCACTGGTCGTGAGATACACACAACAAGAGCAGGGCCAATTGTGGGATGTGTGCAACAAGAGCATCACTATAGGCTGTTGAAAAAATATGTCATGCTTTCCACTGTCTTGTATGCCAAATCATGGTGCGCTTTAGAAAGCACAAAAAGTGCTTAAGAAGCTTCTTATGTGGAATTTTGCCTCTTGGAATGCACTAATTATGGGTTGTGCACAAGAGGAGCCTTCACCTTGGCCACCCCGCCTCTAGTATGCACCCATCGTGCTCAAAATGGTCCTTTACAATTGTAAAAGAGCTCTCTTGACTCTTCCATACCAAAGCTTATAACACAGCTTCAGTCTTTACAATGTCCACTCCACCTCCATTATCATGTTTGTTTCAAGAAATGTGATCATACAAAAGGTTAAATGCAACCTACGTTGTCGAGAAGTTTGCGGTCTAGCTACTAAAACACCGGGCTTTTGACTGTGAGAGTTTGTGAGAGAACTCCAAAAATACCATAGATGCCATAAAGTTTAGGGTTTAGAAGGAAGTGCAATCAAACAATCCACACTCTTTCTCTCTTGCACTCACACACACAAAGAAAGAACACAAAAGAGCATATCAAAACAACACAAAAAGGAAAGCATCAAGACTATGGTAGTATCGTATCATGGATAATATGAAAGGGTTAATAGATGAGTTAATGGAATTCAATCTTTGCCGACCAAACAGGCTACAAATTGTTCTTTGGAATTGTAATTTTGTGCTTACCATAATATATCTGTTTTGTCTAGTGATTGGAATAAATTGTGTTTACAAATCCTCTTGGTTCATATAGCAAGATAACTATACTTACGTCAAAAGAAAAGCAAGATAACTATACTTACGTCAAAAGAAAAGTTATAGTCTATAAGGGGTAGTATGATGGGATCCAGTGAAAGAAGTATTTCATTGAGCCTTTTCGGGCCAAAGAGAAACACTGTACATTGTTGAAACTGTATTTTATGGCTAATCCATACGTTAATTATAATAGATCGCACAGTGGAAACGATAAAAATTCACATCATGTGGATTATTTATCTAGGATAACTCTAGTATGTACAAAATGTAGATATGAGAGAAGTGAAAGAAAGAGAATTTCCCTCCCAAACCTTATTCTTACCCGTATAGGTAATAAGGATATTGCGGGGAGAGATGTACCTATCGCAAGGAGAACCTAGCATTTGTAGAGAGAATGAATTTCTAAGAGTGAGAGATATAGGATTGATTAAAGAGGGATATAAAATTAGAGATGTATGTTGGATTAGAGATAAAAAAGAAAACAGCAAGAAATCAACAAAATATCAAAGTAAGACACATCTTACTTGACAAACCCTTCGGGAGTTATTTGATGGAGAGAGAAGAAGAGGGAAGACTTCAAGCCTTAATGATGCACCAATTTCAAGTCCTTCTTTGATTAGAGATTATCTTCCAAAGATAGCTTACAAGATTGGCTAGTCTTCCTCTAGGATTAAGTGTAGGCTTAGGCTTATATTTATGGCTAAGTACAATTAGGCATTACTACTCTCACTTTCTTATGAATGGTTTTCAAGGAAGAAGAGGTCCCCTTTTGTAGGTGAAGCGAACCCCCAAGGGCTACATAAGAAAGAGAAGAGCCATTGTGAACAGGGATTGGCAAAGTTTGAAATTAGCTTTCTGGGGTCCACCATTTTGAACATATCTCCTTAACCATGGCTCCAAATAAAGAAATAGAAATAGGATCAAGCTACGACTCTCATTTTATATACTTTTTTCATCTCGGATTGAAACTTTGTGTAAAAAATTCACCAAAATAGGGTATCTTTCTGGCAGCAAAAGTCTTCTTGTGGTCCTCTTAGCTTAGACCTCCACTTGATTCCAATGGACACCTCATGCAATATGAAAACATGACATTGCTCCTTGACAAAGGTTTGTAAGAATCCTCTTAATAATGCATTAAAATGAGTGTATCTTTGAAAATCATACAAGCTAGTGTCCCACTAGGATTTGATTCCTTCCTAGTAGCTATTAAAAAAATAATAAGAAATATATGAAAAATATATAGAATATATATATATTGAAAGTTACCCTAGATATAGGATCTAGCTAGGATGTGACAGGATAATGAGATAGTAGAAATAAAGAACCAATGTTTTTTGCCCCAAGTTAAAGAGGCGTAGCTATTGACACTTTTCCCATAGTATTTTCTGAGGATAAAGTAAGAATATGTTACCCTTGAGATAAATAATAGGATGAGATAGAAAGATTATTATTATACTTAGATATGCATATGTACGTTATAGGAAATACACTTATGTATCTAAAAAGTTGCAAGATAGATCTCATAGCATTCGTTCCCACTATGTACGTGGCACAACACGACATTCACCCCCTCTAAATATGCACATCGTCTAGTATGTGCCACATATGATTTTCTGCAGTTTCAATTCCCTTGTAGATCTTCCATAATTTTATCTTCATTGATAGCTTCCAACGCTTTATCTTCACTTTGATATTCACTTGTGTTTTGCTCTTCCTCCTCCTCAACATCTTCTGGATCAATGTCTCCTCTTCTCTTAAACACTTTGATCCTTTTTCCTACAATAGGAATCTTTACTTTTATACCATTTAGTTCAGACAACACATGAGACTCTTGCATGAGTTTTACTTGTCTCTTTTTTATATATAACCCTTTGTGGTGTAACACCCTTTTGTTTAGGATGCTTCCACAAGTAACCATCCCTCAAAAAGTACCCATATGCTTTCTTGCATATCCTTGTGAATTCTTGTTCAGACCAATCATCCTGTTTTGTTAAAGTACTCAAGTAGATTCCAAGAGAAGCCAATCACCTTCATAAAACTCTTTCAAGAATAATTCTAGTGGATTAGTCATGCAGACATTGTTACCTCTGACATGAGAGATAGAATAGAACTTTGTGCCCACATCATCTCCCTCATCAATCATCTGTGACTCATCTTCATACCTTGCCCTTGATAGCATATCTACCATTGTATTGTCTTTACTTGCAATGTGATTAAACTCTAGATTTAAGGACTTAATGTAAGCACAATCCACTGCAACATAGCAATGTCTGGCGTTGAGCACCTTGTAATCATCCCAAGAAGTGGTAGACAATATGTTTCTACAACCACACATGCACCAATTAGGTACTCTTTTTTATTTTTCAAGGTTGTAACCATACCCTATAACTCTCTCTTTATCTATGGATAGTTTTTTTGGCAAGCACTTAGTACCTTTGCTCCAAATCTCACCACAAACCTGTGTCCTTCTTTGTCATCTTGCCCTATTGCCCATCCAATTGCTGTAGGACTGGTGTCTACTGTCACAATTACTGACCTTTGACACTCATAGTCTACCTTTCTCAAAGTTGGTACTGACTGGAGTAACTCCTTTAGCTTTTTCATGGCTTTTACATGTACTTTTGTCCATTTAAACTTTTGATTCTTTCTAAGCAATTGATAAAGAGGATCAGCTATATGCGTATAATATGGAATTCAAATAACATAAAAGACACATGCTCCCAAATCTTCTAACCTCAGTGATGCTAGTGCGTGTTTCTTTAATTCTTTGGATGCATCTACCTTCTTATATGGTTTGTACTATCACACCAAATATCTATTAACAAAATCTTCTTTGGGATGTTGTCTTTGCCTAGGAAGTGGCCCTGATGGTTGGCCTTTTTCTTCAAGCTTTGCAAGCTTCACCTTCAAGTCACACATTCCCTTCACAAGCTCATCTAGCTGGACTCATCAAACTTAGGAGCTATAAAAGTAGGCTTTACCGTTTTGTCAGAAGTTGAGGTGGAAGAACTTGTAGTGTTTACCACCATTTTGTCCCTTCTTCTTTGTCGTTTGGCAAGCAGTGAGACAACACCTTCAAATTCATTCCCATCGGTCTTTAGTCCTTGCTCAACATCTTTATCTTCAAGAAGAAGCTCCAAATTTTCTTGAAAATCTTTACATGTAGCTTGTAAGAAAAGATCTGTCTTCTCCGCGTCTAGTGTGGCCCTTTCTGTCCTGGTGAATTGTGCATAGTGCCGCTCAAATTCCCTAAGTAGCTCTGTTATAGATAGTCCTTGCTTTAGCTTGACTGCCCATTCTAAGAATGTCCTTTTGGTCACTCTCTCAGAGTCTTCCACGAAATATTCCTCCTTTAAAGCTACTTTGTGTGCTTCCTAGTTTCTCCCATGCCCATCTTTAATTGCTCTTACATGTTCCCTAATTTCTGGAGCAACAACTAGCTTAAAGCTTTGAATCATCTCACCTTCTGACACACGATGCAGCTCATCTCCTTCACATATTCACACAAGTATCTGGTTTCATCTTTGTGGTTGAGTTGATCCATTCTATTGACGACCGCTTGTATGGCTTTGGTTGCTGAAATCTCCCTTCATTCAGTGGCATTTTGTTGTTGCATGAACATTGCAAATGCTTGAAAAATTTGCATTGTTGCTGGGTCAAAATGCATACCATGTTGCTCCACATCATCACCCATGGTTACCCACAAACTCTCACCCTGGCAGGTTCACTTCGGGTTCATCAAAAATATATCGAGAAGTTTGCGGTCTTGCCAAGAAAGCACCGAGCTTTTGGCTGTGAGAGTTTGTGAGAGAACTCCAAAAAACTTTATGAAGGAGTTATACCATAGATGCCATGAAGTCTAGGGTTTAGAAGGAAGTGCAATCAAAGAAGCCACACTCTTTTTTCTTGCACTCACACACACAAAGAAAGAACACAAAAGAGCATATCAAAACAACACAAAGATGAAAACATCAAGGCTATGATCGTATCATATCATGGGTAATATAAAAAGGTCAATAGATGACTTAATGGCATTCAATCTTTGCCGATCAAACAGGTTACAAATTGTTCTTTGGAGTTGTAATTTTGTGCTTACCATAATATATATGTTTTGTTTAGTGATTGAGATTAATTGTCTGTACAAATCCTCTTGGTTTATAGCAAGATAACTATACTTACGTCAAAAAAAAAGTTATAGTTTATAAGGGGTAGTATTATGGGATCCGGTGAAAGAATTATTTCATTGAACCTTTTTGGACCAAAGAGAAACACTATACGTTGTTGAAAGTGTATTTTACGACTAATCTATACGTTAATTATATTATAATAGATCGTACGTAGTGAAAGCGATAAAAATGCATATCACGTGGATTGTTCATCTACGATAACTTTAGTAGGTACAAAATATAGATATAAGAGAAGTGAATTAAAGAGAATTTCCCTCCCAAACCCTATTCTTTCCCGTAGGCAATAAGAATATTGTGGGGAGAGATGTATCTGTAGCAAGAAGAACTTTGAATTTGTAGAGAGAATAAATTTCTAAGAGTGAGAGAGATAGGTTTGGTTAGAGAGGGATATGAAATTAGAGATATATATTGGATTAGATATGAAAAAGAAAACAACAAGAAATCAACAAAATATCAAAGTAGAACACATCTTACTTGGCAAACCATTTGGGAGTTATTCACCATTTTTTATGGAGTGAGAAGAAGAGAGAAGACTTCAAGCTTTGATTGATACACCAAGTTCAAGTCCTTCTTTGATTATAGCTTATCTTCCAAGAATAGCTTACAAGATTGGCTAGTCTTCCGCTAGGAGTAAGTGTAGGCTTATGTTTATGTCTATGGCTTAGTACAATTAGACATTACTACTCTCACTTTCTCATGAATGGTTTTCAAGGAAGAAGAGACCCCCTTTTATAGTGAAGGGAACCCCCAAGGGTTACACAAGAAAGAGAAGAGCCAGTGTGAACATGAACTGGTAAAGTTTGAAATGAGTTGTCCCTGCATGATGTGGACAGTCTCGGATCCATCATTTTGATCATATCTCCTTAACCGTGGCTCTAAATAAATAAATAAAAATAGGAGCAAAAAATTTAGCTCATTAGCTACGACTCCCATTTTATATACTTTTTCCAATTCGGATTGAAACTTTATGTAAAAAATTTCACCAAAATAGGATATCTTTCTGGCAACAAAAGTCTTCTTGTGGTCCCCTTAGCTTAGACTTCCACTTGATTCCAATGGACACCTCATGCAATATGAAAGCATGACATTGCTCTTTGACAAAGGTTTGTAAGCATCCTCTTAATGATACATTAAAATGAGTGCATCTTTGAAAATCATGCAAGTTAGTGTCCCACTAGGATTTGATTCCTTCCTAGTAGCTATTTAAAAAAATATAAAAAATATATAGAATATATATATATATATATATATATTGGAAGTTACCCTAGATATAGGATCTACCTACGGTGTGAGATGATAATGAAATAGTAGAAATAAAGAACCAATGCTTTTTGTCCGAAGTTAAAGAAGCACATCTATTGACGCTTTTCACATAGTACGTTTTAACGATAAAGTAAGAATATGTTACCCTTTAGATAAATAATAGGATGAGATAGAAAGCTTTTTATTATACTTAGATATGAATATGTACATTATAAAAAATATACTTCTATATCTAAAAAGTTACAAGATAAATCTTGTAGCATTCGTTCCCACTATATACGTGTCACAGCACGACAATGTGCATCGACAATAATCACATAGTGAGTAAGCATTATCAAATTTTTTTATTTTTGACACTGAAAACACAATTAATTGAAGCACTGAAAATTGTACGCTGACGTGGGTATGACACGTTCCTTCGCTTTATAAAAATTAGGGAGGATTGTGCAAACTCCCCCCCCATGCAAGAAGATTTCCATGCTATCTGTTTTTTGAAACATATAAATAGAAAAAAAACAATTAATAACGTTGACATCTTGTATAAATACGAACAATGATCTTGACAAAACTCTAATCCTTCTTGTCGTTTTTTGCGAAGTACACCTTTCAAACACTACGATCGTATTCCATTTTTGCAAAGTACACCTCTGAAACACTACGATCGGTATCCCAAACACACTCTCAAGTAATAAAAATCTAACACGCTTTGATGAAAACTCTCTCTCTCTCTCTCTCTCTCTCTCTCTCTCTCTCTCTCTCTCTCTGCGCGCTTCCTTTTAATGTCTCACCTCCCAATCAATAAATATCTTAGACATAATTAATACCATCAAATATAGAACTTGTCATTTTTTTCGCATTTGAGAAGTGTTGAAATGGCATATACAAATTTTCAGTACTTTCCTCGATCTCAATTTGATGCGAACAGAGCTAACAAAGCACTCTAGTTTATTCATAGCCACCCATTTGATCTTTCATTATGCCAAACATGGTTGTGTGAATGAAAATGTGGATTAAAATGGCTTGTTATAATAACTACCACAACCAAGTTGGACAAAAGCATGTGCACATTGCAAACAAAGATACTTTACCAAGTTTTTTAGATAGAAAGACATAGATAGACTCAAATCGAGAAGTGTTGACAACGCCACCCTAGAAGCTCCATTGTGTGTGGGTGCGTGTGTACGCACTTTTTAAATGGACCCATGAAGTCTAGACCCCACTTCGTAAAAATAACCAATGTTTGTATTGCGGTCAAAGGTGTCATATCTCCCACAGTTGGTTTGTCCACTTTCTTGCGAATAACACATGTTTTGCAAAAAGTCTTGACGTCTTGACATCTGACATCATACTTTGCCACCATAGTTTTGTCTATCAAATCTTCTTGTAAGTGATACCAATGGAAAAATGTTCTCCTGAGCTCCCACTATGAGCCTCAATTATAACTTGCATTCTGATCTGCATTGAACATCTCCTTAGAACTCCATCAATTCCTAGCTTGTATAATGACCCATCTATGATAGAAAATTTGAGGCCTTTGGTAATCAAAGTCTTGTTGCTGGACTGGGATCAATCCTCTAGAAATCCTCCAAAATGAAAAAAATCACACATCCTATCACTCTTGATCTGGCCCATCCATTGCCATATTTTGGAATAATTTAGTGTTGATTAGTTTGTCTCATAGTGATGTAACTAAAATTTCTTCAATACTTCTAGATAGGAAGTTAGAACTGATTAGTTTCTTTAGTAATAATTTAGCATCAATTAGTTTGTGTGTGTGTGTGTGTGTGTGTGTGTGTGTGTGTGTGAGAGAGAGAGAGAGAGAGAGAGAGAGAGAGAGAGAGAGAGAGATGCAAATAAGATATTTCCCTAAATGTACTAAGCTTGAAGATAGAAAAGCTCAAACAAAAGTTCTCCCACTAGAAAAAGTGCTCAAATGGACTATGTATGTCTACACATTCACTACCCTAGTAAAAGAAGAAGAAGAAGATGGAAGAAGAGATGCATGTGTAACCTATACACGACCGCATGCCCCTAGTGTTTAGAGGTGAGACAAATCAGCTCCTTCAAGTCCATGTCTTTTGAATATATGCAGCCTAGGCCATCTATTTCACAAAATCCGAATTATCAATGCACAACGCTATTATAAAAAACTACTCTGCAAAATTGTATAAGTGCAAGACTTACATTAAGATACTCAAAACATCAAATAACTAGATGTTTCCTTAACTTCCACAATCTATTCTTTATATTCACATCTTTCTCGCACATTCAACAACTCATTTTGTTTTATTCGGTCTCTTTCTTTTTTTTAATGCCCTTCCTAATATCCAATAGAAGCACAATCGCTAACGCATTTGCAGTAGATAAATGACACATTTTAAAAGGTCTTTTTCTTTAAAGGATGCATGAGCTTACACCTGAATTTAATGAGTCTTTGTCAACTCTTAGTGTCTTTGGCACACCACAATAATAAGCACACTTCTTAAAAATCCTCCTAGAAAACAATTGCTTATTAAAAGTATTAATTCACAAATTTTGGTAACTTCTTACTGGTGTTAAACTCATAATATAATCAACTGGACATCTCACTTATTCACATCCATGCTCTGTTTTGATAGAACCAACATTCTAATGTATAACGAGTCTCTCTCTCTCTCTCTCTCTCTCTCTCTCTCTCTCTCTCTCACACACACACACACACACACACACACACACAAGCACCCATAGTGAATTCATTTTCTATGAATACAAAACATCTCCACTACACGTGTACTGTTTAGGTTTTTTCTCATTTACTTCGTGTTTACAATTAACAAAACAAGGGTTGCCTTCCCCTTTAATGTTGATGTCATTGACCAGCTACAGGCCAACTGAAGCGCCGCACATCAGGTACAAAGTGTACTCCCCCTATTTGCACTGCCTATAATTACATCATTTGATACAAGCATACAGATAAGGTGCAAACCAATTGGTTTTTTCTTTTCCGCTCAATTCGATCATGGATGTTCTTTTCAGTATTCTACTGAAAGGTTTTTTGTTGAATCCCTTGGATAGCAAGCTAATGCAAAACGTACAATGACATATACCCGCACACACGCCCATTCACACAAATGTAAGTAAACAATCGAAAAATCTTTTAAACAACACACTGTCACTCGATTTAGTCACTAACAACTAAACCAACGCCAAAAATTCACTACCATGTGAATCGTGCATATGGCTTAGATTGATACCTTATAAGAGTGCTATAGCCTTAGCCTTGCAGGCTGGAATTGTTTCAAACTGCGTGATCGGAAGCTTCTTTGAGATAGGACCAATATTGAAATAGATGAAACCGCTGCTCGGAATGTCGGTGCGGATGGCAGTGATGGGCAACCAAAAGAAAGCCTCTTTGGCCTGAATACCTGCCAAGTTGGTGATGGTACCATAGCTAAGCTTGCCCGTAATCGTCTGCGCATAGTACACCTCATAATCAAAATCCACATAGCATGGCTCTTCCAAAGAGACAATGAAGTCGCCATAAGTGGTGATTGCATAGCTCGCAACTGACGATGGCAAGAGGCCGATGGGGAGGCCGCTTTGATTCAAAAGTGCCGGTATGGAAGACAACAGGTTTTGATCCTGCAAGACTGAGTTGAACTCTTCAAAGAACGGGACGTTCTCAATGCTGGAGCTTTCTTGTTCAAGAAAATCCAGCGATGGCGTATCCTCAGAATGCAACACATTGGCCTGTGAGAGAAACCCTAAAGACGACTCAAAGAACAAGTGCTCACCTTCGTCATGGCCTTCTGCGTGTAAAGACCTTGCCTCTAAGATGCTGGGGATGGCGAGCCAGAGACAACACGCTAAAACCAGCAGGCTTGCACGACCATACGCCATCGCTTGAAGCTTGCTACCTCCCTGTGCCGTCTAAATCACACTATTTATACAGGCGCTTTTTGGCCCAAAAACTGTCTCACCAAGAAAGCATGAAGAAGAACGTTGTTGTGACAACTTACAAGAATAACACCTAGTCATGCCTCAGCACCATACGGGCATGGGCACGACGGGTTCAATGGCCCACGCCTATTTCCCAGAGTGAGGAAATTGTGGGCCGTCCGATGTTGCGACGCGCCCCGAATTTACCAATTTGCCTGAATTTACTAAACTGACCTGAATTTACACAGCAATTGGTTTATTATCATAGAAGAAGCCCTTCTCCCAATGCTTTCAGCAAGCACGCACGTGAGGTGGTTAAAGTGACAGGCTTCCAAAGGTGATGTTCTGGGTTCGATTCTGGGGGAGGGGCGTGGGCCATTGATCCCCTCCTGCCCATGCCTGTGTAAGATAGCGAGGAGGCCTAGTCATGTTCAATCAAGGACCTGTCAAAGTCGACGATGCGAAAGCGTGGAGAGAGAGAGAGAGAGAGAGAGAGAGAGAGAGAGAGAGAGAGAGAGAGATATTGAACTATTGTCCACGAAGGTCAAATATGATCTATGAGAGAAAAACAAAGCATTACATAGGGCTTCTACTACAAGACTGTGACACACATCTCAGTCAAGGATGGAGGGTCCAACAAGAAAAGGAAAGAGAAAATCCTACGGGGAGTTAGGGGACGATGGCACCAGTCTAGGAGTTCGAAACTCCTGGATGATGGCTTTACAGCCTCGATAGACATCCCACTTGCCTTGTTTATGAGCTTCGTGTAAATAAGTAAAATAAATACCTTAAACCCAAAATAAATTATGGAATCGCATTGGGCAGTTCACTTGAGATGCCATAGCTTTAACACCCTCTCTGCAGCTCATAGTGGACATAAATAGTGAGACCAAGTCGATGAAGAAGCTACCATGGACACCCCAGAAGAGGCCTTCAATTGGGTACACCTCGGTTTTGTTGTACCCTCAACTTTTGCCTTTACAAGGATGCCGTCTTGAACATCAGTTGCCTTATAGAAAATTGTAATGTAGACCACACTACGTCCAAGAATCCCCATTTGTCAACTGTGAACACATCATGTCCAAACTTTTTAGACAATGAACTTTGAAACACATCCTATCTGTGAGACGGAGGGGACTAGAACATGCTAATGTCCACCCAGCCATGCTCTATATAGGCCCTTGGCCTACTAAACATAGAGACCCCCTTGACTGCATGTCTTGGCCATGCCTAGTCCTACCCTTGGCATGACATTACTCCCCCCTTGGAGAAGCATTTTCGTCCTCGAAAACAAGAGTGATGATACACTAATGTTTTCCACAGTGACATCTTTCATGGATTCACTTATTTGCTTGATCGGAACACGGTTCAACAGGAGGTTCAATGAAACCAAGAGTAACATTTTGATTTTCCACATTGTTGTCCATTTGCAACCATCTTGTGTTACGGATTTCTATTACAGTGTGTAGACTCCATTTAGAACGCACATGAGTATGCTAAACGAGTTATCACAACAAAGATGTACCTGAAAGAGTACGGCTTTTCACTTTCCATGAAAGTAACTTGCTGACATAACTCATTAGCCAACTTTAAGTCCTTGACTTGTTCTCAAATTTCATCAGTAAACAACCCCATCATAACTAGTGTTCAAGGTTGAGAACCTGACTTATACATGAAGAGACTAAACCTAGTCGCAAACATGATTTAACTTATGGTAAGCAAACTCCAAGGAGAGCAATAAATGCTTACTAATTGGATTGCTTGGTGCTAACGTACGCACTTTGCATATGTCAACTTGCTTATCAGTGCTGACAAGCCATCTTCGAGCGGTGGAACCATGTCATCGTATGCCGGATGTTCTTGTTAGCAACATCTTACGCAATGCATGATCACATACAATGGCACTTTCTGGACACATCTGCAAGCTGTTGTCACCGCAAATAGAGCCGAGACCAAGGCCGTGCCTTTACATGGTCTCGAAGTTGTGTACAACACGTCAGATCTTTGCCTTGATGACCTATAAAATTTTCCTTTGAATTCTCAATTTTGAAACTCGACTACCTACCCGAGAGTGCTGAGTGCATCATTGATCTAACTATAAGCCCGACACGGGGCCCTTGCATGCTACCCTCATGTGGGAAAGCTCCCCTGCAAGGGGTTATTGGCAAAAACCTAACGTTTAAAAATAAAAATAAAAATACAAATGACTGCAACAACCGATGGCTTTCGACGTCTGCTGTGCAACGAAGATAGTCCCCAAGCCCTCGCAATGTCCCTCCTTATGCCTCCATCCCATGACAAAAATTTGCTAGCAGACCACCGCGATTTGCAAGACCTCGTGATTTTGCTGAGGTCGATTCGAACCACCTCTTGTGTGTAAGGGTCTTACCCGCGTGGCCTTGGTTTCCTTCGGTTTGTGTAGTCAAGGGGCCATGCCCATGCCACGGCTTTCTGCTTTCAAGTCGACCTCGATCTCTTTTTACAACTGAGCATGAATGGCATGCAAGCACGCTCTTCCTCCTCCTTCTATGCATGAGAGAGAGAGAAAGTCTCGATAGCCTTTCATAGGCGAGGGACCCACACACACACACACACACACATACAGGGAGGGAGGGAGGAGAGCGAGAGAGAGAGAGAGAGAGAGAGAGAGAGAGAGAGAGAGAGAGAGAGAGAGAGAGAGAGAGAGAGAGAGAGAGAGAGAGAGAGAGTGAGTGAGTGAGAGAGAGAGAATACACAAGTCACGCTCTTCCTTCTCCTTCCCTCCTCCATAACTTCTCCCTTCCTGAGCTCTGATACCAATGTGAGACAGAGGGGACTAGAACATGCTAATCTCCACCCAGCCATGCTCTATATAGGCCCTTGGCCTGCTAAACATAGAGACCCCCTTGATTGCATGTTCGTCCTGGCCCTTGGCCCTGCGTGGTCATACCCTTGGCATGACACTATCCATAATCTAGCCAACAATGAATTGGTGCACTCATCCATACTATTTTAAATACGTCTAATTGGTTCCTTGCCAGATGCATCTGCATTGAACTTTGACCCACGAGTTCAAACACCGATAACTTGAACTCCAACACAAGGGTCCAAGCTATTTGGGGGGAGCTGCATTTTGCCACTCTCTGCCGCTCACAATCCTCTCTCTCTAGCTGAAGCTAGTTGCGGCAAGTGCCTTTTGACTAGAAATCTGGTGTCGTGGCCATTATGATCGGCACCACATGTGCCATAACAATCTCCTTTGTCAAATCTTTATCATCATTGTCTCTGTATAGCTTGCATTTGCCTTTGTCTCTTTATGAGTTCTTGCTTTTGTCTTTGGCTTCAAACTCCCAAGTCAAACAAAGCTTCGTGTCACATTTATAGCAGCGGTTGTTAAACCTTGTGGATACCGAGGCAGCTAGCTGAGTACTGGTATTGCAGTCCTTGTCAAGCTTGCCTTTTCTTTCATCCTCTAGCGAACTTGTGCATTTGCTTTTGGCTTCACAATCCCGAGCCAAAAAAATTGGCGGTTTCTTTGAGAATTGCGGTCGAGCATAGGTGTCATAAAATCTAATATCTAACTAACTCAAATGATTTTCTCATATTAAATTGATCACTTAATGTGGGAGAATAAATGGAAACAAGAGTTAGAATACAGACATGTGCTTCTAAACCTATCTCAACAGGGGACCAAAAGGAGAGATGGTTGCATCTCAATAGGGATCGACAAGGAGACGGTCTACCAAAGAGCAATGTGCAATAAGTGCTTCTAGACTTATCTCAACAGGGGACCAAGAGGAGAGATGGTTACATCTCAATACAGGTCCAAAAGGAGGTAGTCTATCAAAGAGCAATGTGCATCTACTGGAGATTAAAAGACCTTAGGGTTAGTTTCATTAAAGACTTCCAATGGTTAGTGTTAAAAGTCCTTTCACCTTAGGCAAGCTAGGGTTGAGCTTGAGGTGGGAACCTGTAATGGAATTGGCCTATTTAGTTTGAGAGTAGCGGAAATTAATGAGAGTACTTTTGAGAAATGACTTTGTGAGCATAGCAGGTGAACATAATTGAATATAGCAACATAATCATAGCAATTAGTTAACTTGGCATGAACAATACTTTTGCAAGAGAGAAATTTAGAGAACATGACAACAATTGAGGACCGAATTTATGTGGAGCCGGTCCCCCCTCCAATAGGCATTTGTATTATGATTTCTCCCATTAAGAGAGACTTGTTACAATACAATCTCTGTGTTCCTTGTGACCTAGTTGATGCAATGAAGATGGAAAGCTTCATGCATCACAAACATAACATAAACTTGAAGAAAGCTATAACTATCCCAAGCCTCAGTCCCAAGACCTCAAACACCTTCGAAGGTGGAGAGAGCTAGCAGGGAATGAGGGTAGGCAAGAGGAAGAAGAAACATTTCGTAGGAGAAAGAACTAGTTCCTCACTTATCATAAGTCTTGTTGCTAGCATACATAATAGCATAGTAATGAAGAAGAAGGAGATGACAAGCTTAAGAATTGAAGCATGGCTCTTGGTTGGATTTGCACTCCATATCCAAGAGTGTTGGTGTAAGCTCTCAACCTCTACTTACTTGGAGAAGGAGAGGGAGCTCTTGCACTTTGCAGAGCACACAATGAGAGCGTTTGTGAGTGTGTGTGGGTGAGTATACCCCCTAAGCAACCCCCTAGCTTGCTTGGGTCGACCCCCCCTTGTAGCTCATGCTTGAAGCTCATTGGACCCCTCCACGCCTAGCCAATAATAAGTAGGAGGCATTACACGCAACAAGGGTAGCCTTGAGACAAGTGGGATGGAAAGCCTCCCACTACAGCTTAGCAGAGCAAGGCTATTATGAGGGTCAAAAGAAACTTTGGTTACCAAAACCACAGACCTCGGCTTATGTGGTGGATAAAGGTTTCAAAAAGCGTCCCCAAAAGCAACAAAGCTCATATTTATATCGCCAAAGGAGACCAACCAACAAGGCTCGCCAAAGGGATGCTAGAAATTTCAAATCCAACTGGCCTTCATACCAACATAGGACTTCATCGATAAATAATCCCAAAAATGGCACTCTTGTACATCTCAATACCATATCAAAAACATCATGGGAAGTGCCATCTACAATTCTTCAAGCACAAGGTTACTATCAAGGAAATCGGAGAATATGGCTACCAAAGATGCCAGGTAAACATGCTTCAAGAAAACGACTTCAGCTTGAAAATAATCGCAATTTCACGGAAGGCAAAATGCAGGACAATGTCACAGTCAAGGCAAAGGATGTCTGCAAAGACACGCTAATCACACGATGCAGATACAAATGGGTGCCAAAAGAACCACACATACCGAAGAAGATTGAAGTCATCTCTAGCTCTAAAGAAATGTCAAGACATGATAGACAAAGTGTTACGGAGAATGGAGCGAGCCAATCTTTTCAACCAAGGGACCAACAACAACAAAAAGACATTTTGACAACCAAGGTTACCCAGGTATGGAAAAATAAACCAATATTGCCAGTATGAACCTTTACAAATCCTCTCTTCGAGGATGGGAATTTTGAATTTCAAAACCTATTCTTGGTCGAAAGCTCCCGAGAGTAAGTCAAGTCGCCATAAAAATCATGGCATAAGAGTCAAGAGTCGGGCAGCTGAGCCACTAAATGAGTAAGCATCAGACCTAAGCTTCATGTCTTAATATTTTTTGTGGTCTATGAGTCTAGATATTTAAATTATAGCTCAAGTTGGAAGAGTTGAGCATATTGTAAAATGGGATCGCTCATGTTGGATAGGTGAGCATAAGAGTAGAAGTCTACTATTTTAAATGGTGGAGTGGCAGAGTAGTCCAGAAAACACTCACGCACATGAACACAGTGAGGAGAGTGAAAAAAACCTCGTCGACAAAAACCCTTCTTGTGGGTAACGGCAACTCTTGAAGTCAAATATAATTTTGCTTCTCTAGCTACGTTCACTCCTGGAAGCACCCATTCAAACTCCTCTCGCACCGCATATTGTTTCCCATGCATCTATCTGTGCAAGCATATATAATGTCCCATCATTGGACATTTGCATTTGACACGATTTGTGTTCCACCCATGCACTTACACAACAAAATGACGATGACGAAGCGGTAACAGGTTTCATAAGCATTTTCTCATCAACAACGACTCTGACTTCAAGCTACTAACACTTATCCAATGTATATCGAGTCAATAATAGTAGCCATACGGCCATAAGTACTTTAACTCAACAAAACTCAGTTACATCAAACATAAGTACATATAGCCTCACATTTAATTGTGACTAAAGGTATTTTTTTCCCACTGGGTTTTTCCCTTTAGTCCTATCCAGGTATCCAAGACCTTCATTTTGTAATATACGCCACATTTTATTTTTCTTATAAAAACACAGAAAAGCAGACCAACGAGATCCCCAAAAAACTACATGCTCATCAACTAGAAGATCAAAGGGGAGCGGCCCAGAAAATGACTTGTTGCAACAACAAACCAACAACCTATTCACGCTACAACAACCAATCGGAGGGGGAGAGCTATGGCTTCAACTACACTACATGTACAAGAAAAAGGTAACTCTACAACATACAAAGCATCTGGTAGAAGCAACTGCAACAACAAAAGTTTCAACCAACACCAAAACATGAAGCACTCGTCAAGGCCACTGCAGACATAGGGTCTTGTCGGGGACGACAAGACTTCGGAGGGGGGGAGTGTTGACAGGTCATCCTTTCAACAACGCTTCCACAAAGATTCCATGAAGATTCATCAAATATTCTCTAAAGATTCCAAATAAAGATGTTAATGAAGTGATGAAGACGAAGATGGATGCTGTAATGTGAAGATACAAGCTCATGGACATCATCAAATATCCCGTTATTATCATTTTGAGCCATTACGGCCACTTTTGTAATGTTTACAGGAACTTCATATTTTAAGTCGGCAATTGTATTTTGGCCATAGATGCTTGTTGGATGAGCGAAGCCAGCTCACAGTGTTGTAATTAAGCTCTATAGAATCCTAAGGACAAATCAGGTTATTTTGGTCGGACATTAGGTTTTCTAAGGCTTAGTATATAAGCCAAAACATAAAAGCTTTGTAAGGAGACTTCTAATAATCTGATCTTCTGTGTTGTTGGGAGACTGCGAGAGAGTGAGAATGTGTGTGTGTGTGCTACAGGAGCTACGGTGGTCAGAATCGCAAACGGAGAGCAGTAGTGTGTTGCCCACGAGGAGAGCTACGTGTTGATGCTTACATCACGCGCGCTCGTCTGTGTTTTGGCATATTCACCCGCAAGCTACTTTTGGAGTTTCGGTGAGTAGCTGTTGTCTGTTTTTGCATTTCAGCATATCCACGTATCAGAGCGAGTAGAGCTATACACTAGGAACTTTAGTTTTCGGAAACATCGACCTGCAAAAACCGGCCAGACATCCTACGCGTTTTCTGCACGGAGGGTATTGGGTAGGTTTTTTTGGTCACGGACCTTAGGGAGGGTGGCCTATTGGTGTTGATAGGATATTCCTCAAGTTTCGTAACGTTTCGAGAACGTCTAATGGGCTTTTGGCTTGCGGTAGCATCATAGGAGACTCTCACATTCACAGAACCGATGGCATGTAGATTTGATATCTCTGTAGGAAGTAGTCATTAGTCGATCGAGTAGAGGTTGACACCCTTTGCTTGCTTCCATGCACCTGCGGGTCGAGCTCCGTCCTCAGTTGACAATTATATGTTAGTTGAGTTCTCGCTATGCTGACGTCCGTCGCGGCGTATCCGTCCAACATTGGCGCCGTTGCCGGGGACGAGGGCCCTAAGTAGGTGACCGAGACTAGTCCTTGAGGATAGAGGTCCCTCTGGCTTGCCAGAGTACTATTTTACATTGAGATAAGATCAGAGGGTGGTGGACTCTCTAGGTCTTAGGAGGAGTCTAGGGAGCATATGTCTAGCCTAGATCTTCCGTCTTAGGTAGTATTAGGTAGTAGCAGGTTGTGGTGTAGAGAGTAGGAGCGAGAGTGGTAGATGTGGTGGTAGGTTGAGTTGAGAGTCCGTGTGAGGACAGGAAGCAACCAAGACATCAAAATCACCATCTCACATGATGAGTAGGAGTAGGGTAAGTAGGATATCTTGATTGCTGATCTAGAGTACTTTATGCATGTCTTATTTGTTGTTAGGCTCATCAGAGAAGTGGAAAACGCTAAGTAGGAAAGACGGGAATTTGTGTTTGAAAGCTGATTTGAAGTCCAAAAGTTTCTGTGATTATTGCTGAGAGCTCTACAGAGCATAGGGAATACTACTACCAGAAAAAAATTGCAGTTTAGTAAAGTAGACATCCTACGCGTAGGATGTCTCCAGGGTACTTTTGGCAGGAAATTTGGGGAAACTCAGGTTACTAGTGGGTTCATAGGGTAGGTTTTACCCTAGTAACATATTGACTTGAGTGTTTTTCCCTATTTTTGTTGACCAAAAGCCAAAAGGCGGAGTCAGAAAACATAAAATTTCAGAAAAGGCTTAAATTGAGTGATTTTTGCATGTTTTTGCAATTGTGAAGCATACTTGCACTTGCTGAGAGCATAAGGAAGAATCAGGGACACTTCAGTCTGAAAAAATAAGCAGTATACATCCTACGTGTAGGGTGATCTGGGCATTTTTTGAAAATTTGAGGTTACTAGTGTGTTTAGAAGGTAGGTTCTACCCTATTTTCACCTGGAAGTGGAAATTTGACCAAATTTTGACAGATTAAAGCCAAAAGACGAGAATTGCCAAACATCCTACCCAAATTGTGTCCAAGGCCTAATTTTGAGACCAAACCATAGGATGACTCCATAGGCATGTTCTAAATGTTGTATTGAGTGCATGTGATAAATTTCATCTCATTTGGGTCAGTGAAAGTGAAGATTGAACAGACTTTAGCGTTTTTGGATGGACAAAAGGCAAGAATAGCTAGTTTTGGGGTCTTTTGACATCCAAACTCAAATCTAAGCATATTAGTGGGTTGCTGAAGACTAGGGGAATCTTTGGTCCAAGTTTGGGTTCATTCTGAGCAAAAAGACATCCTACGTGTAGGATGTCTACTGCATAATTTTGAAACCAAAATTCTATTGTGACCATACCATGCTGTCATATAGCCTTAGATATGCCTCCTAGGCAAATTTGGTCCAATTTGGAGTTGTTTTGACTTGGGAATTCATCAGAACAGACATCAGGCTTTTGGATCAGATTCTTGATCATTTGACCAACCTATAGGTGTCAGAATCAAAAGGTAAAAGTAGCTGTGGGTTTAGCACATCAAGGGGGAGCTACAGTGCAAGTTTGAGCTAAAACAGAGCAAAAAGACATCCTACGCGTAGGATGTCTCCAGGGTCATAAAGTGGTCAAAATTCTACTGTAGCCATATAGGGAGGTTCTAAGTGTCTCAAGGATTCCAGAACTTTTTTCAAAAGTGAATTTGGACCTTGTTTGGCCTATTTACCAAGCAAAGACAAGAATTGTCAGACATCTTACTCTTGGAGTGCACTAGAAGCTTATGCAGCCCAAATCTTGACCTTTTGACATCGAAACTCAAATCTAAGCATACGATTGGGTTGTTGAGCACTAGAAGAATCTTGGGATCAAGTTTGGAAAAAATCTGAGCAGTTAGACATACTACGCGTAGGATGTCTCTAGCTTGATTTAGGACCCCAAACCAACCTATGAGCACACCACTGTGATCAACACATCAAGGAGAAGCTGGGGTGAAAATTTCAAGTCATTCTGAGCAAAAAGACATCCTACGCATAGGATATCTCAAGGCCATTTTTAGGTCCAAATAAAATTCTGAGCATACCATTGTGTTGCTGGACTCAAGGGGAGTCTCTGGACCAAATTTTATTCAATTCTGAGCATATAGACATCCTACGTGTAGGATGTCTCCAGGCCAGTTTTAGGGACCAACTGTAATTTTGATCATACAGGGGTGTTCCCAGTGTCTCAAGGATTCCATAACTTTTTTTCAAAATTGAATTTGGACTCATTTTGACCATTCTAAACTGCATTTCACTTTTTTGGCCATAACTTTCACAAACGGTATCGGATTGGAAAAGTTTTTATTTAAAAACATAGCCTGAGAGCGACTCTACAGATCTTAGAGCAAAACTTGAACTAAATGTATGCCAATGGCAACCATTTTGTTCAACTTTGAAAAAAAACGTCGTTTAAGGCCTCAAATTGCATCCAAAAGTCAGGTGTGTCTAAAACCGACAGTTCGAAAGAATTGTGAGAAAACGGGCACGGTTTTGAACATAGTTTTGACTTTTCCCTAGGAGAGGGGCTAGTGAGCCTTAGGCGAGGTCATCGGCTAGAGTCGACCTAGAGCAGACTCGAGTGCATGTGAGATTTTCATCATCAGGGAAGCTGAAATTTGAAACCAGATTTGGTCTCTAGACCTTCTAATTGACTGTCAAAGACTGCCAAGTTAGCAGATTGAAATTATCTTTTGGAAAACCATTGGTCACCCGCCGTTGGAAGTTGCTCAAGGCACAAGTGTGGCTGTCAATGGTACATCAAGAATTTTGCATTCATTGTGAAAAAGTTTGTCAGCTAAATAGAATTTTGCAGATTGTTTGCTAAAGTGAACACAGGTTAGCTCGACTCAAGAATCGCTACAAAGGGAGCAGTCGTTGCAGTATAGTGGTAAGTTGCATAACTTATCACAGTGCTTCCACTAGATCGAGGCCTGCTAAAAAGCTCTAGGAAAAGTAAGCAGCCAGACAAGACAGTATCAACCTTGGGAAGCAAGGGAGCTAAGAAGTTCAAGAAGTTCAAGCAAAGCCCAGTTCAGAAAACTCAGAGATTAAGGCATCCACAAAAGCTGAAGGACCTCAAGCGAAAAAGACCGACGCAAGGGTGCTAATAATTTTTATTAGCATTGAGGCAAGCAATTAGAGCTATCACTGAACATGTACAACAAGGGAGTCAAGACGAAAGCAATGGCGTCTCAAAGGAATCAGACCAGTCGAGATGAAGCTTCAAGTACATCCACAAAAATTACAAGAGATAAAATTTGGATCTATCTGATTGGCCACTACAAAGGACTGCCATGCTATGAGGATGTCAATCGGAATTTGTACATCAAGACAAAGAAAGATACAGAGGAAACTCAGACATCTCAATATGTGGAAGTTGAAACAGCGAAGAATGTACTACACCCACATCCACATTTCATGGAAGACTGTCTGGGATCAATTTACATGAGGCACGGAAAATACATCGACAATGAGATAGAAATGTTGTACAAAGATCAACTTACAGATATCTACACATATCCTCCAAGTATTTTTCTGTACAAAGCACAAGATGGAAAACGGAAAATTGGTACCCTCTATGGAGACGAAGACGGTCGATACTACAGGGCTGTCACAAGTCATGAAGTTCATGTAGAAAACAATCATTATTTTGCAGTAGAAGCGTTTGGCTTAAGAGGAGAAGACTACATGTCTAAAATTGGTAATGTATACCATCTCGTCATGGGTTTACCTCTAACTACGCACCTGGAAGAATTGACACCTACAGTTGTCACTACACAAATGAGTGACACACCACATGACACACAACAAGGCACAACACAAGTCTCGTGCACCGCACTAGCATAAGAAGTACCAGCTATGAAGATAGCCCAACTTCAAAAAGAACTAGCTCGGTCTCAAGAGCTACTTAACAAAGCATAAGAAGTCATACCATCAGGCATTAAACAGATGCCAACATCAGATATGGAACCCTCTTGGATGGGGGGAGTTCAAACTCAACAAAGAGACCCTATATCTTCAAGAGTGGGATTAAGAAGTCCAGTTTTACAAGAAGCAGTGTCCTTTTCAGGAGCCCAAGTGGAATTTCAAGAAGCATTTGAAGATGCCGAGCCGAAGGAGAGACCACTGGAAATTCACAATGCCCAATGTAAAAGGTCAAGTCAAGATGTCATTGTGGTCGACAAATACGATAGGCACTATGAAATAGCCGATGTGAAAAATACAATAGAAATTGTGGGCAACCTGTAAGTGACATACTTGGACCCCGTCCAAAAGCACCATCAAGGGAAACGGAAAACAAAGATTCGGTTCAATCTTCACCCTCGGTGCAGAACTCGCCAAAATCAACTCGGAGACATATCCCTAAGGCTATGCAGAAGCCCCACATCAAAGACCATATACTAATGGAAGAATTAGCATTACAACTGCTAGAAAGCATGGATAGTGATTTGATTTTGTATGCAAGCAATAATGGAAGCTATTTTCAGCTTCTCAAGGACAAGATGATGAAGGATAAAGAGACAAAGCCAGTGGATACACCTAAGTCAGTTGTAATCTACAAGTTCATGCATGCAAAGAAGAGGTCATATCTTTATCTAGATACCACAGGAAACCATTATTAACAGTATTATGGAGAGTTGCCTCGTCCAAAGGGTGCACATGTTGAGATAAAAACATATTGCGACCAATGTGCCATTGGTCATTTAGTGAAGGACTGCCCAACAAAGCTCTACATGGAAAAGAAGAAGCAACAAGCCAAAAGCAAAGTTCAGACAGTGACAACAAGGGAACGGAAGCAAGAATCCCCAACAAGATCTCCGAAAAAGAAGCAGATCTTGTCGCAGAGCACAAAAGATAGGCTCAAGACACAATTGCTTGAAGTCAAGGGTGTCAACGACATTATCATAGAGAATCAGGCTTTCAAAAAAGATCAATTGAATCAGATGATTCAATATCGTTTAAGGAACCTCAGTGAGGACAAGTCAAAGCATCCACAAGGTGATGAAGATGAAGCTCGTAGTTCAAGGTTCGAGAGCAAAAGAAGCCAAGATTCTGACGATAGTGATTATCCAACACAAGAAGAGGTGGTAGAGGTAACAAAAAATCTTAGTGCCACATCACGAGTGGAAAGACATGCAAATAGAATCAATGGATGAAGCTGAAAGTCCAAATAAATTCTCTATTGTGGACTCTTCATTGGTGATTGAACAAATCAAAGAGTATGAGAAGCTAAAAGAAGATGAACTGAAGACATAGAATGCACAGAAGAAAGGGAAATGACCGACTCAAAAATTGACTACCAAGGACAAGTAATGAAGGATATGAATGAATATTTTCGAGAAGAGACTCTACAAAAACCCATGGAACAATGGGAACCAAAGGCCACGGCGACCATTGCATCAGAAGAAGAGAGTCAACCTCAACATCCTGCTACAGTACAAGCTTCAAAACATTTCCAAGAAGAAAAGTCACCATTGAATGACCTTCAAGTGCTAGAAGAAGTAAATAGTGATAGAGAGCTTCTGAAATCAAGAATCAAGGCGTCACAGTCAGAAACTAGCAATGAACACCAACAAGCAGCTACAGCAGAAGATAGTAAGCACTTGGGACATGCTACAACCAGTCAAATGACAAAGAAGTTCAACATACAAGAGGATGACAAAGCCTTAAAGGCACAAAAGTCCAAGAAAAGTATCGAAAGCAACGAGGACATCAGCTACTTGGCAGCCAACAAGAAGATTAAATTCTCGTTGGATGTGTATGAGAAATTGAAATTCAATTTTACATCAGAGATAGATTGCACTGCCACGACTAATGTCATGTCTTATGGGCTGTGGTTACTTCTAGATAAGCCAGAACTGTATGAAATTCAGGTACAGGTTCCTATATCACATGGAATAGCCATCACACGTTTAGGGATTGCAAAAGCTACCCTTAAACTACTGTCAAAGGTAATCAAAGACAGATTCCTAGTGGTGGATTCATCGAAAATGAGTACACATTTGATTTTGTCCAAGAAATGGGCAAAGGCAGTTGAAGAAGAACCTTGATTTTCAACAATGGTCATCACGACTAGCTCTCAAGAAAGCCAACCTACAACCGCTCCAAGATTATCGGCTGCTGACAAAGGAAAAGCTAAAGTTAGCACACAAATGTCCTACCAACAGAAGTAGCCCCTTAAATCAGAGTCTTCAATCCAACCCAGAAAAGTTCAAGATAGAGCTTCTATATCAACTGACCACATTCTTCCACAGGAAAGGCAGACTCCAAAGAAAACCTTTCAACCGAAATACCCTACACTGCGAGATCACCGCCGCCAAAGTTTTTCAACGGTCTACATTAAAGCTGAAGAAATTAAAGTCAAGGACCCAATATGGGACAAAAGTTCCTAGACAATTGACGAAAGATAAACACATTGGATGGATAGCCTCCCACTACAGCTTAGCAGAGCAAGGCTATTATGAGAGTCAAAAGAAAGTTTGGTTACCAAAATAACTCGGCTTATGTGGTGGATAAAGGTTTCAAAAAGCGTCCCCAAAAGCAACAAAGCTCATATTTATATCACCAAAGGAGACCAACCAACAAGGCTCGCCAAAGGGATGCAGGAAATTTCAAATCCAACTGGCCTTCATACCAACATAGGACTTCATCGATAAATAATCCCAAAAATGGCACTCTTGTACATCTCAATACCATATCAAAAACATCATGGGAAGTGCCATCTACAATTCTTCAAGCACAAGGTTACTATCAAGGAAATCGGAGAATCTGGCTACCAAAGATGCCAAGTAAACATTCTTCAAGCAAACGACTTCAGCTTGAAAATAATCGCAATTTCACGGAAGGCAAAATCATGGACAATGTCACAGTCAAGGCAAAGGATATTTGCAAAGACACGCTAATCACACGATGCAGATACAAATGGGTGCCAAAAGAACCACACATACCGAAGAAGATTGAAGTCATCTCTAGCTCTGAAGAAATGTCAAGACATGATAGACAAAGTGTTATGGAGAATGGAGCGAGCCAATCTAGGGACCAACAACAACAAAAAGAAATTTTGACAACCAAGGTCACCCAGGTATGGCAAAAGAAACCAATATTGCCAGTATGGTCCGTTACAAATCCTCTCTTCGAGGATGGGAGTTTTAAATTTCAAAACCTATTCTTGGTCGAAAGCTCTCGAGATTAAGTCAAGTCGCCATAAAAATCATGGCATAAGAGTCAAGAGTCGGGCAGCTGAGCCACTAAATGAGCAAGCATCAGACCCAAGCTTCATGTCTTAATATTTTTTGTGGTCTATGAGTCTAGATATTTAAATTATAGCTCAAGCTGGAAGAGTTGAGCATATTGTAAAATGGGGTTGCTCATGTTGGATAGGTGAGCAGAAGAGTCGAAGTCTACTATTTTAAATGGTGGAGTGGCAGAGTAGTCCAGAAAACACTCACGCACATGAACACAATGAGGAGAGTGAAAAAAACCTCGTCGACAAAAACCCTTCTTGTGAGTAACAGCAGCTCTTGAAGTCAAATATATTTTTGCTTCTCTAGCTACGTTCACTCCTGGAAGCACCCATTCAAACTCCTCTCGCACCGCATATTGTTTCCCATGCATCTATCTGTGCAAGCATATATAATGTCCCATCATTGGACATTTGCATTTGACACGATTTGTGTTCCACCCATGCACTTACACAACAAAATGACGATGACGAAGCGGTACTCGGTTTCATAAGCATTTGTTCAACAAAAACGACTCTAACTTCAAGCTACTAACTTCACAGCCATAAGTACTTTAACTTTAACTCAACAAAACTCGGTTACATCAAAAAAGTACATATAGCCTCACATTTATTTGTGACTAAAGGTATTTTTTTCCCACTGGGTTTTTCCCTTTAGTCCTATCCAGGTATCCAAGACCTTCATTTTGTAATATACACCACATTTTATTTTTCTTATAAAAACACAGAAAAGCAAACCAACGACATCCCCAAACAACTACATGCTCATCAACTAGAAGATCAAAGGGGAGCGGCCCAGAAAATGACTTGTTGCAACAACAAACCAACAACCTATTCACGCTACAATAACCAATCGGAGGGGGAGAACTATGGCTTCAACTACACTACATGTACAAGAAAAAGGTAACTCTACAACATACAAAGCATCTGGTAGAAGCAACTGCAACAACAAAAGTTTCAACCAACACCAAAACATGAAGCACTCGTCAAGGCCACTGCAGACATAGGGTCTTGTCGGGGACGACAAGACTTCGGAGGGGGGGAGTGTTGACAGGTCAACCTTTCAACAACGCTTCCACAAAGATTCCATGAAGATTCATCAAAGATTCTCTAAAGATTCCAAATAAAGATGCTAACGAAGTGATGAAGACGAAGATGGATGTTGTAATGTGAAGATACAAGCTCATGGACATCATCAAATATCCCGTTATTATCATTTTAAGCCATTACAGCCACTTTTGTAATGTTTACGGGAACTTCATATTTTAAGTCGGCAATTGTATTTTGGCCATAGATGCTAATTGGATGAGCGAAGCCAGCTCACAGTGTTGTAATTAAGATCTATAGAATCCTAAGGACAAATCAGGTCATTTTTGTCAGACATTAGGTTTTCTAAGGCTTAGTATATAAGCCAAAACATAAAAGCTTTGTAAGGAGACTTCTAATAATCTGATCTTCTGTGTTGTTGGGAGACTGCGAGAGAGTGAGAGTGTGTGTGTGTGCTACAGGAGCTACGGTGGTCGGAATCGCAAACGGAGAGCAGCAGTGTGTTTCCCACGAGGAGAGCTACGTGTTGATGCTTACATCACGCGCGTTCGTCCGTGTTTTGACATATTCACCCGCAAGCTACTTTTGGAGTTTCGGTAAGTAGCTGTTGTCTGTTTTTGCATTTCAGCATATCCACGTGATCAGAGTGAGTAGAGCTATACACTAGGCACTTTAGTTTTTGGAAACATCGACCTGCAAAAACCGGCCAAACATCCTACGCGTTTTCTGCACGGAGGGTATTGGGTAGGTTTTTTTGGTCACGGACCTTAGGGAGAGTGGCCTATTGGTGTTGATAGGATATCCCTCAAGTTTCGTAATGTTTCGAGAACGTCTAATGGGCTTTTGGCTTGCGGTAGCATCATAAGAGACTCTCACATTCACAGAACCGATGGCATGTAGATTTGATATCTCTGTAGGAAGTAGTCATTAGTCGATCGAGTAGAGGTTGACACCCTTTTCTTGCTTCCACGCGCCTGCGGGTCGAGCTCCGTCCTTAGTTGACAATTATATGTTAGGTGAGTTCTCGTTATGCTGACGTCCGTCGCGGCGTATCCGTCCAACAACAAGTGTCCCCCTTTCCCCTTCGAGAGAGAGGGCTAGATAAATGCTAAATCAATTAATTATTATTGGACCACGCACACCATGATGGCAACATGAGGAGGAACTTGACAAGTGTCCCTCTTGCTTTCTTTGTACCATGCATGCCTTGTGTGGGTGTGTGGGTGTTCTCTCTCATCCCCCCTCATGTGGGGCTCACCCCCTCCTTGTAGGGATTGAATATTTGACTTTTTGACACCTCAAGCCCCTCATACATAGTCCCAGTTCCCACCACAAGCTTGGCCGTTAAGCACTTTAAGCTTGGGCTAGGTTCTCACCTTAAGTGCAACCCTAGCATCTCAAGCATGTCAAGCACCTCAAGCATCTCAATAATGAAGCACCTCAAGCATCTTTGTCATCAAGCATGACAAGCAGGACAAGCACCTCGAGCTGGGTCGAGTTCCCGCGCCTCAAGGTCAGCCCTAGCTTACCTAAGGTCAAAGGACTTTTACACACATTATTGGAGGTCTTCAATGAAGCTAACCCTAAGGTCTTATGCTCCGTTGGTTAGCCTTGCTCTTTGATAGACCATCTCTCATTTGGGCCCCTTTACCATTTTCCCCATGTTGAGATAGATCTATAAGCACATGTCTATATCTTAACCCTTGTTCCCGTTTATTCTCCCACATTAAGTGATCAGTTTAATATGAGAGAATCATGTGGGTTGGTTAGATATTAGATATTAGATTTTATGACAGAACCCGACCTAAGCTTGAGGTTGTCGTACTTGATGACTAAGGTGCTTGAGGTGCTTGTCGTACTTGATGACTAAGTTGCTTGAGGTGCTTGTTATGCTTGATGTCTAAGGTACTTGAGGTGCTTGTCATACTTAATGAGGAAGGTGCTTGAGAAGCTTCCCATGCTTGGGGGGTAAAATGCTTGAGTCAAAAAGAGACCCTACAAACTTAATGAGGAAGGTGCTTGAGAAGCTTCCCATGCTTGGGGAGTAAGGTGCTTGAGTCACAAAGAGACCCTACAAATTTAATGAGGAAGGTGCTTGGAAGCTTCCTATGCATGAAAGTACCAAAGTTAGGGGAATCTTTGGCTTAACCTTCCACTCACCCAAAGGGCACCCCTTTTCTAAAAGGGCACATGGGACACATGTCAGACTCTCCCTAAGCTTAACCATATGGTGTGCTTGAATGCTATTGGTTGGGCTAAAGAGGGGTCCAATGAGCTTCTAGTTCCATCCAACAAATATCTAGATATTTTCAAGCTCTCTCTCTCTCTCTAAGGGGTAAGGAGGACACTTATCCAAAGACTACCCATGTACTTGAATGCATGTTGCATGTGATTGGCTAGGGGGAGAGGGGTCCAATGAGCTTGAAGCATGTGGAAAGGCTAGAACTCGCCCCAAGAAAGCAAGGGGGTTGTGGGGGGGTACACACACACACACACACACACACACACACACACACACACACACACACACACACACACACACACACACACATTTTGTGGATTCATTCTCACTTGGTGAAAGTAGAGGAACTCCACCTTCTTCTCCAAGCTTGTGAAAAGTGAGAGCCTACACCAACACTCTTGGCTATGGAATGCAAATCCAACCAAGAGCCATGCTTCAATGCTTAAGCTTGCCATCTTCATACCAAGTGATGATAAGTGAGGAAATGTTTCTTTCTCCTATGGAATGTTTCTTCTTCCTCTTCCCTACCCTCATTCCCCGCTAGCTCTCTCCACCTTCGAAGGTGTTTGAGGCCTTGGGACTGAGGCTTGGGATACTCAATGCTTTCCACAAAGTTTATGTTATGCTTGTGATGCATGAAGCTTTCCATATTCATTGCATCACCAAGGTCTCAAGGAACACAAAGATTTTATTGTGCCAAGTCTCTCTTGATGGGAGAAAATAGAATACAAATGCCTATCGGAGGGGGGACCGGCTCCGTATGAATCCGGTCCTCAACTATTGTCGTGTTCTCTAAACTCTCTCTCTTGCAAAAGTATTTTTCATGCCAAGTTAGCTAAATGCTATGTTTATGCTGCTACCATCAATTAAGTTCACCCACTATGCTCACAAAATAATCTCACAAAAGTGCTTTATCTAATTTCCTAATTCCGCTACTCTCAAAGTTCATAGGCCATTTCCATTACATTGGTATCATAGCATTTGGTTTCTCTTTTCTTGCTTAAGAAGAGAGGTCCTTAAGTAGCCTATTAATGGTTTGGACAGCTTTTTGCTAGATTCCCCTTTATTCTTGGACAGCTTTTTGCTAGATTCCCCTTTATTCTTCATCTTTTCTTCCTTTTGAGAAGATTCACCATGCCTAGCGCGTTTTACCCCTATGGCATCTACTCCTTTAACTTTGGTCTTATCCTCCTCCACTTTCTCCTTTCCTTTACCTTCAAGACTGATGACGCTTACTGTTTGATTGCCAACTGGTGGTGGGGGTAAGGGTGGAATGAGAGGTTGTGGTGGTGGTGGTGGTGGTTGTGGTTGAATGGGTGGTTGTAGGATTTGCATGGGTGGTGCTTGTCGTGGTGCCCTCGGTGGTGGTGGTCTTGCTCTTGGTGGTGAAACCTAGTTTTGTCTGGCTCCTCTGTTGAAATTCTGCCTCCTTGGTTGTGGACAGTAGTACATGCCATGACCATCCTCCCCACAATTGTAGCAGTGGTATTCTTGGTTTTGCCTTCGTTGTCCTCTCCCTTGCTCTTGGTTGCGATTGTGTGCATGCCCTTGTTGTATCAAATGGATTGAGAGATTCTCAAGTTGATTGGTGATTCGGTTGAGCAGGTCTTGCTGATCTTCAATTGGTTCTTGTGGTTGAATCCTCTGGGCGACTGTTGTAGGTGGTGCTAGAGGTGGTGGGGTCCTAACAGCTTCCTCTCCATCGATATTCCTGGCTTGTAGGCGCAACTTCTTGTCTTTAAGGCGGGCCACTTCAACTGCTAGCACATACGTAGCAGGAAACCTTCCCTTCACCTTCTCTTTAAGAGTTGGCCATAACCCAGCCACAAACCGATCCTTCTTTAGGAAATCAGGTGCCCCCTCATCCTCTCTTAGCGATGCAACCCATCGCCCCCATAAATCTACAAACTTTGACTCATATGATGCGTATTCCAGCATACTGCCCTGCTTAACTCTGTCAACAATTGCCATAGTTTCTCTGATGTTGTGCCCTCTCCAAAACGCTTGACAAAGGCTGCCCTTAATAAGTCCCACCGTTCCTTGGTTTCTTGTGCCAAGGCATTGTACCATGATCTTGCCTCCACCTTCATTAGAAGTGGGAAGATGCGCAAGCGCGAAGCATCATCATCTCTCGCAGAGATGACACATGCTATTTCCAAGTTGTCTAGAAAGTCTGCAGCATCCTCGCCCACCTTACCAGTAAAGGTTGGAAATGCTACACTTGCCATGATTACTGAGAGAGAGCTAGAAAGGCACACTTCTTAACTTGCAAAATTTTTTCTTCTTTACAAGGAGGCGTGTATACCCTATTATACTAGGACATAGATTAAAACTTCAAACGGTACATTGCCTTGTACCAAAGGTAAAACAAATGGCTGATCTGATGCCAGAACCTCAAAAAACCGCTCCCCACCCGGCATGGTGTCAATGACGTGCTGGTAGTGAATCTTCAAGTCCAATATTACCTTGATTGAGCGTACACGTGTTGGTATGTGTGATCTGTCTTGAGGTAGGTTGTCCTGATTCATGTGAAGCTTAGAGGTGCTTAGTCACTGTCCAAGCTTGTAGGAGAGGGTGGTGTTCTTTCCTGAAACAAACTCAGTAGATCCCTAGTTTCTCTAGTGAGAGTGTGAGCCAATGCTTCTGTTATCTGTGCTGCAGCATCAGGTGCGACTTGAAAACTGACTATGATAATTACCTCGGTGACTTGAGTTACCCGATTCTCAAAGTAGAATAGTGTTGATTCTCTATTGTGCAGAGCTCCTTCCATTTTGTTGTTGTTGGTTGGTTGTAGGTTGCGGACATGGTTTCCACCTTCTCCTTCTTCTTCTTGGCACTTGGCCTATGTATATCCACTGGGTTTGGCGCGTTGGTTGACTCTCCCACTTCAAATCGATTATCGTTACGCCTGGCACTCGAGCTTCGATGGAGATGCGGAGTTCGTCTAGTTGTGCTTGGAGCTCTTCTTCTTCTGTCGTCCAGTTAGAAAATCCTTCATACTCATTCATCCATTCACAATAGTTTAGGGTTTTCAGTCTTGTAAACTGAAGGGTTTCAAAATCCCTCCTCAGTGGGGGCACCAAATGAGAGGCGGAAGTGAAAAAAATAGACCCGGTGGCCTCTACACCAAGACTATGCACAATGGCCTCATCATGGGGAATACACAATAGGGGCACCACCTAGCAAGATATGCGGCTAGGACGCATACATATACACAATGAAACATGCCATGCAAAACAATTTCAAGATCCACGCCCAAATGTGGAATGGGGTGATCAGAGAATAAGGTGAGAGGAGGGGTGAGTGAGTGAGAATGGGCTCGCTACTCGTGCATGTAGTAAGGAAGATAACGAGGTCAGGGATATATGCAAGTATGCTCACTTCTCATACAAAAGGTGGCGAATCCGCACACCTCAATATGGAAGTAGCAAGATGATAGGAATATGAGAGGGAGAGAGAGAGTGTGTGTATGGTGGCGAATCCGCACACCTTTACATAAGCAGAAAAAAAATGGCAAGGAACAAGCATATACCATACTCACAATGAGATGTATCCAAAGCGACACAAAGTATGGCACCAAGATGGAGTGTATTGATTGCTTGCAAAAGATGAATACAATAGGTAGCGTATGGCAGGAAAATGAGAAGGGAACAAGATCGTAGGAGGCATAATGGAGAGATGGGAGTTGATGGCGAGGAATATCATGAGTGTGTCCACCCTTCTTCTTCTTGAAATTGTGCCTTCAACCCTTAATTACAAGTGGTGTGGAGGTGTGGTGCTCATCTTTTGTGCATGGTGATGGTGATGATGATGGTGTTGTGATTATGTGATTAGGGTTCATGCTACAAGCATGTAGCACAAGAGTGTGTATGGATAGGTGTGTGTGTGTGTGTGTTCTCTCCCCCCCAAGTGAGCTCTCATGGCCTCCTTATATAGGGAAGGAGGGAAGGATTTAGCAATATTTCTATTTGAGGTGAGTGTCCCACTTTGATGACTAGGAAAATGGGGTGCATGTGACTGTGGCTCCCATCTTGTCTCCTCATTATTTAAAATACCAGAGTCAATAGAGAGAGAAAAAGAGAGAATGTGGGTAGGATGTAGAGGATAGGAAATATTTACAATAGTCTAGCTTTGGATAGACATAAGCTTATTAGGGAGAGAGAAGAGAGGTAAGAAAATTATAAGAGAGGTTGTCGAAGGTGGATATTTGTTGATGAGGATGGATCCTCCAAAAATGGTGATAGAATTACTCTAGACTAGCCAAGACCTCATTAAAAGAGCCTTGTCTCTTGTAATCATGCTTGAAGACTTGTAGAACCATAGCCATTCTAGAAGGAAGAAAAGTGGGGATGGCCTGTGTCACCATTACACGAGAAAACTGGGGTCCACTACAAAAATCATATCTCCGTGTTCATAACTCCAAAAATTCTGAAAAAAATTGAGCTAAAAGTTGAGATCACGAGCTACATCTTTCATGTTGAACGCTCCTTCAGATTCGGGGTTCTTCTTTACTTAAAAAATTCAGCCAAATAATGTATTATTTGTGGCTGCAAAAGTCTTTTGGTGGTCCCCTTTGAGTGGACTTCTCTCTTGCCTTCAAGTGTAAGCTCCTTCATGGGTATGAAAACATGACCTAGAGTGTTGAAAAGATTGGCAATCATCTAGATGGAGGTATTATTGAAATTTGAAAGTGGGGTTGAGGTTTGAAAATGAAAACTAGTGAATAAAATATTTGGTAGAGTGGAATAATATACATACATGAAAAAAATATATTAGAAAATACTAGAATATATATATTTAATATTTTTAAGGTCAAAAGAGAGATCAACAAAGAAATCTTACTTATTATGCTACATCGTGATTGATTAGCATAAGTATTATTTATTTAATAAAGGCTAAAACGTTTGTGAAAAAGGAAGAAAAAAAATCAAAAGTAGCTTATATAATGGGAAATATTTTGATAAAAGGGCAAAAATATATGGGGGGTTCCCATGCATGGAAAAGCTTTCCTCAGCCCCAAGAGAATTGCTTGCAATGAGACTCCTAGAGCCTCTATGTTTGAAGCTCCAAAAGAGGATGCTCATTGTCATGTATTTCTCCTTACCTATGCTTGGGGAAAGATGCAAGAGCATGATACCTTTATTTTGTTTGACCCTGGTTCAACTCACAACTTTATATCCACGGAGTTGACCACCAATCTAGGCATACAAGCCCATGAGATGGGAGATGCATTGAAAGCCAACGGAGCTATCAAGGGACAAGACGTCTCAGTTACTTTCCTAATTGGAAAATTAAGGCTTCATGTCCAAAGGTATGTGGACAAAAAGGATGTCTCCATCTCCCCTCTCAAACATGAGAATGTTATCGTTGGGGCACCATGGTTTAACCGCATGGCTTCCAACATGAATTTCCTTGAAAGGAGAATCTACTTCACCTACAGGTAAAAGAGCATGTACATAGATGCTAATGAGTTCTAGAACACCATATCCTTGCAATAAAGGGAACCAAGAGGCATTAGAGTTGTCTAATTTCCTAAATGGATCCCAATATGTTTTCATTGATGACATCCCTAGTGAGCTACCTCTAAAATGAGGGATGATGACCATGCAATTGAGCTCCTACCAGGAAGCTCAGTGCCTAACAAGCCTCCTTATCGAGTTTCACAAGCTCAACAAGAGGAGATCATGAGGCAAGTGCATGAATTGGTGGAAAAAGGGATGGTGAGGTCTAGCTCCTCTCCATTTTGTTCACATTTCTTTTAGTGCAAAAGAAAGGCGACACATATCACATGTGTGTCGACTATAGAGCACTAAATAAGATCACTATCAAAAATAGATTTTCGGTGCCGCGGGTAGAAGATCTCTTTGATACTTTACAAGTTTTGGCTTGACAAATGCTCCAGATGCATTCAAACTCATGATGGACAAAAATCTTCAGGCCATTCAAATTCTCTTGAAGAGTACAAGCGACACCTCCAGGTAATCTTTCAAGTTGTGAGAGAGAATAAGCTTTTCATTAATCAAAAGAAAAGTGAATTTTTCTTATAAGAGATTCAATATTTAGGTCACATTATCTCTAAAGATGGCACCCGTATGGATCCAAAAAAAGTTAAAGATAGTAAAAGGATGGCCTATGTTACCATATAAATGTGTGTAGTGATGTGTGTGAACGCACTAGGACCCGCGGGGCATTTTTTCCCTCTTTAGGAGGTTTTTTCCCCCAAGCATTGTATATACGCAGATCACTCTAGGGCTATTTATCATTCCATTGCACACTAAGTAACATACTCTCTATTGTGTGCCTTGAGCTTCCTTCTTCTTCTCTAAGCTGTGTGCGTTTCTTTGCAACCCTAATTCCAACAATTGGTATCAGAGCAGGTTACTTCCCCCCCGGGCTTAGTTGCCAGTTGCTCCAGCACACGCCTGCTCACTTTCTCTGATTACAGTGAGGTTTGGTGAGCGTTCTCAGGTCAACAAATATTTTGAGGGAGCTCGTAGAGCATGGTCTGCTCAGATTTTTGATTCGGGCTCATTTTAGCCTCTGTTTGCACTACAGGCAGTACTGCAAATGCTATTTTGTCATTTTTTGCAGAATTTCTATCAGTGGTGTTTTCTACATAAAGGGTGCCTTACAGTCTTCTACGGTTTGTGCTATATAGCACGTGTTGTTCCCGCTCTGTTTCTCCTATTTTCGGGTAGTTTTCACATCAGGTGCAGCATTTACCATGGCTGACAACAACACATATGTGTTCAAGATGTTTGCTGTTGAGGACACGTTGGATGGGGACAATTATCCTATGTGGGCTTACATGATGCAACATGTTCTTGTGTCAAAGGGCGTTTGGAATATTGTACAGGGCATTGATATACGTCCTAGTTCTGAGGATGCAGGCAATGTTGAGGATGTTGCAGGTCTTGCTGCAAGGATTGCTGCTATTAGAGTTGTTTTGCCTACGACAGAACAAGCTTGTTGGGATGTAAAGGATGCACATGCTCATGCATTGATTGCGTTGTCTGTGAAGCGCACTATTGTTCCTCATATACATTCAGCAAAATCTGCAAAACAGGCTTGGAATATTTTGGCTGGTCTTTATGCAAGTCACAATGAGGCTAAAATTGCTTTGCTGCGTAAAGAGCTGGAGTCGAAGATTATGCATGAGAAAGATGATATGGACACTTTCCTTGCTAGTGTCAAGGATATCAATGAGCAACTTATTTCTGCAGATGAAGTCATTTCAGACAGTTCCCTTGTGCAGACTATTCTTGATACCTTACCAGATTCTTACCAGACTTTTGCTAGTACTTGGAGACTTATGACCCAAGGAAATCCAGAAGTTGTCAAGTTTGATGCATGATGCACATTGTTGTTGCAAGATCACTTTCTAGAAAAAACAGGACTAGACAACTTGCAGTTGAACAAGCTTTTATTGCTTCTCAAAGAAAGGGTGGTAACAGAAATGTAGCCACTTCTTATGATTCTGCTACGAGTGGCAAAACTTATGTTTCCAATGCTTCTGCTGGCAGCACTTCGTTTGGTAATTCTGGTGATAAGGGCAAAAAGAAGATGCGTTGACATTATTGTAAAGCTAATGATCACTTGATCAAGCAGTGTCCTAATTTGAAGGCAAAAGAGGCTAAGAAGAAAGAAGGTGGTTCCATTGCAAATGCTGGTTCCACTAGAAATGCAGCCATTGTTGAGTCTTCTCTGAAAGGAAACTATAATGCTGACGTTGATGTAGAATGGGGTTTTAGCGTAGAGTGCACTTACAATCCTGTTGTCCATGATGCATGCTTGTCAGTTGCTGCAGATTCACATGTGTGGTATTTCGACAGTGGTGTTACAAAGCACATTACCTCACATCGTGAATTGTTCACCTCTCTCGAATCTGTCCCTCATGGGAATTCAGTCACTTGTGCCAACAATTCCTCTTATCCAGTTCAGGGAGTTAAAAAAAATAATTCTTACTGTTGCTAATGGCAGTTCTTTCACACTTGTTGATGCACTTTATGTACTTGGAATCAAGAAGAATCTTTTGTCTGTATCCGCACTTGCTAGACTTGGACTTGTAGTCAAATTTGTGGATGATAGATGTACAGTTCATGATCTCAGTTTTGGTGACGAAATTGTTTCATTTGACAAGTGTGGACAAAATTTTGCAAATGCAGTTGCAGATTCAAGGGCTATTTCAGATGCAAAACTTTGGCATGCACGTTTTGGTCATCTGAATTTTGCTAGTTTGCTGCATTTACAGAAATATGATATGGTTGCTTCTTTGCCGCCTCTTGAAGCACCTGTCAAATATGTTTGTGAAGGCTGTATTCTAAGTAAAATGAAACGTTCTAAGTTTCCAAAGGATGGTTCACAGTTAGGGCCACATGCAGGTTGCAGCTTATGCATAGTGATGTTTGTGGGCCCATGTAAACTCCGTCCTTGGGCAATTACCTGTACTTCGTGACTTTCATTGATGATTACTCCAGGAATGCATGGGTATTTCCGCTTAAATAGAAGTCCAAAGTTTTTATGTGCTTCAAATAATTTCTGGCTGTGGCTAAAAATTTCTCGAAATGTACTATGGACACCCTCCATTCCGACCGAGGGGGGGAGTATATGTCTCATGAATTCAATGCATTTTTGGCTAGTTGTGGGATAAAACACCAATGTACACTACGTTATACACCTCAGCAAAATGGTGTTGCTGAGAGAAAAAAAAAGGTCACTTACAGAAATGGCACGATGTATGGTCAAAAGTCAAGCTTTGCCGCATTCTTTTTGGCTTGAGGCCATCATGTGTGCCACTTATGTACTAAACAGGTGTCCTACGAAAGCTTTGCAATCTATTACTCCATATGAAGCATGGCAAGATAGAAAGCCTTCTATTGAGCACATGCGTGTTCTTGGTTGTTTGGCATATGCTTTGGTGCCACAAACACAGCGCAAAAAATTGGATGATAAGGCTGTTAAATGTATTTTTGTTGGTTATTATGGCAGAGTTCACATCATAGCGGTAGCATCTATTCAAAGTCCTAATGTGTGTGTGTATGCTACTTCCACTCCCATATATCTCATCTCCCAAATGGCTGATTTTTCTGCTAATAATCCCACCAGCTTGTGGATTGTGTGTGTGTGTGTGTGTGTGTGTGTGTGTGTGTGTGTGTGTGTTAAGTAGGGCTTTTTGCACACATAGCAGCATAGTGGAATAAGTTGCAGAGAGATCTTGAACACATACCTTGAATATTGCAGAGAATGAAATTTCCAGCATGTGGCCATAGCCGGCAAGGGCAAGGAGTATTTTGACTGAGTCCATGCCTCTCTCTTTTCACAGAAGAACTGCCGATTATGGACCACCTCCAGCAAGGCTTGTAATGAAGTATTTGAAAGGGTTTTCCCATAGCTACGTTCGCAAGCAGAGCAAGGGCCAGCATAGAGGGATTTAGAGCATCATGAACCATTCCAATAAATTGTGTAGCAGAGCCCATCTCCCACATGTGTGTGTGTGTGTGTGTGTGTGTGTGTGTGTGAATACCGCGTATACGTAGACAAGGGAAACTATGCTAATGCACTCACGTGAGATTGTAGAGCCCAATTCCTTATGCGGTGGGTGAGTGGAAGAGATACGTGACGTGCAGAGTGATTTGACGAGATGTTTAATAAGCATAGGCCATGTTCACCTCAACATTTGAGGAAGGCATGAAAGAGAAAAAGTCCAATTTGTTACATGGGTAGCATTAAATACCACCGCCACTCCTATGAGCATATTATAGCTCACAGATGCTATGAAACCAATATGTGCCCCGATATTGTACGAGGGATAGGTTAGAGAGAGAGAGAGAGAGGAAGAAGAAGAAGAAGCAGAAGATAATTTTAACTTTGTAGGAATTTATCCCAAGAGACCACAACAATCTATTCGATGTGTGTGTGTGCGTGTCTCATGGGTCATTATTTTCCAAAATGAGCAAATTATGGATAAAGTATATCAATGCATTCAAGCTTTAGCTATAGCCCACCAAGGTTTAACAAAGTCCTTGCCGCCCGGATAGCAAGAGCAAGATTACCAAAGAGGGAAAGAGTCATCCAAAGGATAGTCAAGGAATTGTCAGCTAGACGTGTGTGTGTGTGTGTGTGTGTGTGTGTGTGTGTGTGTGTGTGTAGCACTACCAATGCATCAAAGAAGAAGGGCAGTATGTGTCTGCATGCGCATAAGTATGTGTATGTGTGTGTGTAGGTTTGTGTAAGATAGAGCAAGATCTACCTGTACATGAAGTCGAAGGGAGAGATGAGGGACAATATATACACTGAGACGTGTGTGTCGAGGCACCTTCATGCCATCTTCAAGGATGTGTCCCGCAGATACTTGCAAACAACACCACAGAGAAGTTCATACAAGCAAGAGAAAGAGAGATAAGAGAAAAAACAAAGGCATTTTTTCATGTTGGACGTTAGAAGGAGATTTTTCTATTTTTGTAAAAGTCTAACTGGCCTTACGGGATAATAACTCACTTTCATATGATTAGGTATGAAGCAGGTTATTGGGACATCATTTAAAGCATGTGTAGGTAGGGTGGGTAGGTCAGTTATACATCATCAAAATATTTGGCTAGATCCAATTAAAAGATACATCCCATTTTGTAAGTCAATCAGCTACAAGTATGTCGGTATGCGTGTGTCAATTCTTAGGTAGAAATGATCAAGCCATTGAGGACACGGTTAAAATCTTAAATAAAGCATTATGATTGAGAATTCTGAGATATTAAAACAGACCATCATTGAGCTTATGATACAGAGTATCAGCAGATGCTTGAGCTTGATTGCCAGTGTTTGTGACTTATAGCCAATGGAGGGTTCAAAAAAAACTCTTTTTTTCTCGATAAGAATGTGTGTATGATCCCTACATTTGAACAATGTGGCAAGGGTAGGGTCTAGATGGTGGGAAGCCAATCCTTGTCAAGGATGCTCATAACGACAATACATGATAGGGAATCCGAACAAGTATATGGAATGAGACAGAAAGCTCTCATCTAGTAAGGGTACAAATAAGTTGTCCTCTTTAAATGTGTGTGTGTGTGTGTGTGTGTGTGTGTGTGTGTGTGTGTGTGAGAGAGAGAGAGAGAGAGAGAGAGAGAGAGAGAGAGATGCGATACATTTTCAAGCTACGATAGAATATTGGTGTCGTGTAGTTGAGGCTGAGGATGAGAGATCGACAAGCTTTGGTGCAAGGGAGCCATGGAGATACACATTCAAATTACAAAGCTCAACAATGTGTAGCTCTAGACTGGAATTATCAGGAGGAGGGTGTTCCACATTTTGCTCTTGGCCTTCCTCTTTCTTGCATTTTGTTGCAGCTGCTATTGGTGACAGCAGGTAGCAGCACTCGATGATGCACAGACAGTTCCATTAGCTAGCAATGGCAAGGTGTTCTCCACAACGGCCGTTCTATCGGAGTTGTCCCAATCGGCCAGGACCGTGGTTCCCTCTTTTGACGCCACTATCTTCTACTACCGTCGTCTCTCAACAGGTCCTACTTGAAGATTTGCGTCTCTCAACAGGTCCTTATCGGTTGGAACCATGGTTCCTACTTTTGAGCCCATTGTCGTGTACTACACCGTCTCCTCAATAGCTCCTATTGGGAGGTTTCCATCTACGTTAAAGTGAGATCGGATCAGGTAACTTGCAGTCAAAAAACTCACTACTCTTTGTGGTTCTCTCTACAGAACTCATGGAGAAATGGCCAACGACAAGAATCTGCAGGTTCTAGCATGAGCATGAATGGCACGTCGGTACAGCTAAAGATGGTCAGCCTATGGAAGTGCAAGAAGCCCAGGTATAGTAGTTTGCAGGCAAATGATAGAGACATTGAGCAGATATTTGATGCAGTTAGGAGACAGGTGCACAGGGATGGAGCACTCGCTAAAAGAAGCTGCAAGTGTTTTTTTTATCACAGGTGACAGGAGCAAATGTTGATATCACAAGATTGGGAACGAGATAAGGGATGCTACATACACGTGCTATAAGGTTTAAGATATGGTATTCGGACTAAGATGTTTGTAGGACACAGAGATTGTTGAAGGCCTGTTTCATACTTGAAGAAGACAAGTCAAAAGCAGATGCATGGAGGTTTGCAAGCAGACGGCAAGATGCTTGGGCATCTTCTTAGTGAAAGGTTCAACAAGTCCTTTGGAGATGTGTATGTCAGATGTGACACATAACAGATCAAAGATAGCAGATTGAAGCCCTAAGTGGTGGTGCCATGGTGTATGCAGAACGAGTGCTAAAGCTGGGCAAGTTCAAATCTTTTTGACAGCTTGAAGGTCGGTATTTGAGAGCTTGAAGGTCGGCAACTCTCCAATTGGATGACATATCAATCATACCACTCTCGGTGAGATGCTTTTGGTCCAAGACCTATTATGCAAAGAACTGGATCCGATTGCCGACCATGGACCATGGACAGTACAAGAGGAGGTTTTTGTTACGGGCATCATGTGATGTAGAGTTGATTGTGGAGGAAGGGGAAGTTTTCTTCACCATGATGAAGAGTGTCTGCTGGCGAGCCGTGCAAAAGGAAGCTGCGCACAAGTGTTTTCAAGTCGACCATCCATGGAGTGTGAAAGGAGTCCAACCTCAAACTTTTTAAAGGTGAAGTTTAATTTGGACAAAAAAAAAAAAAGGAAAGCGCTGCATGAGGATGGCGCTACTACAGGTGAAAGGAGAGGAGTTTGGGCAAGAGTGAGGCATGAGGGGAGACGTGGAGGCCGTCTGCAGTAGACGAGCAGAGAGAGAAGGAAATGATGCCAGGTATGGGCGGCGGTTTGCATGACATGAAAAAGGAAAGCGTCATCTGGGTGGATGCGTGAGGAGGGAGGAAGAGCCGCCAGAGGGGTTGACAGGCAGAACAAAGGAGGAGCGTCTCGGATTGCAAAAAAGAACAAGGGAGGCCTGAAGACCTAAGGGGGCCGGATGGCCATTGGATGGCGTGAGGGAGGAAGGCTGAGAGTGGCACAAAGGAGGGGCCAAAGAAGAGTTGCTACAGAGAGCTGAGGGCTGCAGGAGGGCCGCCGGGAGGTGAAGGGCCGCCAGCGTTGCAGAGGGCGGGGCTATCAGAGATAGAAGGTAAGGTAGGTGTAGCTGCATGCAAGGGCTGCCATATGAGGAAGGAGTGAGGGGCCAGCCGGGACCTTGACGAGCATGTGAAGCCAAGAGAGCTTCAAAATAGGAAAGATCGAACCGTCAGTTGAAGGGGCTCGCCGATTGCAAATGCGGCTTGAAGGGGCTTTGGTCGAGTTCATGACAAGAACCAAGAAGGGCTATCTGCAAGAGGGAGCTATGTACTACCGACACCACGATTGTAACCTACCTTTGTGATGATGCAGAGCTTGTCCATGTTTTTTTAATGGTTCGATGTTAGTCTTCTCATCTATCTTGTTTTTTGTCGTTTGCCCGTGGTAGCGTTGGCTCCAGGTTTTGTCTGTGTGTGTATGCAAAGAGGAAGGGACAGAGATTGTGAGGGCAAATGATATGTGTGGTCGAGGCGTGTGTCACCTCCCTGTGTGAGTGTGTTTATAGTATTGGGATGAGTGTATGCATCGGTGGATACAAGTGTGGGATGGTGGTTTGTTGACAAGCATTTGCGGTTTTGGTCGAGGGTGTGTAGCCGTGACTACTCGTAGGTGAGTCTGTGGTGTGAAGGCTGGCAGAAAGTGTGTGTGTGTGTGTATGTATGAGTTTCTGTGTGCTTAGGGTTGCAGGTTAATCCCTGGGCTATAGAGAGGCAAGCTTGGAGTGTGCTGGGTTTGCTCCCCCTTCTCCCTTTCCATCAGTGGTGTCCCCACTGAGGAGCTACGGATTGCTTCTCGATGAAGTCGAAGACGGTGTCACGGTTTGAACACTACAAGAGGCTATTCATATTAGCGACGTTCACACAGCGACGCTCGAAAAAAAAAATCCCGGCGTCGCTATGAGCGTCGCAAATTTGCGACGCTCATAGCGACGCCGACTGGGCTAAAAAAATAACATAGCGCGCCCAAAAACTCAGATCTCAGATCTGAGTTTTTCGGCGCCCTCAAGCAAGGAGCAGGTAATGCTCTCCCTCTCTCTCTCTCTCTCTCTCTCTCTCTCTCTCTCTCTTTTTCTTCTCCACACACACACACACAAACACACACACACACGAGGAGAGGAAGGAGAGCCAGGTATGCTCCTTCCCTCTCCTCACTCTCATGTTCCCTTCCCCTCTTTCTCTCTCCCTCTCTCTCTCTCACACACACACACATAGTGTTTTTGAGAGAGAGAGAGAGAGAGAGTACAAACATAAACAAAAACGCACACATACATAAACAAAGAATGCACACACACATTGAGAGAGGAAAAGAGAGAGAGAGCATGCATAAACAAAAAACGCACGCATTGAAAGAGGAAAAGAGAGAGAGAATATGCATAAACAAAAAACGCACACATTGAGAGAGGAAAAGAGAGAGAAAACATGCATACGATCCAAAAAAACGCACACACATTGAGAGAGAAAGAGAGAGAAACTAATTTAACGTCGTAGGAAACTAATTAAAATTAAAAGACCTAAAGATCTAGCCAACGAGGAGTTGAACTCAAGACCTATTATTCAAGAGGGAAATGGCATAACCAATCTATCATACTTGGCATGGGTGATAGAAAGGTTATACCATTTATCTCTTTTTATTGGCACACACATCCACACACGCGCACACACACAAGAAGAAGAGAGTTATAACGTCGTAGGAAACTATCCTAAAAGACATTAAAGATTAGGTTAGATGTAGACTTACGTTAAATTAGATTTAGGTTTATTTAAGTTAAATTAAATTAGATTTAGGTTTATTTAAGTTAAATTAAATTAGATTTAGGTTTATTTTTAATTAGATTTACGTTTATTTACGCTAGATTTAGATTTACATTATATTAGATTAGATTTAGGTCTCCATAGACTGCGATGCCTGCATGAAGCGGGTGAAGAAAGCCCTCAATGGAATATAGGGTATTGCTGCCTTCACTCATGGTGGGCTCCGTCGATTCAAAAGTAATGGTGAAATGTCTTCAGAAGATAGGGAAGAAGGTGGATCTTCAGGGCGGCAAGAGCCACTACATCCCCGACACAATGACCATCTAGACAACCTCTATTCATTCAACAGCAACTTCAAAGTTAGTAACAAGAGCAAGAACGGTCTAAAGGGCCAATTGCTCTCGTCAGATGTGGATGGAGATGAGGCATCGTCACCGCCGGAAGTTAACTCTCACATCTTTAGTGATGAGAATGCCAACTCTTGCCGAGTTATGTGAAAAATTATGTGTTAAATCAGTTTTAAGGTTCTTATAATCCCTGTAGTTTAGTTCTTTGTTTTTAATATAACATAATTTACGTTAGATTTAGATTTATGTTATATTAGATTAGACTTAGGTTTATTTATGTTATATTAGATTAGACTTAGGTTTATTTAGGTTTACCCACACACACACACACACACACACACACACACACACACACACACACAAGAAGAAGAGAGTTTTAACGTCGTAGGAAACTATCCCAAAAGACGTTAAAGATCAGGTTAGATGTAGATTTACGTTAAATTAGATTTAGGTTTATTTTTAGTTAGATTTACGTTTATTTAGATTTACGCTTATTTACGTTAGATCGAGTCCACGCAAGAATTACTTACGGTTTAGGGTTTAGAGTTAGACGAACAGTGAAAAGATCTACTGTGAAAAGATGTTAAGATGCTGTGAAGTGCTACAGCTAGAGAAGAGGCAAAGGGGTTTTTTCCACCACATGCAGTATCATGTAGACGTGGGTCTGTAGATTTCTTGTACCCACAAATATAGGTATTGACCAATAAAGACGAGATTATAACCCAGTGGTTCTGATCTCCGTGCACCTCTAGACCGAGGTGTGCGGGGATTGGACATGCTAGAGAATGTGAGGTAGAGAGAGAGAGAGAGAGAGAGAGAGAGAGAGAGAGAGAGAGAGAGAGAGATAAGACGAAGAATTCCAATAGAATATTAAATTTGTTGTCCAGGTTATAAGTAGTGAGTAGTGACGAGGATGTGGGACCGTCCAACCGAAACACCTATCTCTCAACGAGGGTCTTATATCCTTGTAATCAATGCAAGCATGCTGTGCGACGGACAAGACGTGTTTCTTTGCAGCATGTTCGCGAATTTGGCGAGCTCGATCCATCTATTATAGATCGAGTTGTTGCCAATTATAACTCGTCGGACTCCGATGCTGGCCAACAAGTAGCAATCTTGCAACCCAATAGACGTGTTCGCAGGCGCTTTGGTCAAGCAGCATATGTGAGGCCACAAGATGTAGCCTCTGATAGCTCGGGGGATGATCATGCAGAGCACATTCCCAACGAGGCAATGTTTGAGCCCGAGATTGATGAAATGATCGAGACGATCATGGATTCAGAAAGGCTTATCTATGATGATATGAAAAGTGAAGCCGATACACCATTGTATAATGGAGCACGTATGTCTAGATTGAAAGCACTCCTGGTTCTTCTCAACATGCAGGCAAAGTTTGGATGGAGTGGCACTAGCGTCACAGCGCTTTTCGGGTGATCTATTACAATTAGTTTACTTTAATAAAACTCTAAATGTATAATGATCTGATAGATTTTTACACGACTGTATCATATTTTTATGTTGTGTAGATTGCTTAAAGAGCACATACTACCAGCTGACAATGTGATGCCAGATTCCCGAGATGAAGCAAGAAAGATTTTGCGAAACTTGGAGATGGATTACAATTCTATCCACGCTTGTCCTAATGACTGCATTCTTTTCAGAGGTGAATACATAGACATGGAGAAGTGTCCGAAATGTGATTCCGAAAGATATCGAGTAGATCTCCACGGGACAAAAATTCCACAAAAGGTTTTGCGACATTTTCCTCTGCTTCCTCGCATCAAGCATTTCTTCGAATGTAAGTCCATGGCCGCCCTAGCATCATGGCATGAGGAGAATAAATCTTCGGATGGTGTGCTACGAATTCCTGCAGATTGCGCAGCCTGGAAACATATAGATGGAACATGGTCGGATTTTGCCAGGGAAGCTCGAAATTTGCGCTTAGGCCTGGCTATGGATGGCGTAAATCCATTTGGTCAAAGATCAACATCTTACAGTGTATGGCCCGTTGTCATCGTCAACTACAACATTCCCCCGTGGTTGACTACGAAGAAGGGGCACCTATGGCTAAGCTTGATTGTGCCAGGGCGATATAAAGTGGAGAATATGGATGTGTATCTTCGTCCACTATTGGAAGAGCTACAACAATTGTGGATTGGCATAGAGGTGGTGGATATGAACCGACACACAGGACGACGGAATGCTTTGATCAGAGGCATTCTAATGTGGACCATGCATGACTATCCCGGGCTAACAGAATGCTCAGGTGATCTATTGACACTCCTCACTCAGACACTGTAAATCTTGTTTTTTCCCATAGTTGATCTATTATCATCTGTATACATGCAGGGCTTCAAACAAGCGGATACAGAGCATGTGTCACATGTGGACCTAGATTGAATGCATGTAGGGCGCCCTCACTGAAGAAGAAAATCTACGAAGGTCATCAAGCGTATCTTCCAGAGAATCATGTGTTACGCGACGGCTTTTTGGGAAGAGAGCCACCAAGGATGTCTGCACAAGCATGGTTAGAGTAGAAGGAGATGTGCGATGACGGATTGCCTCCAGGGATGAAGAGACTATCTCTATGGTACGAGTTACCATACTGGCCCCGACTCATGATCAATCACTTGCTCGATCCAATGCACATATTCAAGAATGTGGGTAATCTACTATGGGACCATCTGACCGGCAAGAAAGATACTTTGGGAGCCAGAGTTGACCTTAGAAATGTGGATCATATGGAGCAATATTGGCCGCAAACAGCGTCTGATGGATCGATAAAACTCCCTAAAGCACCATGGATTTTCACAGGAGCCCAAGAACGCAAAGTAAAAGAGACCATTCGATCTTTGCGGACCCCCACTTGCGTAATGCACTCGCTCCGAACGTGTTTTACTAAAGACGGAAAGCTTACCGGTTTGAAGTCACACGATTGGCATAAAATGTGTCAGGTACGTTCATAGTGGACTTTAATATCATTGCATAAAATGTGGACTTTAATATCATTGCTGCACATACTTTACAGTTTATTTTACCGGTTGCCATTCAGGGATGTTTGTCTCTCGACATCCGTAACACAATCTACAAACTTGCAAAGCTGGTGCAATGGATCTCACAAAAGGAGATCAACGTAGACTCCATACCATTCGCCAAACTAAATGCTGCGGAGCTTGTGTGCATGTTTGAGAAACATTTTCCTACTACCATGCTAACCATTCAGGTGCATCTTCTTGTTCACATAGTTGATGAGGTGGAAATAGCTGGCACAGTTCATTCCAGATGGATGTTCTTCTTAGAACGTTTCATGAAAACGCTTAAGGGATATGTGCGTCAAAAGGCACGTCCGGAGGGTAGCATGGCAGAAGGTTGGTTGGTATCAGAGTCCCTATTGTACATTGGAGAGTGGCTAGAAGGATTTGATAAAGCCCGGGACACGCTATGGCGAACCATAGATGATGAGCGCATATCTGGGATTGTCATGTGCAATCTCGGTGTTGAGAAGAAGATGACGGAAGATCTAGAGGCTAAAATCAACCGATTTTGCATGCTTCACAATCCAGTGATGCAAAAGTGGATTTCACAATATGAGGATGCAAAGCAAGAGCAACAAAGGGCACGAATCGAGTGGAGACGGGGAAGACGACCACCGATGCACTATCCGACGGGTCTGGAGAGCCTACCAACCTTCATGAGCTTAATATGGTTGCACAACCAATTGAAAAGCGCACAACAATGCGGTGACGAAGTGACTGAGGAAGAGTGGGAGTACTCTCGGGGTTGCACGACCAAGGTAAGTTTGCAATGTACGATATGCTAGTGACTTTATTTCTAAACGTTTGAACGGCCACTCATAATCTTTGTTCGTTGTAGTATAAGTCATACACAGCAGCATGGTGTAAAGGTCGACATTTTAGGGTGGAACGGATCGACAAAAAGCGTTTTACTCAAGATTGTGGAATCATGGCAAAATTTGAACAGTCTAGTCGACGACGTTCCTCTGATGCAGATCCTGTGGTGGCGGAACTCACTTACTTCGGCACGCTGCAAGAGATTTTGAGGATCGATTACAGAGGATTTTTTGTCGACTTGTTCGACGTGCAATGGTTCAAGATAATCATGGAGGGTCGCAACGCTACTGTGCGTAGAGGAGAGTCTGGTTTTCTTGAGGTGGATTCTACTAAGAAATGGACTGACCTAAGAGACACTTTCATACTACCAGAGCATTGTGAACAAGTAAGTATGTAATAGTTAACATCCCCCTTTTACAAGTTATGTGCTTGAAAGCTCTCATGTAAGTTATGTGGCTCTGGCAGGTAATATTTCATCCTACAAAGTCTACATCAAACTGGTGGTACGTCATAGAGGTAGCCCCTCGTAGTGCAAGGACGTATGAAGGCTACCATGTGCCAATCACAACGGCATCAATGGAGGAGATAAGAGAAAATGCTCAATCAGAAGCCGCTGCGGTGGTGCCAGACGAGCATCAAGATGCTACTACTCTATATGGGGTGCATGCAGAGGAGCTACAAAATGAAACAGAGGATATGTGTTTAAACGGAGAGCTCTATATAGATATAGGAAGTTATGCTGAGTTATGCGAGGATGAGAGAGAGATCTCTTAAAGCCACAAATATTGTATTTGAACAATTTTGCTCCGTGTTGTAAAAGCTCTGGCTCTCTAAGTACCTTCCATGGTGTATAACGCTCTTTTCTACTCGCGCTCACATTTTTTGATTGAAAATTCTAAGTTTTCGACTTGCCTCTTCTATCACTCAATTCATTGCGTCATTGTATTTATATGCGTCATTACGTCATTGTATTTAATGGTCTTTGCGTCATTGTCTACTCTATTCATTCAATATTAAGTTTAAATATTCGTGTGTTTAATGCAGGTATGGATGATGAGGAGTTTCTTTCTTCTTTGTCACCGCAGCAGAGACAGTGGTACGTGGAGCGTCATCGCTCCGGCGCATCATCGCGCGTTCCTACTCCATCCGCATCTTCCTCTCTTTCGGAGCATTCAGCGCGCTCCAAAGCTTCGGCGTCGACGAGACGATCTTCACACTCATCTAGACACCGGCGCTCTAGTGGTGGCGGTGGCGGTTGTTGTGGGGATTCCGCCGCCGATGCCTCCACACCGCCTCGTGTTCGACGAGGCTCTTTACCCTCCCCTTCTTTGACCGCCCCCACACCAGCCACAGCATCGCCATCTATGCCAGGTTTTGCGCGGCTGACTGTTCCTAGCAGCTACACACCTCTACCTACTCCGCCAGGAGCCACCCCACTCGACACTCCTCGCTTCGAGGCCCAGACGCCGGTGGAGACACCTGACGTCCGTACCCCCATCGACACACCGTTAGAGACCCCTGCCGGGACACCCAGGTTCACGCGTCACCGGCCAGAGGGCTTGCCTTACTCCGTCGACTTCAGCGGCGGCATCATCATGGATGATGACGGCAAGAAGGTGATCTCGCGCATGCGTGGTCTTTGCTCTCATCTGTTTAGACACTACATACTAAACAAATGGAGTGAAGTACCAAGTGATTTAAAAAACTGAGTCATCAGCATACTTCATGATGAGTTTCCCGTTCCAACATGGGATCAGCGCTTCAATGAAGACCTGATGAAGATTCGAATGCACGAATACTGCAAACACAAGCGTTCCGAAGTGCAAAAAGCAATCAAGAATGGGTGGAACAGGCCAGATTGGCTGGCCAAAGAAGATTGGAAGAATGCGAAGAAAGCAGCGCGCGAGAATCCCGACAAGTGGAAGCAACAAAAGGATGCAGCCAGAGCGCGAGTAGAGGCAGGGAGCTCGCACCACTTGGGGAGCGGTGGATGGGCATCATTTGAGGCCGATTTTGTAAGTGTTTTCGCATTGCTCTTTATGTTCGATAGTTTAGGGTTTATGAGTTTTTTAATTCTAACATAATGAAATCATTGTATGTTTTGACAGTGGTCGATGACAGGACGTGATCCCACACCGTACGAGCGCGAGTACGCAGGCAGGAAGGGCTTAAACGCCCTGATGGACATTCTCAGTTCTCGCGGCGGCATGGTTAGTATTAGGGTTTACTCTTTTCTATTTTTTGTATTGTTTTATAAATGTCGTTATATGTTTATACTTACTGAAAGCTGTCTTATTGTCTTTTTTTGCAGAATCCGACAGATACGCCGCTTGGACGCGATGAGACGTCTGACTAGACGACGTCAGTTTAGCCGTAGCTAGATAGCATTAGTTTAGGGTTTCTCATAGCTTATGTATCATGAGACGGATTTTATACGTCTTTTTGAACCATGTATATTATTACATTTGTCACCGCAGTTCCTTTTTCCAATCAATTCTTTATGCCTATGATGTTGTACAATTGTCATTATTACATTTGTCAATCAATTCATTTTGCCTATGATGTGTACAATTGTCAATTTTACGCTTGTCAATTTTGCAAACAATGCGTCTTGTGGGTGACTATTTTGGGTCTATTATCTACCCTTGCACTTTTTTTAAAAAGTGAATCAAGTACAATATGGTTGATGGGTGGCAGGGCATTCAATGCCCTGTCACCAAAAAAAAAATCTCTCGGGCGTCGCTATAACCATCGCTATTTATGGCTCTGTAGCGTCGCTATAGTCTTCTGTGTAAACGTCGCTATAATCGTTGCTATGAGTGTCGCTATGAGCGTCTCTATATAGCGACGCTTATAGCGACGCATTTAGCGACGCCTATAGCGACGCATATAGCGACGCTCGTAGCGACGGTTATAGCGACGCCGAGGGTTATAAAAACCCAGTGTATTTTCGTCGCTAACAGCGTCACAAGATCACACAACCTCTTGTAGTGGAAGAGCAGGATCTAACAAGAATGGCATGGTCAGGTTTTCCAACTTTTACAGATACTAAAGATGCTGAGGTTTGGCCGCAAGACTATGGTCTATTTCTGTTGAAGAGCGGGTTGTCAAGAGAAGAGGAGTGACCCAAGCTTTCCTGCTCCTGGTTTGTGGAAAAGCAAAGGTATGGTACGAGGGCTTGCAGGCTGAAGACAAACTGGATTGGAGCACATTGGAAGTGGCATTCTGAAGCCAATATGTGGTCAACACGCAGTGGAGTGAAGTGAAGCAGAGGATGGACAACCTAAAGAAAAGCCTTGACGGTGATTTTCAAGCATTCATGTGGGAGTTTGAGGCCATATGGAGCAAGTTGGTTAATGTAACTTTTGAAGATGACCTAGTTTGTGGACTGCTTGCATTCAAAAGTGCATGATAAAGTCGAGATAGATGGACCGTGCACGTATAAGGAGGCAGTAGCCTATACGCAGAGCAAGACGAAGAAGGTTTTAAAGAAGCAACAGGCAAAGCAGGTTCTAGCGAGTCCATTGGTGCCAAGGCCAATTGCTAGGGAAGAGCTTCAGGTAATCCAATCCTTTGTTGATGCACATGTGGTAGCAGCGGATAGGCGTGATGACAGAGTAGAGACGGTACCGTGTGGGCCTATGAGGCCTCAGCAGCTGCAGAGAGGAGTCTCCCAAGTACCACCTGATGTGCTTAACCAAGTGACTCCCGACAAGCAAGCAGTGGAGAAGATAGCCGGTGAGTTTTGTGGAAAAAGCTGAGGTGTATTCGAGCTATAGCAGTGCCTTGGATACGGACAACACATGGGAAATGGAATCTGCTTTCTCAAGGTATGAGACATATGATGTTATGCATGTCGATAAGGTGGTCAAAGAGCAACAGATTGCAAGTGAAGAGACATTTTGTGCGGACCAAGCGGTTGGGAAATCCTCTCTCTTGCCTTGTGATGGTAAGTCCATGTTGACTGAAGAAGAGTGCTTCGATGAAGCAGACTGGGGGTTCGATGATCCAGTGGTTGATGTAGATGACGAGTTGCAGGTTTTGGTTGCTAAAGCTATGGCAAGAATACAAGGTATGCAAGGCTTTCCTCCTTTTTCAGTGTTGTTTGAAGGGACTACAGGTGAAGGTATGCCGGTGTTTGGTTTGGAGGATCAGTTACCGCAGGTGGATGCCATGTTAACGGATGTGTTGTTGAAGGTTGCTATGCAAGCGCCTCTATGCCGATTGCTACAGGTTATCTTGTTTAAAGACAATCATGCTATGGCGAGCTCTCTAGCCGATGGCTGGGAAAGAGATGATGTAAAAGGTTTGCAAGGTGTACAGGCTTGTTTTATGTGTGAAGAAGGTTCATGTGTACAGTTTTTTGAAGGGTTATGCTGTCAAGAGCTACATACATGGATGGCTTACATGTTTAGAAGTGCAATGTTGGGGTGGTTTGTATCAGTTTTACAGACGGATGGTGATGATCAATGCCGTATTTTTTATCCAGGTGGAGTTTACACTATGCTTGGGAGAGCCTATGGCTTTCCATTTGATCCGGGCGGGTGCAACAGCCAGTGAAAGTCTCTCTCTATCTATCTAATGCTTATGTAAATAATATCTACCAGTTCTCTTCTTATGTAATGATATATTATCTAAATAATGCTATGGTTGAGCATCAATGCTCAACGAGGGCTTCGGCAATGATGGTACAACCTGAAGATGGTCAGCCTAGTAGCAAAAGTTGATATCACAAGATTAGGAACGAGACAAGGGATGCTAGATACAGGTGCTATGAGGTTTATGATATGGGATTCCGAGAGAGATATTTGTAGGACACAGAGAATGTTGAAGGCCTATTTCATACTTGAAGAAGACAAGTCAAAAGCAGATGCATGGAGGTTTGCAAGAAGACGGCAAGATGCTTGGGCACCTTCTTAGTGAAAGGTTCAACAAGTCCTTTGGAGATGTGTATGTCAGATGTGACACATAACAGGTCAAAGATAGCAGATTGAAGCCCTAAGTGGTGGTGCCATGGTGTATGCAAAACGGGTGCTAAAGCTAGGAGAGTTTAGCTTTTTGACAGCTTGAAGGTCGGTATTTGGCAACTCTCCAATTGGATGACATGTCAATCATACCACTCTCGTTGAGGTGCTTTTGGTCCGAGACCTATTATGCATAAAAAGGGTTCCAATTTCCGGCCATGGACCATGGACAGTACAAGAGGAGGTATTTTTACGGGCATCATGTGATGTACAGTTGATTGTGGAGGAAGGGGAAGTTTTCTTCACCATGATGAAGAGTGTCTGTTGGCGAGCGGTGCAAAAGGAAGCTGCGCACAATTGTTTTCAAGTCGACCATCGATGGCGTGTGAAAGGAGGCCAACCTCAAACTTTTTAAAGGTGAAGTTTAATTTGGACAAAAAAAAAAAAGGAAAGCGCTGCATGAGGGATGGCACTACTTCAAGTGAAAGGAGAGGATTTTGGGCGAGAGTGAGGCATGAGGGGAGACATGGAGGCCGTCTGTAGTACACGAGCAGAGAGAGAAGAAAATGACGCCAAATATGGGTGACGGGCTGCATGACACGAAAAAGGAAACGCCATCTGGGTGGATGCATGAGGAGGGAGGAAGAGCCGCCAGAGGGGCCGACAGGCAGAACAAAGGAGGAGCATCTCGGATTGCAAAAAAGAACGAGGGAGGCCTAAAGACCTAAGGGGGCCGGATGGTCATTGGATGGCATGAGGGAGAAAGGCTAAGAGTAGCACAAAGGAGGGGCCAAAGAAGAGTTGCTACAGAGAGCTGAGGATTGCAGGAGGGCCGCGCCTGGAGGTGAAGGGCAGCAAGTGTTGCAGAGGGTGGGGGGGCTATCAAAGATACAAGGTAAGGTAGGTGTAGCTGCATGCAAGGAAGGAGTGAAGGAGTGAGGGGCCAGCCGGGACCTTGACCAGCATGTGAAGCCAAGAGAGCTTCAAAATAGGGAAGATTTGTCAGTTGAAGGGGCTCGCGAATTGCAAATGCGGCTCCCGCAAGAGCTTGAAGAGGCTTTGGTCGAGCTCATGACAAGAACCGAGAAGGGCTATCTGCAAGAGGGAGCTATGTACTACCGACACCACGATTGTAACCTACCTTTGTGATGATGCAGAGCTTGTCCATGTTTTTTTATGGTTCGATGTTAGTCTTCTCATCCATCTTGTGTTTTGCCGTACGCCCGTGGTAGCGTTGGCTCCGGGTTTTGTCTGTGTGTGTATGCAAAGAGGGAGGGAGAGAGATTGTGTGCGCAAATGATATGTGTGGTCGAGGCGTGTGTCACCTCCTTATGTGAGTGTGTTTACAGTATTGGGATGAGTGTATGCATCGGTTGGTACAAGTATGGGATGGTGGTTTGTTGACAAGTGTTTGCGGTTATGGTCAAGTGTGCCGTGACTGCTCGTAGGTGAGTCTGTGGTGTGAAGGTTGGCATAAAGTGTGTGTGTGTGTGTGTGTGTGTGTGTGTGTGTGTGTGTGTGTGTATGAGTTTCTGTGTGGTTAGGGGTGCGGGTTTATCCCTGCGCTATAGAGAGGCAATCTTGGAGTGTGCTGGGTTTTTTCCCCCTTTCCAACGTGGGTGGAGAGGGAGTCGTTTATTCCATTGCTAGAGCTCAACGATCCAAGGTACACAATGACAGTAAATGTGTATGTATTGGCCATAGGGTATGGACTAGCAACATATATGTGTATACTATCAAGGATTCAATGTGGTGTTGATGGTGAGCGTCAATGACATGCATTGTGCTTTCATTGATGTATACACAAATGTGTATATGTACCTTTCTTGTATCTACAGTCTCTATGAGAGTTCCAGCTTGTATGTGTGAGCCTAGGCCTTTTATGCACATTTCAGTGGGCGGGCGGCCATTTCTTTAAAAACCCTAGGTATAAATGTCAAATGCTACAATGCGAATCTCATTCTTTTGAGAGCTAGGGTGGAGGGTAGAAAAGAGAGGTAGCTATGGAGATGGAGCTCCCCTCTCACATTGTAGCTAGCATTGGGATGATAATGCAAAGCTATTTGTTGCTATATGCTTCTCTCTCATGCCTCTATGTGTTTTGATGCTTAGATTTGTGATTATTAGTCTCTAATTTCATCTAGTAATTCTCTCCTCTTGATAATTTTCTCATCTGTTGTGCACTTTCTTCATGTGTGTGCTTGATTAAAGTGTGTGTGTCATTAGGAGAAATATGAACCTTGCATGGGCCTTGTAAGGAATCCTAATTTTTAGGGATTAAGGCTAATGTTGTGTGGGGTTTAGGGGGCAAGGGCATTGAAGAAGGTAGTTTTAAGTAGGCTTTTCTAGCCTTTTTTTTAGACAAATGTAGGATGTGGACCTAAAGGGTTGCTTTCTCTCTCTAGCTTTTTTTAAAGTGAAGGAAGCATAGGGGTGTGTCCACATCAGCAATTCCGTGGGTCAAAAAGAGTCAAAATTTGACTTTTTTTTAAAAAAATTATTTTTATTTGTTTTTTACTTAAAACTCCCTCCCAACATATATACATATCCAAAAATCATTTTTTGACCCATTTTTTAACCCACAAGCTTAGAAAGTCCATTTTTTCAAAAATCTTTTCCCCCAAAAAGTAATAAACATTTTGTTCTCTCATCCTCCTCCCTCCTCCCTCCTCTCTCCCTCTCCCTCTCCTCTCCCTCTCTGCCCCTACCTTCCTCCTCCTCCCCAATATCTCCCTCCCCTCCCTCCCTCCTTCTCTCCTCCCATCCTGCTCGGCCTCTCTACCCTTCCCCCTCTATCTTTTCATCATTTGCTTCCTCATGCAACAGCTTCCATGGTGCTCACGAACATCACAAATGGTTTGCTTCCACCACCACGTACTCCGCACACCAAAAGCATACATATTCGCTTACCCACGGCATTTGCACCGAAGACCACTAGTGAAGGTGATCAAAGGTCATCACAGGAACGTCGCACCGCTTGTGAGACCAATGTTGACATTTGGGTGGATGGCAATTTGTACCCTTACGATCCTATAAGCCGCTTCCATCCACCGTTTAATAGCCTTTCCACATTTCTTCAATTTCTTGGGAGGGGAGAAGCAGGCTTGTTAGGCTATTGCAAGCGGTTGTGTATGGGTGCAGGTGCTTCTTTGCATATGTGGATGCACGAATGTCAAGCTCTTCACCTCAAGACGACGGCATTACAAGAGAGTGTTGCCTCTTCGGAGAGGATAGTTAAAAGTCTTGAACAACAAATGCAAGAAAAGGAGTCCCACATCCAGAAGCTTACCAACACCATCACATACTTGAACGAAACACCCCTTGGTGCAAGGGAACGCAAACGCCCGTATTCATCCATTGAAACTCTTGCACATTCCAGAGGAGCACGCAAACGACGAGTTACAGCCACAAGGTGAATTGGTCTTTACTTGCATGCTGCGTTCTTACTTCACACTATTTTCTAACATTTATGTTTATTTGTTGCTAGAAACTTCATCCAAAAGGCATGCGGTGGAACAAGCCAAGATAATCGAGTCAACCTTCTCACTAGTTGTCTCAATACCAAGGACGTTATTTCTATCTTACAATCACCTGGAGGTAAGCACATTAAGGATGCAGTCACCAAGGACCTTATGCGTAAATTAAGAAATGTGGTTAATGATGATGACGTTCAACAAGCTTGTGATGAGGTTGGAATCAGCACCAAAGCCTATCAGGCTATTTTTCAACTCCTAAAGGATGCCCTCAAAGAACATGGCATTGTGGAAAACCTATTTCCCGTTCCTCACAAGGTCAAGCTCGCAAAGAAGGCCACAAACGAAGATGTGTTCTCCCGCATTGGGACATACCTACACATTGAGGACACAATGCCAACTTCCCTTTATGCTTCGTGCGCAACAAAGACAAGGGGAAAAGGTAAGAAACAATCCATAAGACCTTCGAATAAGGGTTTTCCTTACACAATGTGGAACAATATTTTCGTGGATCTTAAAAGGCTTCAAGAAGCCATGCTTAGATTTTACGAATTACCTGAAGAAGGTGACACACTTTACTTTTTTCTTTGGTATTATTCTTTTCATAGAAGCTGAAGTTTAAGGTCTTAGCACTATTTATTTTGTAGTGCTTGGCACAAAAGTCGCTTTTGTGCTGAAACTCGATGAGTGTCAAATAGTGAAAGGCCGAAGGTTAGAGAGGCTAAGTGTCACTCTAATGAACGAGGCCCTTCTGCAAACCAAGCGAAGGGATTCAGTCGAGCCATATCCCACCCTACCTTTTAGCGTGAAATCAGAGAAAGACATTTGGTGGTTGGGTGCTATTGAGGTGCCCAAAGAGACCAATGGAGTACTTTCGTGGATTTTTGAGAGAACTCCATGAATCACAGAAGTAATACACTCCCAAATTGCAAGTCAGAAGTTGGAGATTGAGGGCTTTGGTAGTTATGATGTGGAGTGGCACTTAGGTGGGGATTTGAAGAACATAAAGTGTTTGCTTGGCTGTAAACAAGGGGCTTCTTCTCTCATGCCTTGTCCATTTTGCACTCGAGGGTACAAACCTAATGGACAAAAATCACATAAGAGCACTGCAAAGGCCAGTTACATGCTTCCATGGCAAGGGCATGGAGAACAAGGGTTAGATTGTCATGATGTCGGAGATGAAGGTAGAGAATGGGAAGCATCTATTCTGAGATGTCCCATGCTCAATGCCCCAGACCGTGATCAAAAGGACCACACTTGGAATCCAATCTTTCGATTTCCTCTATCGAATGTACATTTTTGTACATTACACGCATTCATGCGTATTTTTGATGGGCTATTGAAGCTCCACATTGACTATGCTTTCACAATGAAACCGTTGGAAAAGTCCCAGGAAGCGATCGAAAGAGTGGAGGTACTCTTGAATTCCATTGGCTGTCATGGTGGAAATGTGTCTATAGTTGCTGCAAAGAACACAGGGGAGGCCCATGAAATTGCTCAACAAGTGTCAATGAGTGGACAAAAAGCTAGACACTTTTTGAAGAAATTTTCCCAAGGAAAGCCAAGTCGATATGATGCTCAAAGTAGCTCCAACCAGCAGGCAGGTAACCTTTGGGAGCTTTGGAAGGAGTTATGCAAAGCTACTACTGACAATGATTCAAACGGCGAGCTTGCAAACAAGCGCAAGCAAGTTTGGGCCCATTTTGATAAAATGGTCAAGCTTATGAGCCTTAACAGCACAACAGAAGAACAACTGCAATCATTTCAAGAAGCTTTGGCGGATTTTACCAAGGTCTTCACCCTTTCTTGGGGTGAAAATAACATCACACATTACATGGTAAGTCATTCATGGTGTATTCATTACAAGGGATTGTTTTTATTTACTAATGTGGATCGTTTGCTCATGTGAACAGCATATCTTGTTTGCGCATGGTGCATTTTTTATGCACAAGTATGGATCGCTTGAAATTTTTAGCACTCAAGGCATGGAGAAGTCCCATTATCGAGCAAGGGGAGTGTACTTCAAAAATACTCGACATGGTGGTGGAATGGTGCAATCCAATTATTTGGAGGAGATGTTCAACTGGTTTTTTCGCACAACATTTGCTCGTAAGCTCACAATGGAGCGTGCGCGACAATCCAAGATTGCTATTGAAGTGCACAAATGGAGTCGTCAAGAGCATAGCAACAAGTGGCAAATGTCGCAAGGTCCCACCAAGCATGCTAATTGGCGGCGATGCAGAGTGCGACAAGGATCAAAGTGGATACTGCGCGAGTCACTAAACGTGAACGCAGGGTCCAACTCTTAGCGACATGTTTATTTAAAAAATAATACTTCTTTTAAAAAAATTAGTGTGAACAGGGCCCTTTTTAAATGGGCCCTTATAAATATTGCATGCTCTCATAAATCACTCATTTCTTAAGAACAGGTGAGCTCTTACCAACGAAATGGCGCGCACCAAACAAACCGCGAAAGAGCATCCGCCTGCCAACAAAAACACCCTCCAAGGATGTGAGAAGCCGTCATGGCTTAAAGGCACAAGAAAACGGCCACGAACACCTGGCCGTTCCAGGAACTCTTCTGGTAGTGGGCATGGTGGTAGGGCACGAGAGTCATCAAGGACTGTTGAATCTCCACCTCCTCAAGATATAACACCTAGAAAGAGAATGAAGCAACGTGTCCAGCGCTGGCGAGAAGCAGAGGGCCAGCAAACATCAGAGTCCGATAGGGAGCATCCGTCGTGCCCCCAATCACAAGCAGGACCATCCAAGACTCGGGTGGTCAATACAAACACCGAATCAAAGAGTGAGCCACCATGGCTGCGAGAAAACATACCGCGCACACACCGGGTGGCCGTTGGGGGGAAGACATTGCCTCAAGGCAAGGGAGCTCTCCCCACACGACAAGATCGACAACCAAGGGAAGAGGAAGAATCAGAACAGGCTGCAGAACCAGCCCCTAAGCATGTAAACAGACGCAAGTCTAAGTTTTTCAAGAAGCCTTCACGCCGCTTGCCAGCAAATGTGCAAGTGCCCCCAAGACAACCGCAGCGGTGCCGAAAAATAGCAAGGGCATTTGCAGAAATCCGCCACTACCAAAAGACGACGGAGCTCTTGATTCGACGCGTCCCCTTTGCTCGCACTGTGAAGGAAGTACTTCAAAGCTATGGAAATCAGTATAGAATGCAAGCAATAGCGCTAGAGGCTATTCAAGAAGCTGCAGAGGCCCACATCATTTCAGTATTGTAAGATACCAACCTATGTGCCATTCATGCAAAGCGAGTGACAATACAGCCAAAAGATATGCAGCTTGCACGACGATTGCGACGAGACTTCGAGCATTAGCCGAAGTTACCCCTGTTTTTGTATTGCACACCCTTATCTTTGTAATGATTTGACTTTCCAATGACAATATGATCAACGGTTGTGTCTACTCTGTCTATTATCTTTTTAATTTCAAGTTCTGTATGTAATTGTAGTCAATTTCAGTAAATTTGTGCATTTTAAGTAACCTTAGGGGTAGATAAGCCTACAAGGGGCAGAAAAAGGCCTGGCCACAAGGGCGCGCAAATGGCCCATCCAAAACTGATGGATGGGCCATCTGCGCGCCCTTGTGGCCAGGCCTTTTTCTGCCCCTTGTAGGCTTATCTACCCCCAAGGGTACTTAAAATAACCAAATTTACTAAAACCTATTGGTTTTGCATCAATATTTTATATGGATCCTTATGGACACCTTTTTTTGGTCATTTCAAGCTTTGAATTCCTTATAGGATATCAAAACAAATAACATATTGTGAAACCAAGTGTCCAATGTAATTTGACTTTTTGGTGCAAGGGTGTAGTAGGTAGAGCTAAAGCAAGTGATAGTTTGCTGGAAACTTCATTTCATAATTGATTTGAGCTTTTCTCGTGTCCTTGAGTGTGAACGTATACTGGAATTGCCATAAAAAAGTTGCATTTAAATGAATGATGCAAAACCAATCCATTGCAATAAATTTGTGCTTTTTAAGTACCCTAGGGGGTAGATTGGCCTATAAGGGGAAAAAAATGCCTGGCCACAAGGGCGCGCAAATGGCCCATCCAAAACTGATGGATGGGCCATTTGCGCGCCCTTGTGGCCAGGCCTTTTTCTGCCCCTTGTAGGCTTATCTACCCCCAAGGGTACTTAAAATAACCAAATTTACTAAAACCTATTGGTTTTGCATCAATATTTTATATGGATCCTTATGGACACCTTTTTTTGGTCATTTCAAGCTTTGAATTCCTTATAGGATATCAAAACAAATAACATATTGGGAAACCAAGTGTCCAATGTAATTTGACTTTTTGGTGCAAGGGTGTAGTAGGTAGAACTAAAGCAAGTGATAGTTTGCTGGAAACTTCATTTCATAATTGATTTGAGCTTTTCTAGTGTCCTTGAGTGTGAACATATACTGGAATTGCCATAAAAAGGTTGCATTTAAATGAATGATGCAAAACCAATCCATTGCAATAAATTTGTGCTTTTTAAGTACCCTAGGGGGTAGATTGGCCTATAAGGGGAAAAAAATGCCTGGCCACAAGGGCGCGCAAATGGCCCATCCAAAACTGATGGATGGGCCATTTGCGCGCCCTTGTGGCCAGGCATTTTTTGCCCCTTATAGGATAATCTAACCCCCTAGGGTACTTAAAAATCACAATTACACTCAAATTGACTGCAATTACATACCTTGAAATAACAAAGTCAAAAAAAAATTCATATCACCAATTGAAACAATTTTCAAGATTGACAAATCAGATTAAAAAGAATTTGTAATATAGAGAGACAATTTCAAATATTTTTTATTCCTTCTAGCACGGTGATTTTACATCATGTATCTGAGGAGTTCACAATTTTTTTGACCATTTCCTGGCGCCTATTTTGCGCGTAAGGCAACTCCCCAGTCAAGAGGGGCTGCCCTATGGCATTTGGGTCAGTTGAGCCAATGGAAGCATGTATCCCTATCTGGGCAAGCACTTTACCACGAAAGCTAGTGCCAAACGTTGTGCATACAAGGGATCTACGCACTAGGAACACTTGATGCGCAGTTTGAGCAATGGTACTCAACCACAAAAACTTGCTCAAAGCTTTTAACGACAAAGTCATAAAATGGGCTTGGGGAGTAAATTCATTATGGATAATGGCCACATCGCCAGGGGGGAGTTGTCCGAGGTAATGCGCAAGGGAAGCTTGAGGTCCAAAGCCCGTCCGCTTGCCACCCGTCCTTGCAGCAAAATCATCAACCTCCACAACAACCTGTCATAAACCGATGAAGGTTGAGAAAAAAGACAACGAAGGATAAAATAGTAACATGAAAATTAGGATACAGTTTACCTCCTGCTCCTTGTCATCCTCCTCCCTGTTGCCCTTTGCATCCAAGTCAATGGTCCCATGCACCACAGATACAAGCTTTGGATCATCAGATGGGAGGTTGCATAATGGCATAGGCATCCTAGCATCCTCAACCTTGGCTTGCGTGGCTTGGAAATCTTCATTAGCCACGTGCAACTGCTCTGCTGCTAGGACCTCCGCACATACAACTGCAATAGTGTCAGCAACAGAGTCCCCATCTGGCAAGAGCTTGCTTTCTAAGGCATTTGGCGTATTGTCTAAGGGACATTTGCTGCTGTTGCATAGCACGCTCAAGCATTCATCCATGCGCATGCCAAATGCTTTTTCCAAATCATGCAGGAAGACAAACTCCTCCCCATCCACTAACACTGAGGAGAAGCGGCTAATTTCTACCTCTGGGATAGCCACATCAGTCAGTGGTAGTGGCACTGGAGTGTCACTAGGGCCAACCGCAACTATGGATTTCTCAACCACTTCCTCAAGACCCCTAGGGTACTCGAGCTGGTGTGCTTTTCCTTCCGCTGCAGGGTTCATGGGGATAACCGGCTGCTCCTTGGTGTCCTTGATAAAGGACCCAACTTGAAGGTGTGGTAAGCGGAGCTCCTCCAAATCAGGTTCCTCGCTCACCAAGAAGATAAATGTTGCGAGCAGAGAAAGGTACTCCACCCCCAACTTGCGCTTCTTGAGCGCTGACACCCCAGGGGCTTGCTCGTCCAAGTAATGGCCTGCATTGGTTGCAATTTCTTGGAATCGTTGCAACTGCTTGGCGAATGGGCGATCACCTTTGTGTATATAGCGCAAAAGATCGCAAGGCACCCAGATCCCTGCATGTGGGAGGATGGATACAGAATATTTTATGATGTGCTCCTCCATGAACGTAGAAATCTCCTCAAATGCATCCATGTGAAGGGCAACTGTGGCGTCAAGGTCAGGGAGACGAGTAAAAAAGGTGTGGAGGTCCAACTTTCCTTTGTATTTGGTGTCCTCGAGGAAGAGGATGAAGCGTGACAAAGGGGTGGATGTGGGTACAGATGCAGAGGCTGTGGCAGCATCCATGTTTAGCCTGGGGTGTGGATAGAGAGTGGAGGAGCTCAGGAGTTGCAAAAGTGAAAATAGTGAATGAGTTAGGTGGCCCCCCTTTTATAATGTACCCTTTTTTTAAGACATTAAAAAAAAGGCACTTTCACCAAAAAATGATTTCTCATCCCAATGCAAAAAATTATATTCAAAGACATGATTTGCCGAAGAAAATCATGTTGATTACAGCGGGGATCAATATGAAAATTTCAAGAGTTAGAAAGTTATAAGATCGATAGCATAGTTCCATCTATCCCCCAGTCCTCCTCGACCTTCAATTTGTCTTCCATTCTCTTCCCAATCTGCGGACATTCATTACAATAAGCATCTAATGATTGACAAACCATGATGTATTAAAAATGTGGTGGAAGGATTCTCACCTTGTGACCTTGTAAACGAAATTGTGCTTGTTGAAGGGCCTCAAAACCCATAATAACCAAATTTTCTCGAACATTACTGAGAGTCCAATGCTTGTTCACTTGGACTGCCTCCAAAGCATCGTTGGGCATCTTCACTGCAATGTCAAAGCTTGCAATAGCGCCGTCTACACTCTGTAAGGGAGTCCACACTCCAAGCTTGCACATCCAACGATCATAGTGAAATCGTATGTACAAAGAGGTGTGGGATTTCAAATAGCGCATTCCAATACCTGAAGCTCCAACCTTACAACGGTACCGGTCCCCGTTGTGCATGCCCTCCACAAAACCCCAGTCCTCTTCTAAAAGCCTTCCTAATTCCTCGTAATGTGCATCTTTACATACAAGCATTGTGGTAGTCTCCACAAATCGAAACTCTTTAAAAATATGCACAAAACAATGAATAGGCAAACACCAGCTCAAGCCCACAGACATAGAAGCTTTAGAGTATTTCAAAGAGTTTTGGACATCCATTATCATCTTTTGCTTGAAAGATGCTACCGACCACAAATCTGGGACCGGCCACTCCATACTTAATAAGGAAGTTACTTTGATGGGTTCAAGCGTTCTAAATGCTTGTGTAGAAGTAGGGACAATATAGGAGTGAGAATAGAAGAAAATCCTTCTTTAAACCAGTTTGGTTGGGCAAAGATGCGGGAACATTATTGCTCCAATATCCGCATGTATAGCATTGAATGTGCCGGAGAGACTATGTAGTGGCTGCTCCTCCACCAACGTGGATGGAAATATGACTATAAATGCATGACAAATGTTAAGTATGAATCCATAATAACATTACACTGTGATTTCACACCTAGCTTTGTATTCTCAAAACATGTACTTACAATGTGTTGGAAATCGAGGTGGTTGTTGCAAGTGCATGGTTGACATTGAGAAAACATGTTGCACAATGGCTATGGTCCCCTTGTCTTTGCGGTTCTTGAAGCCAAGGAGCTTTCCTTTCCAATGAAGATCCAAGTTTGCACGATTTCGCACACGATGAGGGCCAACAGCAGATGGTTGCATGTATACCCAAGCACCTTTGGTGAACTCTTGTGGCACCCACTCATCATCTACACCTCTAGTGTTGTGGCATGCAAGTGCTGTGACCTCATCCTTTGGTCGCCTTTGCGAAGTAGAGTTGGCCATGGTTGAGCAAAGCAAACTAGGAGGAGGAGAAGAACCTTGCTTGTTGCCACAATGTAGGTGTGATAAAGTGATATGAGAAAATGGTCAACCCTTGTGGCAATGGGAGGAGAAGGTGGACAACCCTTGCTTGGTGTGGCAGTGAGAGGAGAAGGTGGATAAGCCTTGCTTGGTGTGGCAATGGAAGGTGGTAGGGGAGGAGAGAGGAGCTTCCTTGCTGCAGCAATGGAGATGGTGTAAAGAGAGAGAGTGTTGGAGTAGAGGATGAGTGTGATGGTTGCAACCAAGGAGGGGTTGGAAAAGGGATTCTAGAGAGAGAAAATCCCTTTTTGCCTAATAACTAATTTTGGGGAAGCTCTGGATAGCAAAAAAAGATTTTTTTTTAATTTTGAATTTTAGGGTTTTTGGATGCACGTTTTGACTTTTTGAGATCAAAAAATGCTTTTTTGACCATAAAATAGTTTTAAGGGGGTTTTCAGAAGATGAAATTTGAGTTTTGAAATTTTTGAAAATTTTTAAATTTTTGGGATTTTTTCAAAACCGGATCAAAAAGGAGGGAAGTTGGAGGTTCCATATGGCCCACCCCCCCCCCCCCCCCCCCACCCCACCTTCTCACTAGGTAAGAGCCCATTTAAAAAGTGTAAGACTACTTTGTCCCCCTACATTTTTGAGGGCATAGAGTGTGTCCACCACCCTCTTCTCATTGGCTGGCCTCTAATTAACCTTAATCCCAAAGGGCCCCTAGAGGGTTCATATTTTTCCTAATGTTGAGGCAATGACATTGCATTTCTCTAATCTTGGCCTCCATATGCTTGTGTGTGCATGATTTTGTATGTGAATTTTAGTCATTAGTGAGAGATTAGCATCATTTCCTTGATCTTGTGAGAGTTCATGGATCGAGGTGTGTGTGCGAAGAGCTTTCCATCTCTTCTTGCATTCCCTCTTCTCTAATTACTAACTCCTACCCTCTCTCATTAGAGTCCTCAATCCATTGCATTTGGTGCATCCACGTCTCCATGCACTAGCCAGGTTTCGATCCACCGGATTGACATTATGTCGGTGGGTTGTGCTATATGCTACGACCGTCAACATTGACGCCGTTTTCGGGGATCGAGCGCCTAAGCTAGAGTATCACCCGTGTGATGGTTTGATTTCTAACTTCCATGAGGATTTGGTGTTGATTGTAGGAATGGCGATATGGTTTGTTTTGGGTAGCTTGTAGATTAATTTTGTGGCTTTCCCTCTTTGTACACACTAATTTCACACTAATCCACTAACAATTGGAGTGTTTTACAAGTGTGTGCGCCTAATTAGAGGCTTGGTAATCACTCTTGTGAAACAAAATTGCCAAAATTTCATAAAACTTTGAGTGATTTTTAGTGTGTAATTAAGGGATTTTCACTAATTTTCTCCTCTATTTACTCATAATTGCATGTGCGTTCAATGCTACACATTGATAAACCTTTAATTGGATGTGTGCTCATTGCTCTTATGCCTTTAATTTTTATTAAATGGAAGTTACACATAAGATTTTGTGTTGGTGTGTGTAGATCAAAGCGGTTTTGGAAGCGTGCACAAACGCACGCACGCACGCATGCACACGTGCGCACGCGCATACACACACACAGAGTGGAGTCCTCACTTGGAGTGGGAGTTCGATGCGATTCTTAACATAAATGTGAGTGAAGTTTCCCACTAAAATGCTGATTTATTTGCAGGCTTTCATTGAAGTTTAATTGCATCAAAGTAGGGGCAATTTTAGGTGCAATTGTGTGCCTATGAGTAGGCAAATTGCACACATTCAAGTGCAAATAATGACTTTATTGGTGCCAATTTGATTTGTAAAAAGCAGTGAGCTGCTTGATTTTTTTATCGTGGTCATGGATTAATTTTTTTGATTGCCAAAATTGCACCGAAATGCTCTCCAATTTTTTGGTAGAATTATGTGTGTGCACTAATCACCAATTTTGCACTTAATTGTACTGGTGTTTGCACACATAATTGAACTATTAATTAGTGATATTTTTTTGTGTAATTTGTTGCATTGCAAAATACAGGTTGTGTTTATCAAGTGTATGTGTAGAGATATGCCTAATTGCATTGTTAATTTTTGGATCAAAATTAGACAAAAAGAGGTAAAAATCGATCAAATTTTCATTGATTTGATTATCAAATGCATTAGAAAATGATTTGGGTTGTAATCTTGATATGTTAAGTGCTGAGAATTGAGTTAATTGGGCTATATAAGTTGTTTTCTTAAATGGTAAACTTTTTGGCTAATTTTTTTAAAATTTTAGCAAATTTTATACTAATTAATTGTCTAAAATTATATCTAGAAAATAATGAAAATGGAAAAAATTGATGCAAATCAAAGATCCAAAGTGTGCTTTGCTACTTTCTAAATTTCCTCTAATTTAATGACTAATTTTAGCATTTTTTGATATTTTTGAGTCTTGGACAATTTTGTTTACTTTTTTGCATTGTTTTCTATTTTTGAAAAAGAAAGTAAAATAAAAAATTATACGCACACACACTCTCACATTCACACCCCACACACACCGTTTGCACACACATACACAATCACATTCTCTCTCTCTCTCTCTCTCTCTCTCACACACACACACACACACACACGTGAATACACCCCTACATACACAAACTCACTAACCTACAAGAAGCCAAAAAAAAAGGCCACCTCTCTCTCTCTCTCTCCCGAGTCCTTAATCAATGGCAGCTGCAAACTTTTTGTCTTTTTCTTTTTTTGTGTCATTGACTTTTTTTACTGTATCTCATTTCATTTTGTTTCTTTTTAATTTCCATTTATTATCATTTCATTTCATTAGGTCTCCCCAATTTCAAAAAAATAAAAAGTCTTTCAAAACATATTAAGTGTATAAGTGAAGGGTGAAATTTAGGTGCGTATGTGAAGGGTGAGTTTAGAAAATGAAAAGACACATGAAGGTGAAAATTCAAAAGACATGAAGGTGGAAAGTCAAAAGAGATATATGGACAGAAAATGTCTTTTGACTTTCCACCTTCATTGTATATTAGTATTTGACCTGCGCGTTGCTGCGGTCATAAAATTTTAAAAGGAGAGTCGCAAAACCGTGGGTTCTCCAAGTGCTTTGTGGTTCTAAAAGCAAAGTCAAGCCCCATGGCTTAGGTGTCCCTAACATCGTGGATTAGCAACAACTATAGAAAGCCAACTTTAGGGTGTGGTCACACGAGGCTCAATTATAAGTAAGTTGGGTGGATAAGTGAGTCTCGTGAGTGAAGCAGCTCAGTTCTACTATGCCAAGGCTCTTGTAAGTATGCCAAAATTGGCATAACTGCAAAGGCCTATCACCTGTACCTTATATTTTTTGCTTTTTTTAAGCTTGCGCATGTTGATGACGTTGTATTCACCTCTTTAAGAGAGAGAAAAAGATAGAGAGAGACCTGGTTACACGGCTATGTCAGCTACAACACATGCAGAGCATACGCTTTAGCGTGAAGTGCATTCAAGGCTAACTACTCGCTTGTGGTTGGAGCTCAATGGCCAGGTGGCACTTGCACAGGTTCAGTTTTAGCTCAGTTTTTTTGCGCGACCATGGAGTAGGCTCAGTAATCATTGAATTTCTCAAAATAAAGCATAGTAGGCACAATTATCAATTACTAATAATTGTACCTCGCGTGACCAACACCTTTAAAGATGTGGCTTGCTCTATGTAATGTTGCTTATGTAGTGTGTACAATAAGGTTTGGCCAGCCAAGGAGTGTTTTGTATGTTGACCACATTCCACGCGCATGCACGTGTGTGTGTGTGTGTGTGTGTGTGTGTGTGTGTGTGAGAGAGAGAGAGAGAGAGAGAGAGTTATAAAAAAGTGTGTGTGTGTAAGAGAGACAGAGAGAGGGGAGAGAATAACAAATAAGAGATTAGGAGAGTTTAAATCTCTATAAGAGAAAGAATATCAAATAACATATTATGAACGTTAGTTTAAATCTCTTTGAGAGAGAGAATAGGAATAAAAAATTATGAGCATTAGTTTAAATCTCTTTGAAAGAGAGAATAACAAAACTCTCTCTCTCTCTCTCTCTCTCTCTCTCTCTCTCTCTCTCTCACACACACACACACACACACACACACACACACCAAAACGTGTTGCAATTTATGGGGGCTTTTCACAAGCCAAGCTCCCATACCCCTCTTCTCTCATTTCCACCCCATGAAAACCCCCTCTTAGGGAGGGAGTGATAAAGGCATTGGAAAAAAGTAAGAAAAAAATAAAGTATGATTATGTAAAAGGTAAAATAGGCCACCTCATGCCTGCGGGGCAGCCCATCCCCACCTTGCCTCCTTTTTCTTCACTGTTGCCCCGCCGTGTGTCTCTTTTCCTCTCCTCCACTCAAAAGGTCAACCCCTCTCTCTTCCCCTTGTCCTTTCTCCTTTCTCTCTCCCCTCAAGCTACCCCACCTCTCACCAATAATGCATTCTAACTCACCAATAATGCACCCTAACTCACATGCAACTTACCCTATCTTCCAAAATAGTATACCCCACCCCCCCTTTCTCTCTCCTATCATATCCCATGACCCAAATACCCCCCTCTCTCTCTAAAGGGCGCCATGTCTCTTGTCTTATAGCTAAATAATCTCCCCCACACTCACACACACTCAGTTTCATTGAAAAAGGTGCCCACAGACCCATCCCCACCCGGTGGTTACCTGATTTTTCTTGTGTTCACACACATCTGCACACAGATTCACCTCTGAACACACTCCCCTCTCTCCCCTCTTGTAGTTACTTTATTCTCCATGTCACCTCTCACTTTTTTTTCATCAACCCATCTCTCTCTCTTAGTCTCTCTCTCATGAGACTGCTGTTCTGGCACATATACACACAGCCAAACAAGTGGGACCCACAGTCACATGGCCTATGTAGATAATGATTTCTTCATTTCTAAATTCTAGAATTTCTCCCCCCTCCTCCCCTATATAAAGAGGGGTCACCATCACACTAAACATACACACAACATCACCAAAGAGTACACTATGCACTGTGTGTGCCTAGTGCACACACACACACCCACACCATCACCATCACCATCACCATCACCGCAATCACCATGCTCGTCTTGAGCATGACCTCTACACCCTTGGGCTATGGAAGATGAAGGGCAACTAAATGAAGGATGATGGCCATAACCCTCGTGCGAGTCTTCGCCATCAACTCCCACCTATCCGCCATGTACTCTACCACTCTCTCCCTTCTCATTCCCCTACCCTATGCTCCCCATTTCATCGCCTTATTCTCTAAATAAAGCTTGAGGTTTTGTGAGTATGTTTTCTTGCAATGTTTTGCCCATGTGAGGTGTGCGGAATCGCCTCCTAGTCTTGTGTTTGGAGTGATCTTGTGTATGTGTGAAGGGTGTGCGGATTCGCCATCCTTTTGTGGTGCCTAAGTACTAAGCCGCTATACCCCCTCCCACTCTCTCTCTCTCTCTCTCTCTTTCTCTCTTGATCTCATTCCCTTTCCTCTTCATCATTACTCCCAAGCATCCATCTCTCTTGGATGAAAACTTTGTTATGGTGGTGTGTTGTTTGCATCCTAGCCGCTAAAGCTAGGTGGTGCCCCCTGTTTGCTTTACCATGACAGGCTCGAGGTGCGTCATTCGGTCCCCGGTGTTTTAGAGGCCGTCAGGGTTCGGGGTTCGCTTTGCTCCCATCACAATGATTGCTTCAATGTGAGCACCCTACTTGGCATGGGTGATCAACACATTTTGTGATTAAGGGGCCCTGTTTTGGCATCCAAGTAAGCTTTTAATGGTGTGTATCATGTCAATGCCAAGGGACTAATTCATACTATTTCCCTATGCTCTTAGTTTACACCATTGCATTAAGCTCAATGCAATGGGCAATGCAAAAAAAGAAAAACATGTTAGAACGACTATAAAACTTGTCAACTATGATGTTTAATAGTAAAGAAAGAAGATGTGCAAGAGAAAAGGGTATTTTTAGAGGGTTTCATGCTCTTACTATATTTTCAATATCTATGAATAGCATATTGTTATATATGATTCATATCTCAATGGTAGAGTTTAGCGTTCTACTCTTTTTTAGGCATGCAATAAGTCACAACCTATGATCCTTCGTGAAACATCCAGATCCTAGATTCCCACCACCTTATCTAATCCACACATGTTATTGCAATGCCAATAAAAGTCTAAACCTTCCTCACACTATGAACATCTTGATCTCAGCTTGCGACCATTTCTCCTTTAAGAATTTGTGTTTGCCACCAATAGGGCCTGATATTTCGATCCGGGTAACACATAGACACTTGCCTATCTTGGTTCCACTTCTAAGTAGGTGTCTATTTGCTTGGAAAGGTAACATAACTAGTTTCATTTTTTCTTGAAAACTAAATAGTTCCCACAACAGTTTTATATTTCAAACCTTGAGCTTAAGAATTCCAATGGAAGATATGTTGTGAGTGTGTAGGAAGGACCTCCTCCGCTCTTAACGTCCATCTTGTAGCTGAGCAAGGCACAAGAAGAGCAGCCAACAATGACACCACTTGTGTGGAAGGGAGGTAAGAAATGAAGGCCGAAAAGTATAGTTGCAAGGCCAATCTCGTCACATGCAGAGGAGAAGCGCTAAATGGAACTAACACAGCAACCATGGGGGCTAGACACGAGTGCTCTCTCTCTCTCTCTCTCTCTCTCTCTCTCTCTCTCTCTCTCTCTCTCTCTCTCTCACACACACACACACACACACACACACACACACACACACACACACACACACACACACACGCAAGAGCTGTGGCCACCGAGTTGGGACCAAGAGCCCTAGACTTGTGGTGTTGTAGTTCTAACTTCTCTCGCAAGCCAATTTGCCAACCTCATGCTCCCTAACTAGTAGTGGAATGGGAATAGCGGAGACAACCATTTCAATTGTTGATGCCGGTGAAGTTCTACATTCCTGAAAAACGTGGTGCTTCACCCACGCGCATGTGCACATGCACATGCACGCTCATGCGCACATGCGAGAGAGAGAGAGAGAGAGAGAGAGAGAGAGAGAGAGAATACAATGTGTGAAATCTTTGAAAGTTCGACATTTCCTAAAGCTCAAGCATAAATTTCAAGGCTAGAAAGGAAAAGGGAGTTCTTTATGCTCCGCACAATCTAGCCCGGGCACATCCCAATGGGATCGACATTGCGATCGTCCAATTTGGATTGTCGAGTAAATTCAAGGCGAGAAAGTAAATGCGGGCCAGCAAGTACATTTAAGCTACTCAAGATTGCACCTTGCACGCCAAAGCCATGACCTACTCTATTCAAGGCATGGGCTCTAACCACCACGCTCACATGATTTCATTGACGATCTTGGTACTCTTATGCATTACATTGTAAGTACAAGCTGATTTGTAAATTTGGGTGCCAATTGCATGGTCTACAATGCATGCATGTCATGATCTGTCACCTCCACCCTTGATCCCATTTAACCACACCCATGCCATATAGTGCTCAATGTTCTTTACGGCCTTCAAAATGTGAAGTAGAGCCACCCTTTACAAAATTAAAAGTAATTACCCTTCAAAATTGAAGGCTAGAGTGAAACTCCATGGAGTTGGTAAAGAGTTTAAATAATATAATATAGATATAGTACTAAGTATTGTGATTTTTTGATAACTGAGAAGTCAAAACTAAGTCTTTTCATTTTCTGCCATCACATTACTTGCTACTTACCCTTCAATTTTACATTTCAAACCAAATGTTTCTAAAGGTTCTTGAAATGAAAGAGAGAGTGACCCATGGATGCCCTCTCATTCCTTGAAATTTTAAGCTCAATTATATATACTAGTATGTGACCTGCACATTTGCTACTTAGGATAAAGGGGCCAATAAAAAACCGGGTTCCTGTCCTAGAACCTGTTGGCCCCTTTTATTATAATTATTTGAATCTAGTGCTGAGACGCATAGAAGCCAGCACAGGAGTGGTTAGCGGAAGGCAACTTTTCATCTTCGTCGTTGGATCCTCAGTTCGAGCCTCGTTGACAAGATGTCTCAATTTATATTGGTGGCTTCTTATTCACGGCCGATTTGTTACACACTAAAACTTCTTTCATGTCGTGCGTTCTCTGTGTCTCACAGTTCGTGACGCGACTTCTACCTCAAACTGTCCTTGTGTTGAGCTCTTGACTACACCTCCCCGAGCTGAAAACAATGCAGCATGTTGTTTGCAATTCGCCGCCTCTCTTAGGTGGACTTAAGTTGTCCCCTTTACCCTACCCTTCAGGTTTACATTTCAAACCAAATGTTTCTTAAGGTTCTTGAAATGAAGGAGAGAGTGACACATGGAGGCCCTCTCCTTTCTTGAAAATTTTAAGCTCAATTATATATACTAGTATGTGACCCGCAAGTTGCTGCGGGGGCCAAGAAGAGGCAAGATCCAATTTGGTAGCCCTCTTCTCCCTCTCCCCTACTCTAGGTTAAAACATCATTTATGCCTCCACAATGAAGTTTCAAATATACTATCTTAAATGCTTCTTTATCAAATTAGATCATCCTCCAAATCTGTAATACAATACTCCATCTAACTATCAATAGTGACATCTTTTTTTTTCTTTTTTGTAAAACTCACAATTGTGAGTGGATAGTATTAAGAACAAAAATATACACCAATCCTCAAGGTCAGACGGAGCCTTGAGGGTCAAAGGATTACAAGTTATCTGCTTGGCAAAGAAATCACTCCTACTCAATCACCGGCTTTACTTATCATAAGATGTTATATATTGTTTTAGACCAGTCTTCTGAGGCTTGTTTGCCTCCGATCACGTGGATCATCACGTGGATCTCTTGCATGATTTCACAAAAGCTTTCCACCACAGCTAGATCCCCCCCCAAACACGCGGCGGTTCCTTGCTTGCCAAATATGGTGCAAGAAGTAGTACCTGATTATTTGAGTGCAGACGAGAAGAGCAGGACTTCCCATCATGTTACTACCAAAGAACAAATCATTCTTGAAGAACTTAATTTGCCATGTCCTTTGAAACCACTTGCATATTTTCCCAGCCATGCCCCTGATTTCCTGGCATCCCATGAAAAGGTAGACTAGGTCTTCACTGGCAATTCTGCACCTCGAGCAACGATCGGACCCAATGCCTCTTTCTTGTATCTTTATGCCCGTCGACAGAGCACCCCACATCACTTTCCACAGAAATATCTTTATATACTGAGGCCATCTTGGCTTCCAGATGTTCTCCATGACTCCCTCCCACCGTTTTTCCGTCCAGTGCTTCCATAATTTGTTGAGGGGGCTACACCAATTATCCTCGTGCATTAATGCATGGTAAATGCCTTTAGAGTGTGGTTTCCAAAAGAGGCTACTCCCGGGCCATCTCCAAGCGTCCCATTCAAAGTTGGATTCACAAATTAGCATCACCACCTTATCAAGCTCTTTAATCACCCTATAGACTAGTAAGATCTCAAAGCCATCCAGTTGAAATTGGATGGCTAAAGAGTCAGTCGTTTTCCAACACTTCCTGTTGCCATCCCAGAATTTCTCTAGTCAAACGAGTCCCTTATTATTCACCTTCCTTGCCATTTCTATCCAGTAAGGGTTTTGCGGTGGCCCCAATATTTTAGAGAGCCAAGGGGACCAGTGCAATATGGAGTTCTTAAAGTATCTGGTTACTTCCCCCCATTCCAAAGCCTCAGTAGAACTTTTGCACTTCCTCATCGGCTCCCCTGAGAGTCCACTAGATCTAAGATAAGACCACTTCGGGGCAAGAAGTTTTTCATGCATTCCAACCCCCTTCCACTTTCCCCCTTTCGATCCCAGTTTTGTTGCATCAAGCATTTGCTTGGTCATGATAGCCCAAGCTTGGTCCTGTTTAGCCAATGAGACCATAAATTTGGCACAAAGGGCCTCAGCATCAGATACAAGGTTAAGAATAACGAGCCCTCCTTGGTCTACCGGCCGAGCAACTACCTCCCATCTAGCCCATTGCCATGGCCGAGAGGTTTTTGTGTTGTTCTTCCAAAGAAACCTTTTCACTGGGTTTAAGAATTATTTCTAGCACGGGGCTGAGGAGAGCAATATACGGGATCATAAAAGCATTGATCACTCTAATCGGCTTTGGAAGGGTAGGGAAACAAACTCCCACCTTCTCATTTTGGCACTTATTTTTTCAATGACCCACTGAAATCTTTGACTGTGGGTTACGTCCACCCCTATGGGGTCTCCCAGGTGTCTAAATACACTCTCTTTTGAGATAATCTCTCCTGTCCAAACTGCAGGCAATCAATAGTGACTCTCTCTCTCTCTCTCTCTCTCTCTCTCTCTCTCTCTCTCTCTCTCACACACACACACACACACACACACACACACACACACACACACACACACACACACACAAAGTGAAAGAGGATGCTCAAGACATTACTTTACTCTTTGAAAAGGAACACATTAGTCTTATGAAGTGACATTGGATTTTTTTTTTAAATAAATTTTTTGAAGTAATTGATCATAGAGATGTCAGTTTATTGAACCCTTCATCTGTCAAATATGTGTGGGGTTAGGTAGTGGATATATTTGATGCCATAGTGTGCATTGCAGATCTTTTCTTCTCTCTCTTTCCTTGTGAGTCATTTTGTTTGAAAAAAAAAAGACATTCTCTCTCTCTGTCTCTCTCTCTCTCTCTCTCTCTCTCTCTCTCTCTTTGAACAAAAATAGCAAAAATGTTTTCTCTTAATTGTTCTCCACTTAACAGAACAACACAACATTATGTTCTTAGTTCTTTCACAATGCCACAACAGAATTTTCTCAATTCTTTCATAATGACACACATGTCATTAAAACGCAAGCATATCTAATCATATTTAATAAACGGCCCTCACTCTATATTCATAAAAAATGACCAAGAGCTTCTTTATCCTGTTCATGTTGGACACAACCTACAATATGTGCCATCAAAGAGAATAAATCCTTGAATGTAGCTCTTCAATGAAATGCTACGCTCTTATAAGAACTTGTGCCATTTTTTTATTTTTATTTTTAAGAAATCTATCCAAGATACACTCAAATTTGTATACATCTAACCACTTTCTTCCCTAAGCACGAACATAGTCAATGCTTCTTTTCTGTACCCTTATTGAGTATGTTGTGTGAACGCTCTTTGCTTTTAAGAGATCACATTATGGACATGGATCTCTTTTTTTTTTTTAAGGCTTTAAAAAGTGCATCACATTGGAAAATGCATGGACCAAAAATTACCCCTCACTATTCATCTGACCGTGCATATGCTCACCAAGATGCAAGCATAGGAGAGGAGTCCTCACTTTGCATTAACCAATACCTTGTCTTACATATATGACCTTGACATACGTTGCAATAAGTGCACTCTCAAAAAAACATCCTAAATTGGGAGCAATTTGAGATACACAACACTAGCATACATACTGATGAATGAGCATGTTTCCTCCCAAGGTACCCACTATCACAAATATCTGTATGTATCCTACTATGTTGTTACAAAGAAACCATTCCAACCTCATCATAAGATTGCTTTCCTATGAAACTCCTTACATAGAAGGCAATCGGGATACTAATGTTTGTTTGTATGATTCATGCCCACACTAACAAACTCATCATGATTTTTTTACCTTTGTCAACATGTTTCATAATGCCACATGCCTCCACAATGAAGGATAGATGATTGCATATAGAGCAAAAACTCTCAATCCGTATTTGTCAAAACGAGCTAGTGCTTTATTCCACTCTTGCCTCATAGATGTTGGGAACATCCTACAAAAAATGCACTCATAACCAATGACATTCTTGATGGCATATATGTTGAGCCTTTTTCCTAGTCCTTGCATAAAGACACATGCCTTTAAAGATGCAAGCATAGCTAATCGTATTTGTTGAGAGGCCCTCACTTTCAACCAATAATATAGACCAAGAGCTTCTTTGTCCAAGCCCATAACTTGCAGTAAATGTAGTCCAAGAATAGAAAGCACTCCAAGATACACTACAAAGTGCATACATATCAAAAAATATGTTTCCTAAGCATGAATACATATTCATGCAATGTTGCTTGGTCTTGTCCTTATTGGGCAATTCATTCAAACATTGCATTTCAAGAGACCACATTGCAAGCAAGGAACTCAACAAACACTGGCATACATGTGGACCAAAGCATTGATGTTGACGAATAATCACATCATGCATATGTTCAAAAATGATGCAAGCATCATATATGGGCCCTTGTTTTGCATCAATACATAACTTCTCTACCATGTCCATGTTTTACATACCTTGCACATAAGTACGTCCAAGAAACAACATTGAAGCAGTACAAAATATAGTACACTTTATGTGCATGACCAACTTGCAAGTGTGTCTGGAGTTAACCCTTGTCACAAATATTTGTATGTATCCTACAACCCTAGCATATAGAATGCAATCCCAAGAATGATGTCATTTTCTTTCAAGAGGCCAATACTAAGAACCTCATCATGAAATTCTTTGCTTTCATCAACATCTTGCTAAATTCCACATCCTGTTAAGATGCAAGCATAGATGATTGCATTTGGTTATATAAGAATTCAGAAATATCTTGCTAAATTCCACATCCTGTTAAGATGCAAGCATAGATGATTGCATTTGGTTATATAAGAATGCAGAAATAAAGCTAGCTTGGTTGCAAATGGGGATGAAGACTGTGAGAAGACATCTTACACCAATATATGAATGCAAAGAAAAAGTATATTCGGAAAAGAAAAAGAGTGTATCTCAATAGCACTATCTTCTCCCTCTTGTCAAAGAAGTAATAGAGACACATGCTACCAGAGAGAGAGAGAGAGAGAGAGAGAGAGAGAGAGAGAGAGAGAGAGAGAGAGAGAGAGAGAGAGTATAAGTTGCCATCACTACACTGTCGATTGGGTGCAGATAGTGAAGTAGACTTTGAAACCACAATCTGATGAGGTAACATAATAAGCCAATAGCAAGAAGTACTATTTTTTTGCAAATTGGTATATGGGAGCACACAACACTGAGAATCCCTTTTACTTTAGAAGGCCCTCTACTTATTAGAAACAATATAAGGGGCTCTATAGATAGAAAATTTTATAGAGTCACACATAGCTTTATACTTTTTAACAAATTGCATAGACCTACTATTTTATGGTTGTCCATGGGTCATGAAAATCTAGCAACACGCCTTTGTCACACACATTTTTCCATGTTGGTTGAAAAATGATATATTTTGACTTTAGTTAAGGTGCATCCTGTATGACAAAAATCACACAAATTGCTTTGTTCAGGGTCCATTTTGGTGCTTGCATCTAACATGGACCTAAGTATATTGTAAACCAGCCCTTAGGGATCCCTACTAAGGACACCACAATCCACAACTATACCCTAAAAAAAATTTGCAAACAACATTGGTAGTGTTTCCATTAGCCATCCAACCCTCGTCTATGTTCAATATAGAGTTGGTAACCATAAACATAGCAAGAGCGAGTTAAAGCAACACTTATCAATCACCATGAATATCTAGATAGAATCATTACATTAGTGTAGAGTGGACTTGAGTCACCTTCTCCCAAGGGGCTCCCATGTACTATAGTAGCAAACGACTATATTGTGCCAAGGAATTGTAGACTACAACTCTTCACAGACAAGTTCATGCAAGTATTTTGAGCTCCTTCATATCTACTACCATAGGTTTGCACCACCCTCAATGCTCTACTGCTTGTGTTTGCTCTTGCTAAGCCCTCTACTATATGAATAGTTAATTCCAATTAAATTTATTATATGTGTTGCATGGGGACTCTGATACATGTTGCTCATCAACTTGAGTCCTTGGAGCCCACAATTTAAGGTCTCCATCTTTCTCTCATGAGAGAATGATGCAAATAAACATTTTTTCATTTTATTTCTCTTAAATTCAAATTTGGTTTTCTATTCTCTCTCTTATATTCAATTTTTAAATCTTTACTTCAAAAGTCTTCTCTCTCTCTCTCTCTCTCTCTCTCTCTCTCTCTCTCTCTCTCTCTCTCTCTCTCTCTCTCTCTCTCTCTCTCTCTCTCTCTCCAAGTGTGTGTCTATGCAGGTAGAGCTATGTTCAACACTATAAGAAAATGATACATAAGAGGTCTAATCGTAGAATTGAGGCCCAACTTCCTAATCTTGCTAAGAGGCCTGCTATATTTGGATAAGGACTGTGCTTAAAATCCTTTTGTTCAAGCTTTTAGCACTCTCAAAACTGAATTGATTGGCCGCTTAGTCTTAGTGTTACACTTAGAACTGTGTCCCACTGAGTGGCTATAGGGGCTCCAAGTCCTCGTCGCCTTCTTAATGTGAGGTTCCACCAAGTGGTTACAATGCTTACAATGCTCCACCAATATTCTATAACACCGATAAAGTGGTAGTTTTTTCACAAATTTTGCAGGTAAGCTACCCATCCAGTCTAGCGATGCACTTCATCACCTATTGTTGCAGCCGGAAAAAAAAACCTAGAAAAAGTTGAATGTCCTACTTTCTTTCAGTGCCATTTAGGTAAAGTTCCTATATTTACCTTGTAGCATGTGACTGTTTACACAGTCTGTAGCTCTTGCTTTAGTCAGCATGTTCACTTTCTTGCACATGTGTGCTACAAGTGTTGGAGCCCCTCCAAGATCTTGGCGAGACATGGCTTTTAGTTTCTTTGTGTGTGTTTGTTTTGAGATTGGGTGTTTTTGTGTGGGATCCACCCTCTATAAAACCAAACAAAGACTTCTTTGTCTCAATCAACTCAAAAAGCTTATTACAGCTATCCATGCATGCACTACATGTGTTTCCACCCTCATCATCATGTCACTTGCCATACACTTCCACTGTGCAATCGTGATGTCTACTTCTTAAGCGTGGATGCGTGTATCGGCTCCTTTTTGTAGCCCTTGGTTCACAACCCCTACGTTCCCTACTACATTCTTCCTAATTAATTGGTCATGTTGTTAAATTATGGTATGAAGAGTAATTAACAAAGAGCAAAGGTGCCATTGTAGCTCGTGTTTCCTATTGCTAGCTATTGCGGCCTCCTTCTCCCCCATCCACACATACCACATTTTGCCGTTGGCCTTCCTCTTTCTTGCATTGGTGCTTTTGATTCTAGGTCTTGAATCAAATGTAGACTCCCTCTCTCCAAATTGTTGTGCCCTCTTAGCATTTCTCCACACAATGCAAAATCCCCCACCTGAATTAGCTTCCAAGCAGTGCTTAGCAAAAATCATTTATCCAAACATACAAAATTCCTTCCCAAGAGGAAATTTTAGAAAATTAGGTTTATTTTTTGGGTTTTTACACTATTTTTCTCTATTTTGGGGCATAATTTCTCCTTTTCCCCTTGCCCTCAATTGACATTTTTGAAATTGAAAACGACACGATATCAAGCTGAGACATATTTTCCCCAAGAACTACTTCAAAGGATTCCCTTTGAAGACACACCATGTGCCCATTATGACATTTTGCAGATGCTAGCAGGGCCAAGACCACCACGCACACTATCACAATCAATGCAATATACCCTACACTTAGCCCACTGCTCTTGCTACTTTCACTGTCACTGTCGTCTATGTCAGATTCTATGCAGAGGTACAATCATGATGTTCAAAATTCCTTGGGGTGAGGAAGACACACACACACACACACACACACACACACACATAGATCCTTGCCTCTTGTCACATACATTGTACAAATGTAGAGGCTCTGGAGGCATTAGTGTAGGCAAAGTTGGTCTCCTCTGTGAGGTGTGCTATATAGTGCTAAGACTATATACAAGTGTAAGCTAGAGAGCTAAAGGAGGTATTAAGGCCCTGGGCAGGAAAGTGGAAGCTAAAATGTATGCTTAAGGTGGTTTTTTAGGCCAGGGAGACCTACAAAGTGGGATAATTGGGATGGCAAGTCAAGGTGTCCAAAATGTGGGAAATGTGTTTACAAATGTAGTGCTTGAGATGCTCTAGAAGCCCATCCAGACAGCTCGTCAAACGGAGCCACAGTGTGAAAGTTATGTCAATTTTAAGTTCGAAGGTCTTGCAGATCCCCGACGGACAGGGCAGGTAATGATAGGTTGTCAGAGCTGGGATAAGCAGACAAATGTGTGGATCTTGATTTGTGGAGCATGCCGGGTTTTTTGGATTATTAATCGGGCTTTGAACGAGCAAGTTATGGCCTGTGGAATATTTACCGGAGTTGGGTATTTGCTCACTGGGCCGCGTTGATAGGCATGCTGACATGGATCTTTTTTAGCTCGCCAAGGTTCTGGAAAATTGCATGTGATGTGCAGAGTCGGCCAAAATTGGCGGCTTGTTGATCGAAGTCATGGGCATCAAGATAGGTCCAACTCAAGTTGGCAGGCAAGAACGGCGGAAAGGGATCTTCACGTGGCTTTTCCCATTTTTTGAATGTGTTTCTCGAGGGCAAGAGATGGTCGAAATACGGCAAAGTGCTAAGATTTTGGAGCCAGTGTCTTGATGAGAGGGGGGTTTGGTGAACTAGAGCACATGGAGCACCGATAACGTGCAAATGGAATGCTTGAGTTTTCTTTGTTGTAAATGTAAAAGGTATGTGGGGGCTGGACTTGGAAAAAGAAAAGGAAGGAAATTCAAGAGCTAGGGTAAGGGGGCCAACTTTAGGCCACCTAAGCCGCGAGGGGGCTCCCGATCTGTGTGTTGCACGGAATACATTGTTGAGGGGCGCATTTGAAAAAGCACCACTATTGCTATTTCCAGAAAAAATATGGTGATGAAGCGATCTCTGCAGAGAAAGTATGGCGCCGACGAACATTTCCTTTGTAACAAAAGTGGGTGTGAGAGGGAAGCCACTCCCAAGGGGAGTAATGAGCCAAAGCGGCCAGCAAGGCTTAATCACAGATCCAATGGCCCAAACCCCCTAGACAGACGTGCTAACTAGCCTAGCAATAGCCAACTTGTGACCCATTATTGGAGAAAAGTTTTCTTAAACTTGGGGAGTCCAGGGTCCCATTACAAGGGGGCCGGTATTTTATTGGCCCCTTTACCCTAAGGGGACAAAAACAAGTTTTGAAGGGGAGATAAGAAAAGGGATGGTTTCCCTGATAGCCGATGTAATCATGGTCCCTGGACGATGTCATGGCTCAACAAGAGCATGTCAAGACCTTGTAATTTTTTGGGCCTTTCAATATAATTCACTCACAATTGTGAGTTTTGCTAAAAGTCAGAAAAGGGATGTGAAGGAAAAAGAAGGAGGGTTTTTGAAGAAGGGAGTTTTTATTTTCTTTGGGGAAGAAGAGAAAAGGAGGAGAAAAGAGAGAAGTTTCGTGCGCTCGGCGGTCGAAGCCGGCACACCATGGTGAAGCGTCGTTTGTGAAACAGCTCAAAAGGGTGAGCGCCTTGCAAAAGAGGCATCTAGCAAGGGCTACCACGAGGAGGAGATACTATGCAAATGAAGACAACATTTGATTTTTTGTCGAGGTGCGTGCCGATGGATTGGAGTGGTGAGAGAGGTGTGTACCCCTCTATACGAATTGGTGATGGCTATGGTGTAGCATAGAGCAGACTACATGGATCTTGTACATGGCTTTTTTCATTGAAGGAGAAGCTATCATTGTCGTTTTTGGCATCATCTCTCCTCCCTTCCCCCCTTTTCTTCTTTGCTCGTCTCCACACTGTGTGGTGCCGGTGTATGTGAGCGTGTGCGCCTCCCGGGGCCCCTTTGTGTGTGAGAGAGAAAGAGAGAGGTGTTGAGATGTGGAAGAGCGAAAAACGGGCAAGATCGATGTGACCACTGTCTTGCCATTATGCAGGGCGTGTGTGAATTTTGTGAAGTGCAAGTGAGGTCTTGCTAGCGTGAATTGTCATTTTTGAAGGTTTTTTTTAAGAGGACAGGAGTGTTGTGAATACCTTGAGCTATATAGGGGCCATTGCGTGTGTGTCGAGTGTGTTCCCCATTCCCCCTCTCCAGCGTCCATATCTACCCCGGGGTGCAGACAAAGAGTGGACGAGCTCAAGGGTTGCGAAAGTGAAAAGTTTGAATGAGTTATGCAGCCCCTCTTTTATAATGGTCCCTTTTTCAAAGAAGGCACTTTTCCCACAAAAAAAAGGCACTTTCACCAAAAATGAACTTTCATCTCAATGTGAAAAATTATATTTAAAGTCAAAATTTTTCGAAGCAAATCATAATGATTATAGCAGGGATTATTTCCAACACTGCAAGAGTTACAAAGCTATAAGATCACTAGCATAGTTCCATCCATGTCCCAATCCTCCTCGACCTTCAATTTGTATTCCATTCTTTTCCCAATCTGCAGACATTCATTACAATAAGTAGCCAATGATTATCAAACTATGATATAGTGAAAATGTGGTAAAAGGATTCTCACCTTGTGACCTTGCAAACGAAATTGCGCTTGTTGAAGGTCCTCAGCACCCATAATAGCCAAATTTTCTTGCACATTATTGAGAGTCCAATGCTTGTTCACTTGGACAACCTCCAAAGCATCGTTTGGCATCCTCATTGCAATGTCAAATCTTGCAATAGCGCCATCTACACTCTTTAAGGGAGTCCACACTCCAAGCTTCTACATCCAATGATCATAGTGAAGTTGTATGTATGATGAGGTGCGGGATTTTAAATAGCGCATCCCAATACTTGAAGCTCCAACCTTACAACGATACATATCTCCATTGTCCATGCCCTCCACAAAACCAAAGTCTTCCTAATTCCTCATAATGCACATCTTTACATACAAGCATTGTGGTAGTCTCCACAAATCCAAACTCTTTAAAAATATGCACGAAAGAATGAATAGGAAAACACCAACTCAAGCCCACAGACCTAGAAGCTTTAGAATATTTCAAGGAGTTTTGGACATCTATTATCATCTTTTGCTTGAAAGATGCTACCGACCACAAATCTGATTGTGGCCACTCCATACTTAATAAGGAAGATACTTTGATGGGTTCAAGTTTTGCAAAACTCTTGTGTAGAAGTAGGCACAATATAGGAGTGAGAACAGAGGAAAATGCTTCTTTGAACCACTTTGGTTGGGCAAAGATGTGCGAAAGTTGTTGCTCCAATATCCGCATGTATAGCATTGAATGTGCCAGAGAGACTATGTAGTGGCTCCTCCTCCACCAATGTGGAGGAAATATGACTATAAATGCATGGCAAATCTTAAGTATGAATCCATAAAAAAATTACACTGTGATTTTACACCTAGCTTTGTATTCTCAAGACATGTGCTTACAATGTGTTGAAAATCAAGCTGGTTGTTGCAAGTGCACGCTTGACATTGAGAAAACATATTGCACAATGGCTACAGTCCCATTGTCTTTGCGGTTCTTGAAGCCAAGGAGCTTTCCTTTCCAATGATGATCCAAGTTTGCACAATTTTACACACGGTGAGGGCCAATAGCAAACGGCTACATGTATACCCAAGCACCTTTGGTGAACTCTTGTGGCACCCACTCATCATCTATACCTCTTGTGTTGTGGCATGCAAGTGTTGTGACCTCATCCTTTGGCCACCTTTATCGAGTAGAGCTGGCCATGGGTGAAAAAAGAAAATTAGGAGGAGAAGCAGGACCTTGCTTGTTGCTACAATGTAGGTGGCAAAAAGTGAATGACTTTGCTTGGTGTGCCAATGGGAGGTGGTAGTGAGACAGGGGGAGGGAGGAGTGTTGTGGCAATAGAGATAGGAGAAGGTGGATAACCCTTTCTTGGTGTAAAAATGGGAGGTGGTAGGGAAGGAGAGAGGAGCTTCTTTGCTGCACAAATGGAGATGGTGTAGAGAGAAAGTGTTGGAGTAGAGGGTGACTGTGATGGGTGCAACCAAGGAAGGGTTAGAAAAGGGGGTTCTAGAGAGAGAAAATCACTTTTTGACTGAGGACTAGTTTTGGGGGGGCTTTGGATAGTAAAAAATGATGTTTCAAAAGTTTTTGAAAAATTTTGAATTTTAGGGTTTTTTGGTGCGCGTTTTGACTTTTTTGAGGTCAAAAAAGTGTTTTTTTGACCGTAAAATAGGTTTAGAAGGGTTTTAGGAAGATAAGATTTGAGTTTTGAAAATTTTTAAATAAATTCAAAATTTTGGGCTTTTTTCAAAACCGGATCAAAAAGGAAGGAAGTTGGAGGTTCCAGGTAGCCCAGTACCCCCCCCCCCCCCCCCCCCCCCCCCAATCCACATCCCCCACCTTCTCACTAGGTAAGAGGCCATTAAGAAGTGTAAAACTACTTTGCCACCCCTACTTTTTTGAGGGCATAGAGTGTGTCCACCACCCTCTTCTCATTGGTTGGCCTCTAATTAACTTTAATACCAAAGGGCCCCTAGAGGGTTCATATTATTTCTAATACGAGGTGATCTTTATGGTGCATGTGCAAACATCAAGGTAACTATTGGGGATGTCAATGATGATGAGCAAAACGTCTTTATACAAGAGCATTCCTCCTATCCATTGATTTTGGGACATCCCTACATTACGGTTGTGAGAATGGAAACCAAGGTGATAGATGATGGCTCGGCTTATGCTAGGGCTAGGAGCCGAGATGGTAAGAAAGCGGTTCAATTCTTGACTATATGTGTTGACCCATGCCATGAACAAGGACAGTATAGTGATCTCGCAATGTCAAAGATACACAAAGAGTTCAAAGAACACAGGTTGCAGAGGATTTTCTCGGGGTGCCACTATAAAGTGGGACTATGGTGGTACAAGTGAGGAGAAGTTCTTGCACAGAGAAACCTTCTCTTCAAGATTTCTGGGATTGACATCTGAGGGTTCATAATCTTTTAAAAAAATTAATGATTTACCTAAGTGGGAGAAACAATATGTTTCAAGTATTCAAAGTGAATTGCAGGGATGTGATGTGATTTCAAGGATCTTCGAAGAGATTTCTTACGTTGACACTATGTCAGAGCTTGAGGATATCAGGTAATACATGTTACAAAGTGAAACTGAAGTTGTTAAAGTGCACTCGATGGACATGTATGAAGAGTTGGACATATATGAGGCACTTATGCATATTGAGGATGACTTGTGTAAAGCAGATGAAGCACAAGTAGAGACGAAGTACAAGACTGTTGCAAAGAAAGTGAGACTAGTGGCTATACCTCTACCAAAAGAAGTGATGGGGTGATCAAAGAAGCTTATCAATGGCCTATGCTCAGGATTAGAAAGAATAGGCATAAATTCAATAAGGAGACATTACAGCAGCTGAAGATTGGAGGATATGGTGCCCTCAACAAAGAGGAAATCAAGTGCTTTCAAGGTATGCTCAAAAAACATGGCAAAGCTTTTTCTTTTGAGCTGGGTGAGATTGAGTGTGTGGACCCAAGTGTTGTTTCACCTATGGTAATATTCATTGTTCCTCACATGTCGTGGAGCTTACGTCTCATTCCAATTCCTAAAGCTCACTTGCCAAAGCTTATCGATTTGCTTAATGAGAAGATACAAATGGGAATTTTGGAGCCATTATGTGTGCCATACTCCAACGTATGGTTAATTGTTCCGAAGAAAAATGGTACTTTAAGGTTCATACAAGACATGCAGCCGGTTAATAAGGCAACAACCCGCAATGTGGGTACTGGCCCAATTGTGGATGAATTTTTTGAGGCCTTTGCAGGTAGATCTATTTACTCCATGGATGATCTTTACTCTGGATATGATCAATTTCAATTAGCTTTGGAGAGCAGGGAAATTACTACGATGCGCACTCCTCTTGGTTTGTTGGAATTAGGGTTGCAGAGAAACACACACAGCTTGGAGAAGACGAAGGAAGCTCAAGGCACACAATAGAGAGTGTGTTACTTAGTGTGCAATGGAAAGATAGATAGCCCTAGAGTGATGGGTGTATATATAATGCACGGGGGAAAAAACCTCCTAAAGAGGGAAAAAATGCCCCGGCGGTCCTAGTGTGTTCACACACATCACTACCACATGTATATGGTAACAAATCCCCCCTGGAGTGATGCGGTGAACGAGAGCTGGCACATGAGTAAAGGGAAGTGCCATGCCCTGAGGACAGGATCAGTCCACAAAGGGGAGTAAGCCCAAAGCTTTGCGGAAAGCTTCAAGCTTCTCACGAGACAATGCCTTTGTGAAAAGATCTGCAAGGTTGTCCTGTGTTGGCACATAAGCCAAGCTGATCTCTCCTGCTGAGAGCCTCTCCCTGACATAGTGGTAATGCACCTCAATGTGCTTTGTGCGAGCATGAAAAACTGGGTTCCTCGCAACTGCCAATGCGCTCTGACTGTCAGTGTAGATAGTGTTGGCAGTGTCCTTTCCAACACCCAAGTCAGCCATAAGGCGTCTGAGCCATACACACTCAACCGTAGCTGTGAAGACTGCCCTGTACTCAGCCTCACAACTCGAAGTGGCCACAGTAGGTTGCTTCTTGCTCAACCATGATATACATGAACTGCCAAGCATGAAACAAAAACCACTTGTGGACACTCGCGTGTCAAAACAACCAGCCCAATCTGAGTCCGAAAAAGCATGTAAGTCTGGCGGCAATGATCCCCCCTTGGGATAAAACAAGCCAAGATGTAAAGTGCCACTAAGGTAGCGGAAAATCCTTTTGACAGCCTGCCAATGCTTAGACCCTGGGCTATGCCATAAATCTGCTGACCTGCGAGACTGCAAACTGAATATCTGTCCTGGTGTTGCATACATAAATGAGGCAGCCAACAGCAGTTTGGTAAAGAGTGACATCAGCAGGATCGCCAGCATCATGTAGACTCAACTTCAAACCTGTCTCCATGGGAGTGGCAATAGGTTTGCAATCCTCAAGTCCAAACTTACATAGCAATGTCTCTATGTAACTTTTCTGACACAAGGCAATACCACCATCACACTGCTTAAACTATATACCCAAGTAATGATGCAACAGCCCCAAATCTTTCATCTTGAAAGTAGCATTCAAATCAGCCTTAAATTCAGCAATATGTCTCTCATTTGGTCCAGTGATCAGCAAATCATCAACATAAAGAACCACAATGAGAAATACATCATCCTCACGCTTTACATACAATGTGCTTTCTGTTGGACTGTTACGAAAGCCTCGTTTAACCAAATGAGTGTCAGCTTTCTCATACCAAGCACGAGGAGATTGCTTCAACCCATACAAAGCCTTCTTACATTTGCACACTTTGTCCTCTTGTCCTTTTATGACAAAACCGCGAGGCTGCGTTACATAAACTTCCTCAAATATGTCACCATTCAAGAAAGCAGTAACAATGTCTGATTGATGTACATCCCAACCAAAATGAGCTGCCAATGCACATAGAAAACGCACAGTAGTCATACGACAAGTGGGAGCAAAAGTCTCTTCATAATCTATGCCTTTTTGTTGTGCATAACCCTTTGCAACAAGTCGAGCCTTATGGCGATCGATCTCACCATCCGGCTTGCGTTTCAACTTGTAAACCCACTTCGTACCAATGGCCTTTTTTCCAGGAGGCAAATCACATAAAGTCCATGTGTCATTCTCTATAAGTGCATCATATTCTGATTTCATGGCAGCAATCCAATTTTCTGAATTCTGTGCTTCATCAAAAGACAGAGGCTCCTCAACATCATGTAAACTAGACACAGCCAAAGCATAACAATCTGATGCATAAGATGCATGGCGAGAGCCTGAACGAGTACGACTAGATAAAGGTGCATCCAATTTACTGTCACGCAAAGTGTGCACCAGCCATTTTGGCATACCTCTAGCCTGCTCATTTTCAGCCCTTTCCTCATCATGTACATCTGCATCAGTAATAGGTTGTTCTAAAACATTTTCAGAAACCCCCATAGGCTGTACATTTGCCTCATTGGAACTTACATTCGTATTTCCACCACTGAAAAGAGGCAACAAAGTGTCATAAATGTCCTGTGAGCTTACATTACTGTCTCTAGTACATGACAGCAAGGGCTGAACAGAATCTTCCACAAACACTACATCCCGTGAAACCAGAATACGTTTTGTTTGCGGATGATACAACCTGTAACCTTTGCTTTCAGCACTATAACCAACAAAAATACATTTGACAGCCTTATCATCCAATTTTCTGCATTGCACTTGTGGCACCAAAGCATATGCCAAACAGCCAAAAACACGCATGTGCTCAATAGAAGGCTTTCTATCATGCCATGCTTCATATGGAGTAATAGACTACAAAGCTTTCGTAGGACACCTGTTAAGTACATAACTAGCACACATGATGGCCTCAAGCCAAAAAGAATGCGGCAAAGCTTGACTTTTGACCATACATCGTGCCATTTCCGTTAGTGACCTGTTTTTCCTCTCAGCAACACCATTTTGCTGACGTGTATAAGGCATTGTACATTGGTGTTTTATCCCACAACTAGCCAGAAATGCATTAAATTCATGAGACATATACTCCCCCCCTCGATCGGAACGGAGGGTGCCCATAGTACATTTTGAGACATTTTCAGCCATAGCCAAAAATTGTTTGAAGCACATAAAAACTTCGGACTTCGCTTTAAGCGGAAATACCCATGCATGCCTGGAGTAATCATCAATGAAAGTCACGAAGTACAGGTAATTGCCCAAGGACGGAGTTTGCATGGGCCCACAAACATCACTATGCACAAGCTGCAACCTGCATGTGGCCCTAACTGAACCATCCTTTGGAAACTTAGAACGCTGCATTTTACCCAGAATACAGCCTTCACAAACATGTTTGACAGGTGCTTCAAGAGGCGGCAAAGAAGCAACCATATCAGATTTCTGTAAACGCAGCAAACTGGCAAAATTCAGATGACCAAAACGTGCATGCCAAAGTTTTGCATCTGAAATAGCCCTTGAATCTGCAACAGCATTTGCAAAATTTTGTCCACACTTGTCATACAAAGTGAGCTTATACAGCCCACGGTACAAAAGCCCAGATGCAACAATTTCATCACCAAAACTGAGATCATGAACTGTACATCTGTCATCCACAAATTTGACTACAATTCCAATTCTAGCAAGTGTGGATACAGACAAGAGATTCTTCTTGATCCCAGGTACATAAAGTGCATCAACAAGTGTGAAGGAACTGCCATTAGCAGCAGTGAGCACAATCTTTCCAACTCCCTGAACTGGATAAGAGGCGTTGTTGGCACAAGTGACTGAATTCCCATGAGGGACAGACTCGAGAGAGGTAAACAATTCACGATGTGAGGTAATGTGCTTTGTAGCACCACTGTCAAAATACCACACATGTGAATCTGCAGCAACTGACAAGCATGCATCATGGACAGCAGGATTGTAAGTGCACTCTGCGCTAAAAGCCCATTCTGCATCAACATCAGCATCACAATCTCCTTTCACAGAAGACTCAACAATGGCTGCATTTGTAGTGGAACCAGCATTTGCAGTGGAACCACCCTCTTTCTTCTTAGCCTCTTTGGCCTTCAACTTAGGACACGACTTGATCAAGTGATCATTGGCTTTACAATAATGGCAACGCATCTTCTTTTTGCCCTTATCACCAGAATTGCCAGACGAAGTGCTGCCAGCAGAAGCATTAGGAACAGAATTTTTGCCACTCGCAGCAGAACCATAAGAAGTGGCTGCATTACTGTTACCACCCTTTCTTTGAGAAGCAATAAAAGCCTGTTCAACTGCACGCTGCCTAGTCCTGTTTTTTCTAGAAAGTGACTCTTGCAACAGCAATGTGCATAATGCATCAAACTTGACAACTTCAGGATTTCCTTGGGTCATGAGTCTCCAAGTACTAGCAAAAGTCTGGTAGGAATCTGGTAAGGCATCAAGAACAATCTGCACAAGGGAACTGTCCGAAATGACTTCACCTGCAGAAATGAGTTGCTCATTGATATCCTTGACACTAGCAAGGAAAGTGTCCATATCATCTTCCTCATGCATAATCTTCGACTCTAGCTCTTTACGCAGCAAAGCAATTTTAGCCTCATTGCGGCTTGCATAAAGACCTGCTAGAATATCCCAAGCCTGTTTTGCAGATTTTGCTGAACGGATGTGAGGAATAATGGTGCGCTTCACAGACAACGCAATCAATGCATGAGCCTGTGCATCCTTAACATCCCAACGAGCTTGTTCTGCTGTAGGCAAAACAACTCTAACAGCTGCAATCCTTGCAGCAAGACCTACAACATCCTCAACATCGCCTACATCTTCAGAACCAGGACGTACATCAATGCCCTACACAATGTTCCAGACACCTTTTGACACAAGAACATGTTGCATCATATAAGCCCACATAGGGTAGTTGTCCCCATCCAACCTGTCCTCAGCAGCAAACATCTTGAACACATCTGTGTTGTTGTTGTCAGCCATGGTAAATGCTGCACCTGTTGTGAAAACTGCCCGAAAATAGGAGAAATGGAGCGGGAACAACTTGTGCTATATAGCACAAACCGTAGAAGACTATAAGGCACCTGTTATGCAGAAAACGGCACTGACAGAAAATCTGCACAAAATGACGAAATAGCCTGTGCAGTACTGCCCGTAGTGGAATTGGAGGCCGAAATGAGCCCAAAATATTTGTCGACCTGCGAACGCTCGCCAAAGCTCACTGAAATCGGAGAAAGTGAGCAGGCGTGTGCTGGAGCAGCTGGCGACTAAGCCCGGGAGGACGTGACCTGCTCTGATACCAATTGTTGGAATTAGGGTTGCAGAGAAACACACACAGCTTGGAGAAGACGAAGGAAGCTCAAGGCACACAATAGAGAGTGTGTTACTTAGTGTGCAATGGAAAGATAGATAGCCCTAGAGTGATGGGCGTATATATAATGCATGGGGGAAAAAACCTCCTAAAGAGGGAAAAAATGCCCCAACGGTCCTAGTGTGTTCACACACATCACTACCACATGTATATGGTAACATGGTTTGGTAAAGATGTGCACTTTGACATACTAATTATGTAGCTCATATGATGAATGACATGAATAAGGTATTCAGGGGCTTTATCCCTCAGGTTACTATGCCTTTCATTGATGATCTACCAATTTAAGGATGTGAATAAGGATCCAAAGACGAGGTAAAAGATCAAAGGGGGTGCCAGCAGTTTATTACTCAATATATTGATGACTGTAATGCTATTTTATCTAGGCTTGAAGAAGTTAACTGAACACTTTCAGGGCAAAAATCAACTTTTGGTGCTAAAGAGGTTTTAATTGTGGGACATATGTGCAGTCCAGAAGGTAGAAGGCCGAGTCTAGCTAAAGTTGAAGCTATCCAAAAGATGAAGGAAACATGCTCTTTAGTTATTGAAGTTCATCGGGTTCTAGGTGCATGTGTATTCTACCTTATTTGGTTTCCACTTTTTGCTCATATTGTAGAGGTGCTTTATCAATTGCTAAGGAATGGGAAGAGATTTATTTGGAAAGAACTTCACACGAAGGCTATCAGGAAGCTAAAGCAAATGCTTCTCAAGGATCCTACTTTGAGGAAGGTTGATTACAAATGCGGAAGGCCGGTAATCTTAACAGTTGACACTAGCAGATGATGCAGAAGGACACAGGTATGCACTTCGATTTGGAGCAACGGTGCTCAATGCTCATCAATAAGGTTACCCACAGGTTAAGAGAGAACTTTGGGACATTGCTACTACTCTAAGGTCTAATAAAGAATGTTTTATTGGAGCTTTATTCGTGGTAGAGACAGATTGTTTGTCACTGATAGGGATGATTCCAAACTGCTCTACTCCAGACATTGCCATGCTACAATGGATAGCCTATATTAAGTCTATTAACCCTGAATGTTGTCATATTGTAGGTAAAGATAATCGTGTTGGGAAGATATGTTGTCAAGGGCTAGATATGAAGATGAAGAGGAGATGTTTACCACTAATGATGATGTGGCCTTAAAGTTCTATACCTCTTCTCATTTACATGCACGTTGTGGTACTCATGCTCATGTTTTTGAAGAGATGTATGATGGAGAATGGCTTTTGATAGGTTTTTTCCTCAGTACTCTTACCAAGCAAGAGGGATGGAGTGATCAAGAGTACAAGAGAATCAAGAAAAAGTCCTATAGCTTTTTTTTTAAAGTATGGTCATCTGTGGAAGCAACCAAAGCTTATAGAGGAGAGTTGGATGCAAATGAAGCTCGTGAGTTGTTTTCTCGTGTGGGCATTAAATTGGCTCTTACTACATCATATAATCCAGAGGGTAATGGAAAAAGTGAAAGAGGGCATCTGCCCATTGTTAAAGTGAAAGAGGGCATCTGCCCATTGTTAAAGCTTTAGCAAAGGCATGCCAAGGACATATTTGGAGATTGGCCTAAACTCTTACCATTTTCTTTGTGGGTTGATTGTACTACACACAATTCTGTTACAAGTTTTATGTTGTTTGAGTTGATGTATGGGAAAAAACCAATTATTCCTACAGAGGAGGCGGTTATGTCTTGGACTATAATTCCATGGGAAGAGGGTACGTCTATAGAATATTTTCTTGCTTTACGCATTTTCCAACTTGAGAGATGTCAAGGAGATATAGAGCAAGCTAAAGTGAAGCTCAAGGAGTCAAGGTTGAAGAATAAGGTATCATTTGATGGAAACCTTAGATTACGACCTCATTTTATCAAAGAAGGTGACTGGGTACTTGTTTATGACAGTAGCTTGGAGAACCTATATACTGCTATCCAAAAGATAGTTAAACAATGGTTTGGACCATATGTGGTGCTTCATGCTTATGATAATGCGACATGTAAGTTATGTGAGCTTGATGGCACTATACTCAAGGTGCCTATTGCAGGAAAAAGGGTTAAGTCGTTCAAGAAGCGAGAAGGTGAGATTGTTCTTGAAGATCTCAATTCAGATCAACCTCTAGAATATAATGCTATGTATGCATTGGACGATGTGTCTAATGATGCTTTTGATAATGCCAATTAAGTGAAGTCTGGTTGGCACAGATCGGAGGCTGTGCAAATTCAGAGGGAAACTCCGCTTCCATGATGGGAAAAAGAGAAAAAGAATGCACATTGTTCTTGATTGAAGTCTACATGATTGTTGATCAGTGGTTAGGGCTTGATAACAAGATAATTTGATGTTAAATGTATGCCAGATGCAGCTTTCTAGGGCCAAAAGTTATCTTGATTAATGCTAAAAAGAGACTATTCTTGACATGATTGAAAATGGGAGTTTATAGACTAGAATTGTAGTACTCGAGGTGCTCTACATGTTGTCCTTATCATGACTCATCGATTGGAGTTACGAAGAGAATAGTTTGAATTTTAAGTAGTTTGTAGATCTGTACCGGATTGGGCAGCTACTGTTGTTGAAGGGTCAAAATTGATAAAAATGTATGGGCATGAAGTGATCACTTTGAGGAGCACATCAGTCTTTTCAAATCATCAATCGGATTTTTGGTTGTCAAGATATTGCCAGTGTAAGTTCCATCGAGGGCCAGTTCCGTGCCAATTTGGTTGCCTCGATTGGTGTGCCAGCTGGGAGTTTTGAGCTTTAGCCAGGTTTTTGAATGCAATAGAAAAAGTGCTTGAGGAGTATCTTGTTCGGAATGGCATCTCTTATCGTACATTAATGATGGGGAAATACCAAATAGGGAAATGACAAGAGAGTTAGGATGGCTTGGCACTGAATCCAGGCCAAATGTGGTGCCCTTACGAAAGCAGGTTAGGTTACTGACAGTTTGCTTTACTATCCAAAAAAACATCACTCGGAGTGCCTTCATTGCGGGATATACGTAGCAATGCTTTAATTGATATGTATGTTGAATGTGGCACACTTCAGAAAGCACAAGTAATGTCGTCTCTTGCGGTGCATTCAACATAGCTACAGCATGGAAGCCTTGAGATGCTTTTATAGTCGGAAGGGAAGGCCTTTTGCCAAATGCAATCACCAATACTTACATCTTGAAGGAAAGTGGCACTATACAACCCATTGAAATAGGAAAATAAATTCATGATGATATTGTCAATCGAAGGCTGTTGAAAAATGGGTATGGGGCAATGCCTTGGTTGTTGCGCATGCCAAATGTGGTGCCCTTATAATTTGAAGGGCCAAATGACCACCCAAATGCAATGGTCTCCCATAGGCTTCAAATATTTTCCACCCACTATATGGCACGAAGGTTAATAGTGTGAAGGTGCAGCGGTAGGAGTAGTACTCGGATGGTATTGGCCATGACGCGAAACATGCTCAGGAGGAAATTGCACAGATATTTGGTCCAATTCTTGAAAAATTTGGTGCTACTGCAAATCCCGATTGCCACATCATCAAGCGTGGGTTTTTATTCTCCCTAGCAACAACGGCGTCGTTGTTGCTTAGGGAGGGGGGATGATATATATAGAAGGAGGTTTTAGGGATATTGCATGGGGATTGGAACGGGAGGGTGTGCAAGAAGAAAAAGACTCTCTCTCTCTCTCTCTCTCTCTCTCTCTCTCTCTCTCTCTCTCTCTCTCTCTCTCTCTCTCTCTCTCTCTCTCTCTCTCTCTCTCTCTCTCTCTCTCTCTCTCAGTGAGAAAGAAGGAGGGTCGAGGGTATGAAGGACAGGAAGCTCGAGGGTATGAATAAAGGAGGCTTAAAGGTAGGGAGGAATTGAAGCCCGATAGAATTCAAAGGCCACATATGAGATCTTGAAGCCAACTTGGTGGGGTGAAGTGTGACAGAGAAACTTCGTCGCCATCTCTAACACCATCAAGGGAAGGCACCTCTCTCTTTTCCCACAAATAGCAGCCCAATGTCTCGCCTTTCAAATCCAATTATCCCCGACAATGTGTGTGTGCGGATGCGTGAGTGATGCGGTATAGTGCGTGCGGGAAAGTGGAGGAGCATGAGATTGTGTAGGTGGAGCCACCTCAGGAACTAGTGAGTGAGGATCTCCTTATATATGTATAATGAATAAGGACATGTACACATGGTGGGTAGGCATCTGAACATTGGACGTCCGGCCCGGGCAAAAGTCCTGGTGCCTTTACCCCAACAAACTTCAACTTAAAGGCGATGCACTGATAAGTGATGCCTACTAGCTAAACTACTAGTATGTTCAAGAAACTAGGTAAGAGACTCTCTCAACCTATGCCCACTGCCTCACTCTGTTGATCTACATGCAGTCCTATTGGCTCTGGTGGTAGGCGAGTGTAAGTACCCACACTAGAGCTTGCATGTAAATCCCACAAACTACTCTATATGGTCTACAAAACTCCACTATGCATCGTGCTAGTGCTAGCCATTGCACAACTGACAGCCCTGCTGCAAATGCTCCCACTATGGCTACTAGATCAGGCATTGACACTAACAAGTTGAACATGAGACGCACGAACGCTGACAAAATCTACACAAACCTAGTTGTACTTGCCTCACCTGTGCTATCTGCAATCACTGCATCATTAGGACTACCCATCGCGTATGGATGTGTCAACACCAACATTAGGAAACGTATATCCCTGTCACCCATAGGCAAAATTGTGCATCCTAGCACCAACTTATCAGCCTCTAACATGAGCATATAAAAAAACTCCATGTCTATCAGCTCTGTCTATGTCTCTAGGGAGTAGACCTGCTCTACCTCTGCGTGCACAAAGTCTGACAACACCTGATGTGTCTCACTAGAGCATTGTCACTCTACCTCTATTCCTATAGAGTCTACTGACACATCATGCACAACTAAATGCTTTGTCTCGTGAGCATGGTGGAGCTTATGTGTGAAGGAGACATGTCTCCTCTCTCGCTCAAAGCATGTCAGCAGCAAAACTAAGACTATGTCGTCTCAAACCTCGGACACATGCATAGGATATACTGGGCCGCTACAGGCTCCTCTAGCAATCACTACTGACCTGCAATGCATTTGGAAAAATGCTATCTAAGCAATATCTGACAACCAAAGCCTGCTAGTTGTCTTACTAAGATTAAGCTTTGTCTCAGCTGAGGAATGTAGCGCACATGTCGTAGTGTGTATGATGCACCACTGGGCAAAGACAAAAAAAACATCTCCTGCACCCTCTATGTCAAACGTTGAACCATCGGCCAAGTGTAGATAACCAAAACTTTCACTAGAAAAGGTGCTAAATCAGTCATGATGCGGTGTGTGTTACCATATACATGTGGAAGTGATGTGTGTGAACACACTAGGACCGTCGGGGCATTTTTTCCCTCTTTAGGAGGTTTTTTCCCCCGTGCATTGTATATACGCCCATCACTCTAGGGCTATCTATCTTTTCATTGCACACTAAGTAACACACTCTCTATTGTGTGCCTTGAGCTTCCTTCGTCTTCTCCAAGCTGTGTGTGTTTCTCTGCAACCCTAATTCCAACAATTGGTATCAGAGCAGGTTGCGTCCTCCCGAGCTTAGTCGCCAGCTGCTCCAGTACACGCCTGCTCACTTTCTCCCATTTCAGTGAGCTTTGGCCTCCGTTTCGGCCTCCGTTTCCACTACAGGCAGTACTGCACAGGCTATTTCATCATTTTGTGCAGAATTTCTGTCAGTGCCGTTTTCTACATAACAGGTGCCTTATAGTCTTTTACGGTTTGTGCTATATAGCACGTGTTGTTCCCGCTCCGTTCTCCTATTTTCAGGCAGTTTTCACATCAGGGGTAGCATTTACCATGGCTGACAACAACAACACAGATGTGTTCAAGATGTTTGCTGTTGAGGACAGGTTGGATGGGAACAACTTCCCTATGTGGGCTTATATGATGCAACATGTTCTTGTGTCAAAGGGCATCTGGAACATTGTGCAGGGCATTGATGTACGTCCTAGTTCTAAGGATGTAGGCGATGTTGAGTAAAGAAGCATAAAGAGGCAATTTTAGCCTCATTGCGGCTTGCAATGTTGGTTCTAAGGATGTAGGCGATGTTGGTTCTTTATGCTGCTGTTAGAGTTGTTTTGCCTACGGTGGAACAAGATCGTTGGGATGTTAAGGATGCGCAGGCTCATGCATTGATTGCGTTGTCTGTGAAGCGCACCATTGTTCCTCACATTCGTTCAACAAAATCTACAAAAGAGGCTTGGGATATTCTAGCAGGTCTTTATGCAAGCCGCAATGAGGCTAAAATTGCTTTGCTGCGTAAAGAGCTAGAGTCGAAGATTATGCATGAGGAAGATGATATGGACACTTTCCTTGCTAGTGTCAAGGATATCAATGAGCAACTCATTTCTGCAGGTGAAGTCATTTCGGACAGTTCCCTTGTGCAGACTGTTCTTGATGCCTTACCAGATTCCTACCAGACTTTTGCTAGTACTTGGAGACTCATGACCCAAGGAAATCCTGAAGTTGTCAAGTTTGATGCATTATGCACATTGCTGTTGCAAGAGTCACTTTCTAGAAAAAACAGGACTAGGCAGCGTGCAGTTGAACAGGCTTTTATTGCTTCTCAAAGAAAGGGTGGTAACAGTAATGCAGCCACTTCTTATGGTTCTGCTGCGAGTGGCAAAAATTCTGTTCCTAATGCTTCTGCTGGCAGCACTTCGTCTGGCAATTCTGGTGATAAGGGCAAAAAGAAGATGCGTTGCCATTATTGTAAAGCTAATGATCACTTGATCAAGTCGTGTCCTAAGTTGAAGGCCAAAGAGGCTAAGAAGAAAGAGGGTGGTTCCATTGCAAATGTTGGTTCCACTACAAATGCATCCATTGTTGAGTCTTCTATGAAAGGAGACTGTGATGCTGATGTTGATGCAGAATGAGCTTTTAGCGCAGAGTGCACTTACAATCCTGTTGTCCATGATGCATGCTTGTCAGTTTCTACAGATTGACATGTGTGGTATTTTGACAGTGGTGCTACAAAGCACATTACCTCACATCGTGAATTGTTTACCTCTCTCGAGTTTGTCCCTCATGGGAATTCAGTCACTTGTGCCAACAATGCCTCTTATCCAGTTCAGGGATTTGGAAAGATTGTGCTTACTGCTACTAATGGCAGTTCTTTCACACTTGTTGATGCACTTTATGTACCTGGGATCAAGAAGAATCTCTTGTCTGTATCCGCACTTGCTAGACTTGGACTTGTAGTCAAATTTGTGCATGACACATGTACATTTCATGATCTCAGTTTTGGTGATGAAATTGTTGCATCTGGCCTTTTGTACCGTGGGCTGTATAAGCTCACTTTGTATGACAAGTGTGGAAAAAATTTTGCCAATACTGTTTTAGATGCAAGGGCTATTTCAGATGCAAAACTCTGGCATGCACGTTTTGGTCATCTGAATTTTGCCAGTTTACTGCGTTTGCAGAAATCTGATATGGTTGCTTCTTTGCCACCTCTTGAAGCACCTGTCAAACATGTTTGTGAAGGCTGTATTTTGGGTAAGATGCAGCATTCTAAGTTTCAAAAGGATGGTTCAGTTCGAGCCACATGCAGGTTGCAGCTTGTGCATAGTGATGTTTGTGGGCCCATGCAAACTCCGTCCTTGGGCAATTACCTGTACTTCGCGACTTTCATTGATGATTACTCCAGGCATGCATGGGTATTTCCGCTTAAAGCGAAGTCTGAATTTTTATGTGCTTCAAACAATTTCTGGCTATGGCTGAGAATGTCTCGAAATGTACTATGGACATCCTCCGTTCCGATCGAGGGGGGGAGTATATGTCTCATGAATTTAATGCATTTCTGGCTAGTCGTGGGATAAAACACCAATGTACAGTGCCTTATACACCTCAACAAAATGGTGTTGCTGAGAGGAAAAACAGGTCACTTACGAAAATGGCACGATGTATGGTCAAAAGTCATTCCTGTTGGCTTGAGGCCATTATGTGTGCCACTTTTGTACTTAATAGGTGTCCTACGAAAGCTTTGCATTCTATTACTCCATATGAAGCATGGCATGATAGAAAACCTTCTATTGAGCACATGCATGTTTTTGGTTGTTTCGCATATGCTTTGGTGCCACAAACACAACGCAAAAAATTGGATGATAAGGCTGTCAAATGTATTTTTGTTGGTTATAGTGCTGAAAGCAAAGGTTACAGGTTGTATCATCCGCAAACGAAACGTATTTTGGTTCACGGGATGTAGTGTTTGTGGAAGATTCTGTTCAGCCCTAGAGACGGTAATGTAAGCTCACAGGACATTTATGACACTTTGTTGCCTCTTTTCAGTGGTGGAAATACGAATGTAATTTCCAATAAGGCAAATGTATAGCCTATGGGGGTTTCTGAAAATGTTACAGATCAGCCTATTACTGATGCAAATGTACATGATGTACTTGATGAGGAAAGGGCTGAAAATGAGTAGGCTAGAGGTATGCCAAAATGGCTGGTGCACACTTTGCGTGATAGTAAATTGGATGCACCTTTGTCTAGTCATACTCGTTCAGTCTCTCGCCATGCATCTTATGCATCAGATTGTTATGCTTTGGCTGTGTCTAGTTTACATGATGTTGAGGAGCCTCTGTCTTTTGATGAAGCACAGAATTCAGAAAATTGTAGAACGAGGCCGCCGTCTCTAGAGTCACACATGTCTACTGCCATAAGTGAATGCCAAAATGGTAACAAAACCATGACCAATTGCATCAAAACCGATGCTCACATATGCATAAAACAACTTCACAGTCTGCTATTTGCAAGTATAAACTGGGACAAGCTGCTCAACTGAGCGTAAAGCGCATACCATATACTCAAGTAGAGAGAAAACTAGCTCAAAACACATCCTACAAGAGAAACTGCCTGCAAAAATATGCAAAAACTTATGAAACGTGTGATTGTCTGTCAGTAGCCACACAAGCATGCGCTAATCCTCACTCCTTCAAGAGAGTGTAAGAACACCAAGTTGTGTCCAAACTGACAAAACCTAACAAAAGTGAGAGTTAACACTCGATCACTATCAAAGTGGGAGTCTAGCTCGACCACTAAACCATCAGAGAGAAAACTGTGGATATGCATAAGGGGAAAATCCGACAGAGTTTCCCTTGGAAACTGAGCAAAAAACTCAAAAAAGTGTCACCAAATCGCATAAAGCCAGACACACAGTGTCTCGGTAAACAGATCCACAAATGGTCTACATGCAATGCCAAAAGCCTAACAAACTAGCTCACTCCTGATTGAGTGGCTCTATGGACGTGTACCTGTCCAAAAAACATCATAAACCCGTGAAACTTGCTACCTGCGAGCTATACCTAGCTCATGTTGTATCCACGTATGCATACATAGCATGAAACTGCACAAAATCGTGCAAAAACTACTCTGTAGTGCTCCACACAAGCTGCACTGAGCAAAACCAATGGGAAACCGGCACACACTACCTCATTGATTGGTAAACACGTTGACCGAAAAGACCTGCCAAGAGTTGAGTATGCTCAAGGAAAAACTCGCTCTAGAATGGGCCGCCGGAGTCGTATGTGTCGGTATGTGCCGTCGAAGCCAAAAACTAGAGAAATTGTCGAAGCCGAAACGTTGTGGAGAGTACGTTAGAGCCAGAGGCCGCTCCACATTGGGGCTAGAGGAGAGTCAATGCCGCTTTTGCTCGATCGTCTCCTGTTGTGTCAAGGTTGGGATGCGGATGTGCCGGGAAAAACCATTGTCGATGCCATCTTCCGCCACCGGGCAGACGTACGCAAAAATGCCGATTGAGGCCACGGGAAAAAGGAGAAATGCCGCCCAAAATAGACAAAAATAGTGTAAAAATCTTATAAAATGGCCTACTTTTCTGAAATTTCCTCTTGAAATAAACAAGGAAAGGTGTCAATATTGTCTTCGAGAACATCTAGCGTGCAGAGTTGCGATTGGTCACATAGTGCCTTGATTTGTGTGTGTGTGAGAGTGTCGTTTAAAAATACTAATTCTCTCTCTCTTTCTCTCACACACAACCACGCACAAATTGACATGAGGTGATGCAACACGCAAGGCAGTGTATAGAAAAAATGTGTCTCAGCTTTTTCAATTTCCAAAATGTAGGTTGAGGGCAAGGGGAAAAGGAGAAATTCCGCCCCAAAATAGAGAAAAATAGTTCAAAAACCGACAAAAACAACGTAATTTTTTAAAATTTCCTCTTGGCAAATTCAAGGAAAGGAATTTTGTATGATTGGTAAAAATGAATTTTCTCGAACAATGAAGCAAGGAACATCAGGCGAGCGACTGAGGACTCAGGCTCGAGCCTCGCACGCCCAGCGCTAATTCGACCTCACGTCCTTCAAGGTGCAGTTATGCGAAAATGTTCCTTGACAGCAATGTTCGGAAAAAATCATTTTTCCAAATACACAAACTTCCTTTCCTTGAATTTTTCAAGAGGAAATTTTGGAAAATTAGGCAATATTTTTTGGGTTTTTGCACTATTTTTCTCTCTTTTGGGGTTGAGAGCATTTTCGAAATTGAAAACGGCATGGTATTAAGTTGAGACACATTTTTCCCTAACATAATTTTTCAAGAGGAAATTTTGGAAAATTAGGCACTATTTTTTGGGTTTTCAGAGTATTTTTCTCTCTTTTGGGGTTGAGAGCATTTTCGAAATTGAAAACGGCATGGTATTAAGTTGAGACACATTTTTCCCTAACACTGCTTGACAGGCTTGACTCTTGAGGCAATGAGGCGTGCTGCGACTCGCGAGTTCACCTGCCTGAGCGAAACGCTACACCATCAGTACATGCACGATGGTTGGACGCCCTGTGCCAATGCGGTCCAACATGCTGTAATGCACCTATCAACTCACTCATCTATCAACGACGACAGTTTCTCTCTCTCTCTCTCTCTCTCAACACACACACACACACACACACACACACTCACTCACTGTACAATGTACACAGAGATATTGGCGTGCACGAAACAGCAGGACTAGTCTTGTGTGGTCGACCTGCATTTACTACAAGGCTCCGTCAGCTCTCATCACGAGGGGCACTGCCATTGTGGGAGGGAGAGAGAGAGAGAGAGAGAGAGCGAGGAGGTCACGCAAGCTTCAAGGCACGAAAGCGAGAACTGTGTGTGTGTCTGTGTGTATATTCAAACATCTTTCCCAAGCCTTCCCTGCTCGTTGCTGCCCAAATCAACCAAGGTCGACTACTCCCAATTTTGATGCCTTTGCTCGCACTTCCCTGTGAATTGGCAGCACTGCCTTGCAAATGCCTCAAAGCGCTTCAATTCCTGTAGAGGCTTGATTTTGGCTTGCAAACCCCAAGCTCGCTTGTTAATGCCCCCTTTGCTCGACCTACTGCTGCTTGCCTCGACGCTCCCTTGCAGCCCCCAATTTCCATGCTTTTTTAAAGATCGAATGCTGCCCCTGTTGAGAACCTGCTACCCTGCTCTCACTGCCCAACTCAAGCCTTGGTAAGACAAGTCCTTCATGCTTGACTGGCTATTTGCTTGATTGCACCACAGAGTTTCCCTTCTCAAGCTTTTTCGAGAGTTTCCAAAACCTTCAAGGCTTCCCCTCCTTGCTCGAGTTCCTTTGTTCCTACTGCAGCCCTGTTTCCTCCAGAGATCTCTTTCCTGCTTGATTCCTAGATTCCTCTCAAATACCTCACACGCCCGAGAGGGGCTGCGTGCGTTGAGAAGCTGAGATCCCCTATGAGCGCTCCGATCCGTGTTGGATCTGCTTCCACCGCCAAGCTCAAGCTTGAGCTTCGAGCTCTGCCATAGCCGATGAGCTTTGTCGCTTTCGGATGGTCATCGAGAAGCGGTTGTGTGCGTGTCGTTCGCTGTCGTAGCTCTGATGCCACTTGTGAGTGCACATGTGCGTGTATGCGTGCGTGCGGGGAAGGGGAGGAGCACAAGAGTATGTGGGTGGAGCAACCCCAGGAGCTAGAGCTAGTGAGTGAGGTGCTCCTAATTCATATATGTATAATGAATAAGGGCATGTACACATGGTGAGCAGGCAGCCGACAGACATTGGACATCTGGCCCAGACAAAAGGCGTAGCGCCTTTACCCCAACATTAACTAGGAGAATGATCAACCAAAACCCGCATCAAAAAAGACGTTAAAATAAACAAGCATTGCGACAAGTATGGGTACCAAAGGCACACCTCAACAAAGCTACCCAACAAAGATAGATGAAGCAATAAATTATTACAATCAAGTTACACAAAGCACAAGGATTTTATGAAGGTAACACTCAAATATGGCTATCCAAAGTAGTAGCTCAACCTGGAACATCCAGGATTAGACACGCAACACAAGGCTCCACCCAAAGGTAAGCAATCACAACCAAGAGCCAACAGAAGACAGTCAAGGGTGATATAGACTCCAGATGGATACCTCTTCTTCTACTATAGAAGCAAGGCTTTTATAATAGTAATAATCAAGTATGGATACCAAAGCCTAATGTCCATCAAGTCCCATAGCAAAAGGGGAAAATGCATAAGATGGTCATACAAAAGACAAAAAACAAGGTGGGTTCCAAGATTGCTAGTGGAATCGCAATCTCAGAGAACCCACAAAAACATACAATCGCTTCTCATGGGAGATAAAACAAAGGCTTCATTAGTCCCTACGACAACCATCAAACCTGTTTCACAAAGTAATATTGACATACGACAAACAAATCACAAGGAGCCAAAGTATGCCAACCTACATGACAAAATGGTGGCATCCAAAGACCAACACAATTAAAGAGGCCTAAATATCAATAACCTATGGGATTGGGTTTCTGGCCTTGCACAAGTACATCCAAGTTGCCATTAAAAACACATGGCATAAGAGTCGCAGTCCGGCAGTTAAGCCACTAAATGAGCGAGGTGTTAGTCCCAAAGCTTCAAGCTCGGGGAGTGCACATATAACACGCATTCAAATGGTATTAAAAAACCCCTTCTATTACATGCTTAAGGGAGTAAAATGACCCCTTTTTGTTAAAAAAAACTTACGAGTTCTTCTCTAAAATCAATTAAAAAAACCCTTCTATTAATATAATCATGTTCAAATTTTAAATTTTTGGCAATTAAAAAATCCATTCATTCGAAATCAAGTGGTAGCTTACATGTCTAAGGGGTGAACCCCGCGAGGCTTCAAATAATATACTATGTGGTCTAAGAGTCTTTGCTATCCTAGGTACTACTCAAGCCGAAAGAGTTGAGCATCTTTACACTGTGTCGCTTATGCTGGTATAGGTGAGCATAAGAGTCAAAGTCTACAAATTTTAAGTCTACTGAAGTAAAGGAGGAAGTCCAAAAGACATTCATGCACAAAGAACAGTGAGGTATGATTGGAGAAGCTTCTACATCATAAAATCCTTCTTGGGAAAGTAGAAGGTAGTGCGACATCCTTTGATGTCACATGTTCCACTTTGTTCCTTGAAGCTCCCATCAACTCCATCTTTCACATTGTATACTTTTGTTTTGATAGATTTCTTGATGCATATAGAATGTTCCATAATTGAAATTTGTATTAGACACTCTTTCTTTGCTTCTTCCAAGCACTCACGTTGCATGAACAGGTACTTCAAGCCCACTACCTCAACTCCAATACGAGTGTATATCAAAGGTACTTTTTTCTCTCTGGATTTTTTTCCTTTGGTCATCCAGGTAGAAGAGTAGGTTAGACTGCTATCTTAGTCTTTTGGCCCAAACATTTGTATTTCCTTGAAAATAGCCTTGAGCAATGATTTACTCATTTGATGCTACACACCCTATCACATGTGGTTGTTGAGGTTGAGCTTGTAATTAGTGTATCCAAATTGGGTATTTGACATTGATGTGCTCTTTGGATATGTATACTTGGTTGATTATTTTCTTCTTCTTATGGAGGCATTGTTGTGATGGAAACTTTGGTTGATAAAATTTTTTCTTTGGTTTCCATTGCAATGTCCATGGTTTGTCGTTTGATGTAGAGGTTGCGTAGGAAGTTTGATGGAGGCACGTTGAAGGAAAAAAGTTGACTTGTGAGGATGATCTACTTCAGTGTTTGCTTTAGCTTTACCTTTTTTTGCTACAACTGGTTGTTTCTTCTCTACACGACTTTGAGATGCTTTTGGGACTATTGATGTTGATGTTGTTGTTGTTGTTGTTGTAGAAGCTTTGTGTTGTTGTCAAAAGAGGATGTTCATCAAACTTTTTGTCTAGACCAGATCCTCTTTGATATGATGGGAGTCGATTATGTAGAAAGTGTCCTTGAACTCTCCAATACTCAAGTTGAGTATGGCTTTTGCCACACCAAAGCTAGGAATTGGCATTTTTAAACTTGTGTACACTGTTTCTTTTAGCTCCTTAATTGGTGGCTTTCCCATTAGAAGATTTCGAAGGTCATTTGGAGGGCCTTCTAAGAAATCCTATTTCTCTCCCTCTAGAAAATTTTATTAAAATGCCTTTGCACTTATTGAGTACGTTTAAAATAACAAGTAGATACTCTCAAAAGTAAACCTAACTTTTTAATGTTCCTTGAAAACGGTCACCTTTTCATTAAATACGAGTGTCTTTTTCACGAGGTCGGCGCCGCTCATTCAATATAGCTTGCATCATCACTGAAATAATAAAAAATCACAAAATTGTCAACTAGTGTCAGGATTCGAAGATTTTGATACCACGAATGCATCCTGAATACCCAAAAACCTAAAAATTGAATATCTACTTCCCCTTTTTCGACACCCAAAGACGGAGAAATTTCCAAATACCCCTAAAAAGGGGTTTTCCACGAATGGCAAAGTTGCACGGCATTCATGAAAACCCCTTTTTAGGGGTTTTTGGCAATTTCTTCTCTCTGGGTGTCAAAAAAGGGCAAGTAGACATTCGTTTTGTAGGTTTTTGGGCGTTCCAAGCGCATTGGCGGTGTCAAATCTTCAAATTTTTGACACTAGTTGATAGTTTTTGTGTTTGTTTTTTTCCATTTAAGTAATGATGCAAGCCATATTGAATGAGCAACATTAAACTCATGAAAAAGACATTCGTATTTAATAAAAACGTGACCGTTTTCAAGGACCGTTTGATCATTGAATGCATGGGTTATACCTTTTTCATATTTTTGTTAATATCAGACTTTTCTTCTACGTAACATTGGCTCTTCTCTCATTGGAGGAGCTCTTTTTTCTCTCTCTACTAAAAGGCCCTCCAAAAGACCTCCAAAATTTCCTAATACATCATAATCCACGTGCCATAAGATATCAGGTTCCTTGTCGCATATGGATCTATCACAGCTGAACATGTGAGTTTGAGTCCTATTTTCCCACATACACTGAGTTTGATCATTGTAGGATACAATTTTTCTTTTATCTTCTCCATGTTATTCTCTTTATCTTGAGTTTATTGAATGTCCGATGTGAAACTTGGAAACACTGTTGCTTTCAATTGCGCTTTTTTTGGAGTCAGCTTCTTCAAAACAGCTTTTGTTGATTCTTCAGGTATGTTAATGATGACATATTTGCGTGTTTTCTTTGCTTTCTTTGTCTATGCTTTTGCACCATGCTTCATGACATTGTTTGTTCACTTATTTTGCTTTCATACTCATAATTTATATTAGTTTCCTTCAATACTTTATCATAAAACAGGGAGTTATGTCATAGTCATCCTCATCACAGCACTTTGTATGCATTATATTGTTTACATACACATCTAGAGTAGCCAGTATTTTCTCCCATCCAAAAGGTTTAAATAATTCTTCAAGAAATGGCTCTTTAATGTAAGCCTCATCCTCTACTGATGTCTCTATGATTCAATCTTCTTTCCTCATGCTCCCAGATTTGGATGCTCCACAAATCCAAATATGTACTTTGTCATGCAGTTGTGCATGTATTTCATTTTCATGGATCGTAGTTGATTCATATTCTTCCACAAGAGTTTAATTGATGTCTTTGTAGCTATGATCCTTGATGTTGACCCTCCTTATGATTATAACTCCAATCTTGCACCATTTTAAGTTGTCTCATGAATGGACATCCCAAAATGATATCAAAGTTGTTGCTCTTTCCAAAATCCACTATTGCAAAGGTATGCTCATATACTCAATTACATGAGGATACTATGATCTATTCTAGTATACCCAAAGGTCTTTCTACAAATCCATATGCAAGTGCAGTTTCATTTGTGTTTTTCTGAGAGCTGGTCTCTCCCATTTTTCCCATATTTCTTTCGTTGTTGTGGCCACCCTAGCCCCACTATCAAGTATAGCAAATGTTTTCACTCCTTTGTGTTCAAGCGGGAAGGTGGTGTTCCCTTTTTCTCCTTCACAATAATCTCCCACCTTGTTTACAGGTATTGGTTTCACTTTTGGTTTCTGTGGTTGAGTTTTACCCATGTTTTGATCTAAGGGGATGTCTTGATGAAGAATTTTCAATCCCTTCTTCTCTAGATATTTTCTCACTTCTCTCCATAGATGTGGTCTAATTTTCAACGTGACTCTGAGAGAGAAAATGTGCATTGTATATGAGAAGACATCAATTCATGAAGGCTTTTGGTATCCATCATTTTTGGTGTGGCTTTCCACTGAGATGGTACCACTCTAACCTCGGAATTTGTTTTGTGTTCTCCTATGTAAATGAAAAAGCCTATAGAGAGTGTGGTTTTCTCTCTTGAGATGCTATAGACCCAACATCTCTGTATAGAGATTGTATATCTTCTTGGAAAAATTCATGTTCCAAGTTGATTTTAGTGATAGGTGTTTACTGCAGTGTGGCACTATCATCTTTTTGTTTTTTTATCATTTCCCATGAAGATTGTGGCCACTGCTCATCCACTTCACGAATTGGCTACATCTCATGAGACTTGGCCTCCTCCGTTGTGTTTGCCACTACCCTCATATCCGATGGCTTTTCGTTTCTCGATATGATTGGTTCATCCATGTTGTTTTCTCCTTGATTCTGCCACACATGCACTACTTGACAACCCGACTAGTACATGGAAACGTCGAATGCAATGCCTCAATGACAATGCACTAAGGAGAGAGGTGTCACTCTCAAGCAAGGAAGCAATTAAGTGGAAAATACCTTAAGTCTTCTGTGTGGTCTAACTAACACTCAAATGGTCGTAGAGGTGTCAAATGAACTCCAAATGACATGAAACTTGAGATTGGGGATCCCTAGGCTATAGGCAATAGGTTTCTAACATCAAAACCTGCAAATGTCAAAGTCGGGTAGGTGAGAAACCGCAATTGTTGCCAACTCTCACCTTAACCAAAAATGACGAATGAGGGGTCATTTGCCTCCTCGTAAGACCTACTTACCTCTATCCATTCTTAGTTTCACTTGAAACACCATCAACAACTCAAAACAAGCAATTAAACACACTAGGCAACCTAGAGTTAAAACCCCTCATTGCATCGCGCACACACTCAAACATAGCACATTGAACATGTACATGATTCCAAGAGCATGAGAAAGCAACACATGAAGTTTCATTAGCAATGATTACCCGTACAAAGAGTAGTGAGTGCGCAAGCGTAGGCGTACTCTTTACTACGTGAGCTAAAAGAGGCCCCTAATAATTACAAATTTTGGCTTATATATACTACTGCTCGTGCTTTCAAACTCCAACAATCCTTTGAATGTCCGTTCTCATAGCAATTCTTGTCACTTTTATATAACACAATACTAAATGCAATTCTTAGAAATCTAAATGCAGTGTAGGCTGATGGTGCTAATGCTCCTCCCCTTGAAGAGCCTTTTCTTCTCTCTCATAGTTCCTTGGAGTGGTCTTTGAGATTGGGTGTTATCCCAATGCCAGTGTCTTGAGTCCTTACATAAGCACAATGTGTATCCTCAATGATGAATGTGTAAACATGCATCACTTTTGTCGTGATTGTGCTCGACTGAAGAAATTTAAACTTTGAACTACAAGGAATGTAGCTAGAATGAGAGAGAAATTTTTCTCTTTATGTGAAGCTCCTCTCCACTAGGGTGAAGCGCCTCTTCACAATAAAGAATCAAGGCTTGGTTGCAAAGATTTTAAGCTTTGAATTACAAAAAATCTAGGGAGAGCATGTGAGAGAAAGGTTCCTTTTGAAGATTTGATAGCTTTGGAAGGCCTTCAAAATTCCACTTGTTGAAGCCTTGGATTCGATTTTGAATAGCCTTGAAGTTTGACGGGCTTGCCTATGAATGCTCAAGGAAGCTCTCCTTTGAAGCTCAATGTGCTAGATATTTTGTACTAGATGTGTTTCCGTGAGCAAAGACACCAGATTTTGAACTGCAGTTGTTGCTTAGTAATGAAGACAGTAGCCTATCATTGCAAATGCCTTGAGTGATTGTCAAAATTTTAGTTACACATGCAAGGTTAAACGAAAGAGTACTCCAAATATTGATGTTGATGAATGCAATTAAGTACAAATTCAATCTTAATCGGTAACTTATGAAGCTGAGTTTATTAAGAGATTCCGATCAAAATCAATTGCACCTTAACCTATGCTCTAATACCACTTGTTGGGATCATCGGTGGGTGCAATTGAGCTCAAGGAGGCTTGAAAAGATAGGCAGCCATAGTTTACACAATACGAGAAAGAGAGAGAGAAGTACAATGCTAGAAAGAAAAGTGAACTCAAATTGCAAGTTAATACATTAGCTTAGGATATATGATATATACATAAAAGCCTTTCCTTATAAGGCCTAAAAGGCTATCAGGCTAAGAGTCCTTGACTTTCTTAAAGGCGTACAAATATCTTGCCACACAAGCACTTATCCCCACATAGGATTTTAAACAACTAAGAGCGGTTTCTCACACCATTTGTCATCATTTAGGCCAAAGGCCACAAACAAATGTAGTTCATCACTTTCTTTAGGGGCCTATGTTAGGGCCTCATTTCTTATGCATTAATTTTCTCAATTTTGGGATTTGGAGGATTCGGATGGTGGTGAACATGTGGGTGCATAGGGTTTAATCCATGTAGGTGCATATTCATCATAGAAGCACATTTTTGGATATATGATTGATGATATCGGTGCTTGGGATGGGCGATCAAGGCCGATAATATGTGCTAAAATGGGTTGTATGTGCCAAATGGCCCATTTAGTGCATAGTATGGATCGGGACCGCTCAAACCATATCGGATGGCTATAGGAATTTGCAAGGGTGGGGATGACTCTCATTCCCCCACTTGTATAAATTTGCACATCCATCCAAACTGATGTGGGCGATCAAGGCCCATACTATGCGCTAAAATGGACTGTATGACTCATATGGCCCATTTTAGCGTATAGTATGGGTCAAGACCGCCCAAACAATATTGGATGGTTGTGAAAAATTGTACGGATGGGATTGAGTACTACTATTCCACTGGTACAAAGTTGCACATTCATCCGATATGGTATGGGCGGTCAAGTCCCATATTAGGTGCTAAAATGGGTTGTATGAGCCATATATTCCATTTTAGTACATAGTATGTACTTTAACTGCCCATATCATATCGGATAGTCATTAGGAGACACTTGGACTCAATTTTGGGCCCTGTAAGAAACACCAACTCAGCATAGAGAGAGGTAATTATAAAAAATGCAAAAGTTTCTTTTTGGAATTCTATTTCTCATAGTACATACGTAAAAGTTTGCTCAATCACTTAAATGTATGCTCATACAAAATGCTTTTCGAGAGCCCAACTTAAGTGTACACAAAAATCCATGTCTGTGAATCTTAATGAGTGATGTGTTGTGTGATGAGAGAAAACACATAATAGTTGTTTTCAAAATACAAAAATAATACCACGGATGCATCCGGAACGTCCAAAAATCTTAGGATAGCTCTTTAAAATCTTAGGATAGCTCTTTAAAACACTGAAATCTGACGCTGTGAGGAGCGGGATGGAAACACACACAATGCCTCTATAATCACCCAACACACACTCTTGAGATGATACACACACACACTATGGGACACCACTTGGCTTACACAACCCACCTGGCCGAGACAGGAAACACACTGATGGAGTGAGAGGAGAGAGACTATCCATTTGCCCACTCAACACAGAGACACGCACACACACACACACACACCCAAAAAACTCAGCTCAAAAGAAGAGAATTTCTGATGTTTAGATACAATTGAGCTTGGGCCAACACCAATGCGGCAACTAGCTTACACAATATGGATGAAATATGACAGATACAATCACAAATTGGAACAGAGGCTTCGCTCACAAAGGAGAAACTTACACAGCCAGAACAGCAGGAAAAAGTGAGGAATTTGGAAAAATGGACAGCACCATCGCGTGCGGAACAGCCCAAAACCCCAGTCTACAATATCAAAGTGCTCAAATCCGACCTCGGATGAGTAGTTTATTGCCAAAACAGGCTCCAAAAACAGCAAAAACTCAGTTGCGGTTGTTCCTCCTCTTCTCTCCATGTTTTGCTGGTCTTTTTCTTAGGTTTTTCAGTGTCCAAACTTCACTTTATCCCTTGGTCACCTTTGGCCTTTTAGTTGACCTCAAACGAACCCAGAACAGGCCAAAAACTGGCCACACAGTGCATTTTTGTTACCTTTTTGCATCATCCGCACATCTAGCACTCAGCTTTTTCCAATAATGCATCCCGCAATCACATGAAGTGGCCCCCAAATATAGTCCTCATGATAACCTTTTTGCATAAATGTCACAAGAAAACACCCACGTTGTGTCCGTACTTATCCACTTGCAAGTCTTGGCCCCATTCAACCTCCTGACGCCACTAGATGCCATATGACGCACCTGCTTACCTCAAGTCGTCGACCCGCAGATAGCTTCCTCGAGAAGTTTTCCGTGCTACCAACTCCTCATTATTATAGAAAAAACACATTGATACTGGTGATGATGAAAATTGATGCACTATGTACATGATGTCCTACCTGTACACATGTGGGCCCCACGTAACCACCTGGCTCTGAAAAATGGAAAATTCTTTATTTGATGCACCATGCATGGGTATGTACATCTGCGCAATCACTTCTTCCAAAAAACTCCTAACATAATTTGCCCATCCCCTAGCCTGCTAGATCATTCACGATCAGCAGCAGCAAAAAGAGATATGAGACTCGCCACGTCACAGGTCTCCTCATCCCTCACATACATTACTTGTTCTGCAGACAGCTCATCTTGCTCCACCATCATCAATCTAGCATGATACAATTTAAGACGCAATCCATTTACCCTTGACTTATGTAAAATCCCATCCAGGTTAGCCAACTGATATGTACCATTTGGAAAACACTCCACTACCTTGAAAGGGCCTTCCCACTTAATTTGAAACTTCTTTTGGAAGGTGTTGTCCGGCTTACTGTTGTAGCGCAAAACCAATTCATGGTTCTTGATACCCTTACTTTTGACCTTTTCATTTATCTTTGCCAAAGCCTTATCCTGCATCTGCCCATAATGTTCCAATGCACTCATCCTATCCAGTTGAACCTCTTGTAACTGTAAGAGCCTCTCTTTGAATGCATCACTAGGTGGCCCAAGCAGCTTCTCTAGCATCTTGACCGTAGGCAACTCTAATTCCACAGGCAATATTGCTTCCTTTCCATATACCAAATGAAATGGAGTAAACCCTGTACATGTCTTCACCGAAGTACAACAATTCCAAATCCCAATTCTTTCCTTGGTGCTCTGTCACTTTGGAAAGAATTTGTACCAACTCACCATTGAATCTTTCATTCAATCCATTACACTGCGGGTAATAAGGAGTGGTGTGTTGGTGCCTAATCTTCATTTTTGCGCATAAAAAGTCTAGTTGTTTAGCTCTAAATCCTGGCCCCTTATCTGAAAGTAGCTCCAATGGCACCCAAAACTTGCAACAAATTTCATCATACACAAATTTTGCCACATCCTTTGCGGTGATTTGTTTTACTGCTATAGCCTCTGCCCATCTAGAGATATAGTCCACTGCAGTCAAAATATAGCTTTTTCCCTTGCTTGTGATAGGTAACGAGCCTATTGCATCAATCCCCCACTTTTCAAACACATCAAACGCCATAATGGTTTTTTGTAGCTCTGGCTTCAACACTCTCTTCCCAAATGCTTGACACCTATTTCAAGACCTACACCAATGGTGAACATCCTTGTGCAAACTAGGCCATACATACCCCTCTTGCAAGATCTTATGCAAGGTGATCTTTAGAGCAAAATGGCCACCACATGTGCCTTCATGATTCTCTTCCAACACTCTATAAAGCTCCTCCCACCAAGGTACACGTCTCAACATGAGATCAGCCCCTTTCATGTATAAGACATCACCAATCAATTTGTACCTGGATGCTCTATGCACAAAACCATACTTCTTAAACTTGTGAAGTCCTTCGGAATGATTCCTGTTAGCAAACACTCCTCTTCTTGAGCCAAAATCAACACAAATAGCTCCCCAATCATGCTTTGAGCTGCTTCACGTGCCTCTCCATTTAGAGCATGTTCAATGTGTCTAATGCTCCATGCTTCGAACTTTTTAACAGGCCTTTAATTCTGAAACACATATCCTTCAATGAGGTGTTCTTGCTCTTCCACACACCCAGCACTTGCTTCACAACTAACAAGGCATCACCTTTTATGCTCAACCTTCTAATCCCATGCTTCAAAAAAATGTATAATCCAGCTTCCAATGTAGCATATTCAGCCTCATGTTACTATGAGCATCCAATTTGAACCCTCTCTTGCATACTAACTCCCCCTCTGGATCGTAGAGTGCTATACCTCCTGAAGCCGCATCATGGCTCTTCTTGTATGAGCCATCAAAGAACAAAACATGTGCATTGCTGATCTGTGGCACTTCTTCGACTACCTTTCTCATCGCCTCCTCCTTAACAATAAGGGGATTCTCCTTGTAGGTCAACAAATCGGCTAGGGTAGCTATTGTACTGTCTTCCACTAGAAAAGAGAACTCAAACTCTTGCAGCTCAATTACCCATTTCTTGACCACATTTGACATGTTAATGCCATTGATTAATTGTGGAAAAAAAGCATAGCTCGTTAAGATAACAAAAGGTCGTGGTAGCAAGTAATGACAAAATCGTCGACAAGCAAATATTACATTGGCCATCACTAACTCTGCTTCTGACAATTTTCTTTATGCTACCAACTTCACTCGGCTTGCACAATACATTGGCCTCATATAATGGCTGCCCTTTCCCTTTTGCAATAACATGGCTCCAATGGCATCATCCCCTACTGATGGATTTACATAAAACTCTTTCTCCCAATCAGGAGCCTGCATGGCTGACAGCCCCCCTAACACTTCTTTCACCTCTTGAAACACTTCTTCACACTTGTCATCCCATTGCAATGGATCATGCTTTGCCACTTGTTGTAATGGATAAAGAAGCTGTGAAGAAAATGGAATAAACCATGCCATGTACTTTACTTTGTGTATAAAGGTTGCCAATTGCTTTGTACTTGTAGCTGATGGAAGAAGAATAATAGACTTAACCTTGTCTGGATCAGCCTCAATGCCATTTTTTGACACCATATGGCCCAATAACTTCACCCTTGGCTGTGCTAGATGACATTTCTTTGGATTTAGTTGTCCTCCACATTCATCATATCGAGCCAATACCATCTGCAGCTTCTCATGGTGTTCAGCCCTACTGCTGTAGACACAGAAGTCATCCATAAAAGTTTTAACACAACTACCAATGAATGGTGCCAATACCCAATTTGCTCTCTCTTGATAGAAAGATGGTCCATTTGACAACCCAAATGGCAATACCGTGTAGCAATAACAGCCCCATGGCGTAATGAAAGTTGTCTTTGTTCGGTCTTTAAGATCAATCTTCAATTGAAAATAGCCTGAAAAACCATCACACACACTGTACCTCTCATAACCTACCACTGAATCCAAGATCTAATCGATGAATGGGAGAGGATATGGGTTCTTCTTAGTGGCTGCATTTAAGGGTTTAAATCTACACAAATCCTCCACTTTCCATCCTTCTTTGGGCTAACTACTACTGGACTCACCCATTCTGTAGTGTCCACTGGGACTATGAACCCTATCTTCAATAACTTGTCCACCTCTTCCCGCAAGGCTTCCATTTGCTCTTGACCCATCCTTCTTAGCCTTTGCCGCACTAGCTTAGCACCTTCTTTCAGTTCTATATGCATCTCTTTGCCCTTGAACCCTCTAGTCTCTTCATATGAAGTAATGAACAAATCAGGAAAACCAGCCAGCATGTGCAAATATATCTCCTTCTCCATAGCTGAGAGGTCTCCACTGATCATTTGTGTCATCAATTCCTGCTTCTTTGAAAATTCAACCTTGGTTTGCATCAGCCCTTCAATCACTTCATAAGGCCCTTCACTTTCATCTTCAATCTCATTTGCAAATGCAACTAAACCAGACTCTTGGATTTCTTTGTCCATCAAAAGAAATGCAACATCAACATCCTCCTCGGTGCTACTAGTACTATCATTGTCCTCGTCAGACACTGTGGAATAGTCCTCATCACTAGACTCATCCTCATCTTCATAAAGCTCCTCCAATACTTTCCTTGTGTCCATATTATATAGCTTCTTGGCACATGTCTTTCCATAGAGGCTAATCGTGCCACATCGCCAATCTTGAACAGCTCCCACTGCACGTAACCATGGTCTGCCCAGTATAATAGGATATGCTCCCACCCCGCTTGCATCACATGAAAATCAACCACTACCTTTGTATCATACACCTCCACTTCTAAGGTCTTTACAACACCCAAACATTTTACTTTCTAATGGTTTGCCAATCTGATCCAAAAGCCTGACACCCTAGTCACTGTAAGACCCATCTTCTCAACACATGAGTGTGTTATGACACATAATTGGGCTCCACCATCCACATAACCTTGTCCCAAATTTTTTCTTTTGTGCCACACATCTACTATTGGGTAAATGTCTGGTAGCTCGTCCATTGCCAACACCTTTACTGAACCTCTCTCTGGCTCTTTCTCCATTGGGTTAACCATCCTCTTCCACTGACTCAATCCTCAGAAACTTCAATGGAGCTCAACTTTAGATAAGGACAAACACATGAACATCAAATGAGTTTTCATAGTTAATCATCGGAATTACAAAGGCAAAGGAAATTTCAGTATCTCTCTTAATCTTCTTGGCCCAAACATAAAGACTATGCACTGCTGGAAAAAAATCTTCCTGGACACATGAACATTTATTTGGATTCTTTGTGTTAAATGAAAAGGAGTGAATTGAGGTCCGTTTTGATCATCCATTAAAGCCAACCATGCAGCTCCCAAGAAGGCACACTTGACTTATCCTCTAATTTTGCCAGAAGTTCAGCAACATAACAGCATAAATGGCTCAAAAGACCAAAAAACCAGCCATCACAACTTGGAAAAATTCTGGCAGAGTTTCCCCAGAAGTAGAGCAGTAAGAACCCAAAATATAGACTGTATATGTATGCATAACCTACCAACAATAGAACTCGAGCATCAAGTAGGAATCACTAGTACATAGCCTATGGCGAGGTCACGAAAAGGGTTCTCCAGCCACCTGTATCACCGAAAGGATCTCACATTTGAGAATCCCCCAGGTCAATGAAACCTCACGCTATCGACCCTCTCACGAAAGCTTATGTAAATCTCATATAGTCAAGTCTCAGAAATGACTATCTTCCAGACCAAGTCTCAGAAATTGCTAGGACTGCCAAATAAAACCAAGTATGGCTCCACAAAGGCGTACAATGGCAGTTTCCACAAGTAATGTACAATACCAACAGACAATGCTCTCAAATAGGTGCTAAATGATGCATACCCACGGAAACTGCAAGTGACTTCCACTTGCTAGTATATCACTCTACTCCAACTACCTGTACCTATGTGAAACACCTGTACTTGTAACTTGTAACCTGTAATCTGTAATCCTGAAGCTGAAGGTACAGGTAGAGGAGAATTTCTGATCTTTAGATACAATTGAGCTTGGGCCAACACCAATGGGGCAACTAGCTCACACAATATGGATGAAATATGCCAGATACAATCACAAACTGGAACAAAGGCTTTGCTCAAAGGAGAAACTTACACAGCCAAAATAGCAGGAAAATTTGAGAATTTCGGCAAAATAGACAGCGCCATCTCATCCGGGAATGGCCCAAAATCCCCGTATACAATATCAAAGTGCTCAAATCCGACCTCGGATGAGCAGTTTATGGCCAAAATAGGCTCCAAAAATTATCACAAGAAAACACCTACGTTGTGTCCGTACTTATCCATGTGCAAGTCTTGACCCCATTCGACCTCCTGACGCCACTAGATGCCATCTGACACACGTGCTTACCTCATGTCTTTGACCTCGAGAAGTTTTACGCGCTACCAAGTCCTCATTATTATAGAAAAAACACACTAATACTGGTGATGATGAAAATCGATGCACTATGTACGTGATGTCCTACCTGTACACATGTGGGCCCGACATAACCACCTGGCTCTGGAAAATGGGTAATTCTTTATTCGATGCACCATGCATGGGTATGTATATATGCGCAATCACTTCTTCCAAAAAACTCCTAACAACGTTTGTAGCTCAAGATATAGCATTTTTGAGCTTAGGGCCTCATGAGGTCACTACCAACCGAATAGAGGCCCTTGAGGGGTCTCAAGGGCCTCTATTCGCTTGGTAGTGACCTCATGAGGCCCTAAGCTTAAAAATGCTATATCTTGAGCTACAGACGTTAGATTTCAGCGCTTTAAAGAGCTATCCTAAGGTTTTGGACGTTTCGGATGCATCCATGGGCTTAAAAAATGCGATATTTTAATCCTAGGGCCTCATGAGGTCAGAACCAAGTGAATAGAGGTCCCAAAGAGCCCTCAACGGCCTCTATTCGCTTGTTCTAACTCCTTCATAGTCTTAAATAGTACCTATCAATCATTATCAAGTACGATATGCTCGAATTTAAATTGCGAGTACTGCGTAAAAAGGTAATTGATACTTGTCTGAGATGCACAAGTACAAGTACTTCACTTTATAGGATAGTAACAGCGAGTCACAAAAAGGCGTTCGACGCTTGTGCAAGATGTCATTATCAAGCGCCTTACGTTTCTGATGATAGTGACAATTTCACCAAAATGAATGGACATTTTCAAAATGAGAAAAAATGTTTTTTTAACCTAACGTTAGCCTTCTTCCAATTGGCTAAGGAGCTCACTAGAGCTAAAAGGCTCGAAAATGAGTCCATTTCTTTCCTAACATGTGTAACATTACAAGGCCCTGAACTAATGGTTCTCACCCCCACCCATGAAAAGTCTTGTGGCTGGTTTGCGTGGTCCTGAACCATGCTATGTGCTAAAATGGACCGCTGTCGAGCAATTTGCGGTCTTGCCAGGAAAGCACCGGGCTTATGGCTGTGAGAGTTTGTGAGAGAACTCAACAAAAACTATATGAAGGAGTTAAACCATGGATGCCATGAAGACTAGGGTTTGAAAAGAAGTGCAATCAAAGAAGACTCACTCTTTCTCTCTTGCACTCACACACACACAAAGAAAGAACGCAAAAGAGAATGTCAAAACAATACGAAGATGAAAACATCAAGGCTATGGTCATATCGTATCATGGGTAATATGAAAGGGTTAATGGATGAGTTAATGGCATTCAATCTTGGTTGACCAAATAGGCTACGAATTGTTCTTTGGAATTGTAGTTTTGTGCTTACCATAATATATATATTTTGCCTAGTGATTGGGATTAATTGTGTGTACAAATCCTCTTGGTTCATAGCAAGATAACTACGCTTACATCAAAAGAAAAATTATAGTCTATGAGAGGTAGTATGATGGGATCCGGTGATAGAAGTATTTCATTGAGCCTTTCAGGGCCGAAGAGAAACACTATACGTTGTTGAAAGTGTATTTTACGGCTAATCCATATGTTAATTCTAATAGATCGTACAGAGTGAAAGCGATAGAAATGATCATCATGTGGGTTATTCATCTAGGATAGTATGTGAGAAATGTAGATACGAGAGAAGTGAAGAGATGAGAAGTTTCCCTCCCAAGCCCTATTCTTGCCCGTAGGCAATAAGGATACTGCGGGGAGAGATGTACCTGTAGCAAAGAGAACCTAGAGAGGATGAATTACTAAGAATGAGAGAGATAGGTTTGGTTAAGGAGATGAGATTAGATACATATATATATGTTGGATTAGAGATGAAAATGAAAACAACAAGAAATCAAGAAAACATCAATGTAGAACACATCTTACTTGAAACCCTTCGGCACCATTATTGATGGGAGAGAGAAGAAGAGGGGAGAATTCAACGTTGATTGATACGCCAAGTACAACACCTTCTTTGATTAGAGTTGATCCTCCAAGGATGGCGTACAAGAATGGCTAGTTTTCCTCTAGGAGAAAGTGTAGGCTTGGGCTTATGTTAATGGGGCTAAGTACAATTAGGCATTACTACTCACTCCCTCAAGAATTTCTCTCATCAATGGCTTGAATGCTTGAGTTCCTTCCAAGTAAGAAGAGGTCCCCTTTTATAGGTGAAGGGAACCCACAAGGGTTTACACAAGAAGAGAGGAGCCATTGTGAACAGGAATTGGAAAAGTTGGAAATGAGATGTCCCTGCATGATGTGGGCAGGCTGGGGTCCAGTATTTTGATCATATCTCCTCAACCGTAGCTCCAAATAAAAAAGTAAAAATATGGGCAGAAACTTCAGCTCATTAGCTACGATTTTCATTTTAAAATCATTCTCCAATTCGGATTGGAACCTTGTGTAAAAAATTCATCAAAATAGGGTCCATTTATGGCAGCAAAAGTCTTCATGTGGTCTCCTTAGCCTTGACTTTCATTTAATTCCAAAGGACACCTCATGCCATATGAAAGCATGACATTGCTCCTTGACAAAGTTTTGTAATCATGCTTGCAATAATGCATTAAAATAAGTGTATCTTTGAAATCATGCCACCTAGTGTCCCACTAGGATTTGATTCTCTCCTAGTAGCTATTTAAAAAGAAATATAAGAAAAGTATAAAAAATACATAGAATATATATATATTGGAGTTTACCCTAGATATAGGATCTAGCTAGGGTGTGAGATGATAATGAAATAGTAGAAATAAAGAATCAATGCTTTTTGCCCCAAGTTAAAGAGGCGGAGCTATTGACACTTTTCCCATAGTATTTTTTTGATGGTAAAGTAAGAATACATTACCCTTGAGATAAATAATAAGATGAGATAGAAAGCTTATTTTTATACTTACATATGCATATGTACATTATAGGAAATATAATTATGTATCTAAAAAAAATACAAGATAGATTTTGTAGCATGCGTTCCCACTATGTACGTGTCACAGCACGACATCCACCCCCTCTAAACCTGCACATCCTCCAGTATGTGCCACATTGTCTCTTTGTAAGATTAGACCTCTTGTACATCTTCCTTGTCTTCTTCTTCACTGGATGATTCCAGGGCTTCATGTTCACTTTGATCTTCACCTGTGTTTTTCTCTTCTTCCTCATCCATATCTTCTAGATCATTGTCTCCTCTTCTCTTAAACATTTTAATCCTTTTTCCTGCAATGGGGATCTTTACTTCTGTACCATCTAGTTCACACAAGCTGTAAGTAGCATTTTCATGCACATGCTTTACAACATACAGTCCAAACCATCTCTTTGAGAACTTACGCATGACTGTATGCTGGTTATCAAGGCTACTATCATACACTAAAACCCAGTCACCTTTGTCAATTGCTTTGCTCCTGAGTCGATGTCGCTTATCAAAATAGTCCTTGTTTTTCAACCTTGCATTTTTGAGTCGTTCTTTTGCAGCTTCAATGTCTCCAGGTCTTCTCTCTAGCTTCCTTATACGCAGTGCAAGAAGATCTTCCCTACTAAGCCCCTCTTGCCAAGGTAGTACATTCCATGTAGGAATTGTATCTTCAATCGGCATCACTGGCTTTTGACCATACATTAGCTCCGCAGGCATGTAGCCAGTTACTGAGCTATGTGTTGTACGATCAGCCCATAAAGCATATGGTAACAGTTTTGGCCACTCACCAATTCTTCCTTCGCAAGCCTTGGCCAAAGCTTTGATGATAGGAGGATGCCCTCTTTCACTCTTTCCATTGCCTTCAGGGTTGTAAGCTGTAGTAAGAGAAAGCTTGATCCCTAATCTAGAAAAGAACTCCCTTGCTTCTTCGGCATCCAGTTCACCTCGATCTGCAGTGATTTTTCCCACACAACCATAACGGCAAATCACCTCATCAAGAGGGAATTTGCACACAGCTTCTGTGGTCTTAGCTCTTAATGCTCTTCCTTCAACCTGGTTAGTTAGATCCTCTTGTGCAAGAACCAAGTATCTCATCTGCCAGAGTCCTAAAGGCATCGTGATTAGATCCACAACCCATTTATAGTGCATGGCTAGTGGATATGTAGGGTGCAATCCATCACGATGTCGAACATTTGAATACATTTGACAAGTTACACATGACTTTACAAACTGAGATACATCTTTATACATACCCTTCCACCAGTATTTTTCTTTCAACTTGGAGAAGGTTGCCCACACACCCCTGTGTCCAGCCCATAGACTCTCATGAAACTCTTGCATGAGCTTTACTTGAGTCTCTTTTTTACATATAACCCGTTGTGGTGTAGCACCCTTTTGTTTAGGATGCTTCCACAAGTAACCATCCCTTAAAAAGTACCCATATGCTTTCCTGCGTATTCTCTTGAATTCTTGTTCAGACCAATCATCCTGTTTTGTTAGAGTACTCAAGTACCTTCCAATAGAAAGCCAATCACCTTCATAAAGATCTTTCAAGAACAATTCAAGTGAATTAGTCATGCAGACATTGTTACCTTTGACATGAGAGATAGAATAGAATTTTGTGCCTACATCATCTCCCTCATCAATCATTTGTGACTCATCTTCATACCTTGCCCTTGATAGCATATCTGCCACTGTATTGTCTTTACCTGCAATGTGCTTAAACTCGGGATTTAAGGACTTAATGTAGGCAATCCACCGCAACATAGCAATGTCTGGTGTTGATCAGCTTGTAATCATCCCAAGAAGTGGTAGACAATCTGTTTCTACAACCACACATGCACCAATTAGGTACTCTTTCCCACTTTTCAAGGCTGTAACCATACCCCATAACTCTCTCTTTATCTGTGGATAGTTTCTTTGGCGAGCACTTAGTACCTTTGCTCCAAATCTTACCACATACCTGTGTCCTTCTTTGTCATCTTGCCCTATTGCCCATCCAATCCCTGTAGGACTGGTATCTACTGTCACAATCACTGGCCTTTGACACTCATAGTCTACCTTTCTTAAAGTCGTTGCTGACTGGAGTAACTCCTTTAGCTTTTTCATGGATTTTACATGTGCTTCTGTCCATTTAAACTTTTGATTCTTTCTAAGCAGCTGATAAAGAGGATCAGCTACATGTGCATAATGTGGAATCCAAATAACATAGAAGACACATGCTCCCAGAAACCTTCTAACCTCAGTGATGCTAGTGCATGTTTCTTTCATTCTTTGGATGGCATCTACCTTTGATGGACAAGGTTTCCTACCATATGGCCCGCACATGTGCCCCACAATGAGCACTTCTTTGACACCAAACATAGACTTTTTCCCTGACAATGTAAGATTCACTTCTTCCAACCTAGACAAAATTTTATCACAATCATTTATGTGATTTACCACAAACCTGCGACATCCCTTGAGATCCAAAGCTTCATCTTTGTCATTTTCTTCACATCCTTTGATAGGCAAATCATCAATGAAAGGCATTGTGATTTGAGGAATAAAGTCACGTAAGACCTTATTCATCCCATTCATCATATGTGCAACCGAGTTGGTTGCTCCCTGTGGCAAGGTACACATCCTTACCAAACCCAAAGGTGTCCTCATGGTTGTCAAGTCTCTGCTTTCGATTGCAAGCTGAAATTGATCATACCCTGAGTAGAGATCCCCCATTGAGTAGATTGCCCTCCCTGCAAACGCCTCTGCAAATTCATCCACAATTGGACCTGTTCCTACATTTCTAATTGTAACCTTGTTCACTGGTTGCATATCTTGGATGAAGCGTAGAGAACCATTCTTCTTTGGAACTGTGAACCACCTGTTTGAGTATGGAGCACAAGAAGGCTCCAAGATTCCCATTTTGATTTTCTCATTCAGTAGCTCTACTAACTTTGGCAAATGAGCCTTTGGAACCGGAATAGGCCGCAGATTCCAAGGCACATGAGGTATTGTGAAAATTACCATAGGAGCTACAATATAAGGATCAACACATCCTATCTCATGTGGCTCAAATGCAAAAGCCTTACCATGCTTTGAAAGCATTTCTTTGAAGCACTTTGTCTCCTCCTGTGTTAGAAACTCCTCGCAACCAATCTGCAACTCTTGAAAAGACTCCTTTGTGAAGGTATGCCCGATCTTTTTAGGATTCCGCAAACTTGGTTGTAAAGAAGCCTGTTCAATCTTTTCCCTGTTGTTGGGTGGTAAGGGTGAAGCTACTGGTTTCACCTTCTTTGCTACACTCTTGTATTTAGTTTCAACATGGACTTCTGGGCCTACTGTTTGGCTTTCTTTAAAGGCTTCTATTACTTCATACATTTCCATAGAGCAAACTTCCACAACTTCATTTTCAAGATGCAAACTAGACCTCATTATAGTATCAAGCTCACCCATAGTATCTACAAAAGAAACTTGTTCACACAAACCCAAAACATTTTCAGTAGGCTCTAGCAACCCACTCTTTTTCATGCACATTTGTACATTATGCACATATTGCTTATCACATCTCTTCAAATCTTCAAGTTTTGTAAAACATACTGATCCATTCTTTGTTACCAAGGAGCTCTTTGAAAATGCTTCACCTATTTTTGGATCAGGCGAGACCCTTTTTCTTTCTGTACCACTGCAATCCCGCTTTACAATGGTACTTGGCCAAAACCCATCATTTCTCTATGATCATGAAACTCTTTGCTCACCTTTGGTAGAGGATGTTCTCTGAGGTTGTCACGATTTCTTTCATGGTTTACACAAACTGTGAGAAATTGGACAGCACGTTTACCATCTTTGCTACGTATCCTAGCATATGCTGAACCATCGTCCATTACCTTTGTTTCCATTCGAACTCCCACAATGTAGGGCTGTCCAAGGATGAGATGATATGAAGATGTATCCTGTACAAAGAAGTTTTGGTCAATCTTTACATCACCTATTGTCACCTGCACACCTGGACATGCTGCATACAATTCACCGGATGAATTGTTTGCCACTTTTACCATCCAACCATGATCTGTGTCCATTGGCCATTTGCACTTGTTGTAGAGACTCTTTGACATTATGTTTATTTCTGAACCATGGTCAATCAAGGCAACAAATGGCTCTTCAAGATCACCTACCTTGACCAAAGTTTCTGTAGTAGCCCTTGCCCAATGACTTCGTGAATAGTAACTCCTAGGAATATCTTCAACTTCTTCATCATCATTTGAGAAATGCACTTGCTTCACTCTCCCACTAGATTGGTAGCATCCTACCACAGCTCCATCATTCTCCTTATTTTGCAGTTGCATCCCTTGTGTCTTTGAGGTTTCCCCTTCAACCTGTGGACGAGAAACCTCAGCAAGGGTTTGCCTCTTTCTCTTGATGATGTCAATGATCTCCTCATGGAATTCACGCTTTGCAATGCCAAGAACTTCTCCCAAAGTAAACTCAATCTTGCTATTCAAGATCCTTTCCTCCAAGACTTTCTTTAAATCTGTAGCAACCTCAATATCAGATTGTAGTTTATAAGTTGGGCCTTTTGTCTTACCTTTCGTTGGCTCTTTCTTCTTTCCTGTTGTAGACTCCTCCATGAGTACTTCAGGTGGAGATGCTCCTTGTGTTGAGGGTGTTTGAGAAGGCATTGAGTCGCTTCTTCCCCCACTTCTAGAAGCTCTTTTTGATGGTCCTTCATCAGCATTCTCACGTCTGCGCTTCTCTTCTACAATTGCCTCATTTTGTTGGCATTTTGTAATGTAGGCATGCACTGACAATGAGTCCACTGGATCATTCCATCCCGTTTCTAGACGTATGCAATCACCTGCTTCATGTAGAATCTCTTTTGTAAGCTTTCCCTTTTTAGCTAATTGCATGACATTTGGCCAAATTTGACCATGATGGTCACTCACCTCTTCATCACAAAAATGTTCAATTTTTACTCCATAAGTAGCTGCCTCAACTGAAGAGGTGGCATGCTTGGTTGCCATATCTTCAACTAAGGTTTGCATTCCCCCCTTCCCAAAGTTAGTTCTCAAGGGTAGACCTGTCTCTCTTAAGTGGATTTTACCATCCTTAAAAAAGACAACATCTTTTGACAAAGCATCACTAAAATCATCACAATCCCTTCTTACATGGTTTGTACTATCACACCAAATACATCTATTAACAAACCCTTCTTTGGGCTGTTGTCTTTGCCTAGGAAGTGGCCCTGATGGTTGGCCTTTTTCTTCAAGCTTTGCAAACATCACCTTCAAGTCACGCATTCCCTTCACAAGCTCATCTAGCATGGACTCATCAAACTTAGGAGCGATAAAAGTAGGCTTTACCATTTTGTCAGAAGTTGAGGTGGAAGGACTTGTAGTGTTTACTACCATCTTGTCCCTTCTTCTTTGTCGTTTGGCAAGCAGTGAGACAGCACCTTCAACCTCATTCCAGTCGGTCTTTAGTCCTTGCTCAGCATCTTTATCTTCAAGAAGAAGCTCCAAATTTTCTTGAAACTCTTTACCTGCAGCTTGTAAGAAAAGATCTGTCTTCTCTGCATCTAGTGTGGCCCTTTCTGTCCTAGTGAGTTGTGCATAGCGCCGCTCAAATTCCCTAAGTAGCTCTGTTATTGATAGTCCTTGCTTTGGCTTGACTACCCATTCTAAGAATGTCCTTTTGGTCACTCTCTCCGAGTCCTCCATGAAATATTCCTCCTTTAAAGCTACTTTGAGTTCTTCCCAATTTCTCCCATGCCCATCTTTAATTGCTCTAACATGCTCCCTAATTTCTGGAGCAACAACTAGCTCAAAGATTTGAATCATCTCACCTTCTGACACGCGATGCAGCTCCATCTCCTTCACATACTCGCGTAAGTACTTGGTTACATCTTTGCCATTGAACTGATCCATTCTGTTGACGACCGCTTGTATGGCCTTTGTTGCTGAAATCTCCCTTCTTTCAGTAGCATGTTGTTGTTGCATGAACATTGCAAATGCTCGAAACATTTGCATTGTTGCTGGGTCAAAATGCATACCCTCTTGCTCAACATGATCACCCATGGTTACCCACAAACTCTCACCCTAGCAGTTTCACGTCGGGTTCACCAAAAATATGTCGAGAAATTTGCGGTCTTGCCAGGAAAGCACCGGGCTTATGGCTGTGAGAGTTTGTGAGAGAACTCAACAAAAACTATATGAAGGAGTTAAACCATGGATGCCATGAAGACTAGGGTTTGAAAAGAAGTGCAATCAAAGAAGACTCACTCTTTCTCTCTTGCACTCACACACACACAAAGAAAGAACGCAAAAGAGAATGTCAAAGCAATACGAAGATGAAAACATCAAGGCTATGGTCATATCGTATCATGGGTAATATGAAAGGGTTAATGGATGAGTTAATGGCATTCAATCTTGGTTGACCAAATAGGCTACGAATTGTTCTTTGGAATTGTAGTTTTGTGCTTACCATAATATATATATTTTGCCTAGTGATTGGGATTAATTGTGTGTACAAATCCTCTTGGTTCATAGCAAGATAACTACGCTTACATCAAAAGAAAAATTATAGTCTATGAGAGGTAGTATGATGGGATCCGGTGATAGAAGTATTTCATTGAGCCTTTCAGGGCCGAAGAGAAACACTATACGTTGTTGAAAGTGTATTTTACGGCTAATCCATATGTTAATTCTAATAGATCGTACAGAGTGAAAGCGATAGAAATGATCATCATGTGGGTTATTCATCTATGATAGTATGTGAGAAATGTAGATACGAGAGAAGTGAAGAGATGAGAAGTTTCCCTCCCAAGCCCTATTCTTGCCCGTAGGCAATAAGGATACTGCGGGGAGAGATGTACCTGTAGCAAAGAGAACCTAGAGAGGATGAATTACTAAGAATGAGAGAGATAGGTTTGGTTAAGGAGATGAGATTAGATACATATATATATGTTGGATTAGAGATGAAAATGAAAACAACAAGAAATCAAGAAAACATCAATGTAGAACACATCTTACTTGAAACCCTTCGGCACCATTATTGATGGGAGAGAGAAGAAGAGGGGAGAATTCAACGTTGATTGATACGCCAAGTACAACACCTTCTTTGATTAGAGTTGATCCTCCAAGGATGGCGTACAAGAATGGCTAGTTTTCCTCTAGGAGAAAGTGTAGGCTTGGGCTTATGTTAATGGGGCTAAGTACAATTAGGCATTACTACTCACTCCCTCAAGAATTTCTCTCATCAATGGCTTGAATGCTTGAGTTCCTTCCAAGTAAGAAGAGGTCCCCTTTTATAGGTGAAGGGAACCCACAAGGGTTTACACAAGAAGAGAGGAGCCAGTGTGAACAGGAATTGGAAAAGTTGGAAATGAGCTGTCCCTGCATGATGTGGGCAGACTGGGGTCCAGTATTTTGATCATATCTCCTCAACCGTAGCTCCAAATAAAAAAGTAAAAATATGGGCAGAAACTTCAGCTCATTAGCTATGATTTTCATTTTAAAATCATTCTCCAATTCGGATTGGAACCTTGTGTAAAAAATTCATCAAAATAGGGTCCATTTATGGCAGCAAAAGTCTTCATGTGGTCTCCTTAGCCTTGACTTTCATTTAATTCCAAAGGACACCTCATGCCATATGAAAGCATGACATTGCTCCTTGACAAAGTTTTGTAATCATGCTTGCAATAATGCATTAAAATAAGTGTATCTTTGAAATCATGCCACCTAGTGTCCCACTAGGATTTGATTCTCTCCTAGTAGCTATTTAAAAAGAAATATAAGAAAAGTATAAAAAATACATAGAATATATATATATTGGAGTTTACCCTAGATATAGGATCTAGCTAGGGTGTGAGATGATAATGAAATAGTAGAAATAAAGAATCAATGCTTTTTGCCCCAAGTTAAAGAGGCGGAGCTATTGACACTTTTCCCATAGTATTTTTTTGATGGTAAAGTAAGAATACATTACCCTTGAGATAAATAATAAGATGAGATAGAAAGCTTATTTTTATACTTACATATGCATATGTACATTATAGGAAATATAATTATGTATCTAAAAAAAATACAAGATAGATTTTGTAGCATGCGTTCCCACTATGTACGTGTCACAGCACGACACCGCATGTCTCATACGGCCCATTTTAGCACATATTATGGACCTTAATAGCACATACCATATTGGATGGCTATGAGACATTCTAGGGATGGGAGAATAGAGCTCACCTCAACCCATGCAAAGTCTTGTGGCAATCCAATATGGTTTGGGTGGTCTTGAACCATACTATGCAGAAGAATGGATCCTATGGTTCCCATACGGTTCATTTTAGCCCATAGTATGGGCTTTGACCACCCAAACCATATCGTACAAAGTCTTGTGGCCATGCAATATAGTTTGGGCAATCCCAATCCATAATATGCGCTAAAATGAGCCGTATGGCTCATACGTTCTATTATAGCGCATAATATGGGGCTTGACCACCCATACCATATCATATGGTTGTGTAACATTGTAGGGATCAATTAATGGTAATCACCCCAATCCCTAGAAAGTCTTGTGGCCATCCATATGCTTTGGGCGGTCCCTAACCACACTATGTGCTAAAATGGACCATATCTCTCATACGGCTTATTTTAGCACATATTATGGGTCCTAATCATCCATACCATATTGGATGAATATGAAACTTTGCAAGGATGGAAGAATAGTGCTCATCTTCACCCATACAAAGTCTTGTGGCCATCCAATATAATTTCGGTGGTCTCAAACCATACTATGCGCTAGAATGGGTCGTATGGCTCATATGATCCATTTTAACACATAATATGGGATTTGACCATGCAAACCATATCAAATAGCTGTGAGACTTTTGCACGAGTGAGGAAATAGTACTCAATCCCACCCATGAAAAGTCTTACGGCCATCCAATATGGTTTGAGAGATCAACCCGTACAATTTGCTAAAATTTGATGTATGAGCCATATATCTCATTTTAGCACATAGTATGGGCCTTCTTTGCCCATACCATATCGAATGGCTGAGAAAATTTATAAGGGTGGAAAAATTTGTTTCTTGGAGTGTAGTCTAGGGCCTTAGCACATAGCTTGGATGGGAGGTCCATTCCATGGGCAATACACTCAGCCACCTTGTCGAGCAGTTCACACAGCCAGGAGGCCCTTCTCAGGTACATTTTTGTAATCTTCACCTACAAATATTTGATTGGTAGAGCTGTGGGTAATTTTTTTTTTTTTAACTAGGTGCCATTACGTGCACTTAAATCTCCACCCTTGCAAATTTTCATGGGCAACACAATCCGTCTTGACAGTCTACTGTGGAACAATCGCCAGTTTTTTACCATTGGACCCTTAGCGAAGCCACAACAAAAAAATTGGCGATTGTGCCATCCTACACCAAAGAGATAGGAACCGATGGCCATCAAAATTGCACGGGCAGGAAAAGCACTAAATCCACACCGTTAAAAAGTTTCATAGGCATCACAATCCATCTCGATGGTCTACAGTGGCACAATCGCCAGTGTTTGACCATTGGGCCCTCAGCGAAGCCAAAACGAAAAAATTGGCGATTGTGCCACTCTAGACCGACGAGAGAGGAACGGATGGCCATGAATATTTGAAGGGGTAGGGAAAGCACTTTAATCCCCATCCCTGCAAAGTTTCATGCGCAACGAAATTCGTCTCAACGGGCTATGGTGGTATAATCGCCAGTTATTTACCATTGGGCCCTTAGCAAAGCCAAAACCAAAAAATTGGCGATTGTGCCACCCTAGACAGACGAGACGAGAGTGTATGGCCATGAAACTTTGCAGGGGCAGGGAAGCACCTAAATCCCCACCCCTACAAAGTTTCACGGGTACCGCAATCCGTCTCGATGGTCTATGGTGGCATAATCACCAGCTTTTCACCATTGGGCCCTTAGCGAAGCCAAAAGAAAAAAATTGGTAATTGTGCCACCCTAGACCGACAAGACGGGAGTGGATGGAAATGAACCATTGTAGCGGTAGGGAAAGCATCTAAATCTCCACCCTTGCAATGTTTCATGGCCATCATAATCCGTCTCGATGGGCTACAGTGGCACAATCGCCAGTTTTTTACCATTGGGTCCTTAGCAAAGCCAAAACCAAAAAATTGGCGATTGTGCCACCCTAGACGAACGAGACGGGACCACATGGCCATGAAACTTTGCAGGTGCAAAAAAATCACCTAAATCTCGCCCCTGCAAAGTTTCATGGACATCCCAATCCATCTTGACGGGCTACGACGGCACAATCGCAAGTTTTTGACCATTGGGCCCTTAGAGAAGCCAAAATGAATTGGCGATTGTGCCACCCTAGACCGATGAGACAGGAGAGGATTGTTACCATATACATGTGATAGTGATGTGTGTGAACACACTAGGACTGTCGGGGCATTTTTCCCCTCTTTAGGAGGTTTTTTCCCCCGAGCATTGTATATACACCCATCACTCTAGGACTATCTATCTTTCCATTGCACACTAAGTAATACACTCTCTATTGCGTGCCTTGAGCTTTCTTTGTCTTCTCGCTGTGTGCATTTCTCTGCAACCCTAATTCCAAAAATTGCTATCAGAGTAGGTTACGTCCTCCCGGGCTTAGTCGCCAACAGCTCCAGCACACGCCTGCTCACTTTCAGGAAAAAAAAAATCAGGTCGACAAAAATTTCAGGAGAGCTCCTACAGGTCAGTCAACTCAAATTTCTGATTCGAGCTCATTTCGGCCTCCGTTTCCACTACATCTAGGTCGACACGGGCCATTTCGTCATTTTGTGCAAATTTTTTGTCAGTACCAAATACTATATAACAGGTCCCATACAGTCTACTACGGGTTGTGTTGTATAGCACGTGTTGGTCTCACTCAGTTTCTCCTCATTTGGGGTAGTTTTCACATCAGGTGCAAGCATTTTCCATGGCTAACAACAACACAGATGTGTTCAAGATGTTTGCTACTGAGGACAGGTTGGATGGAGAAAATTACCCTATGTGGGCTTACATGATGCAACATGTTCTTGTGTCAATGGGCCTCTGGAATATTGTGCATGGCATTGATGTACGTCCTGGTTCTGAGGATGTTGGCGATGTTGAGGATGTTGCAAGTCTTGCTACAAGGATTGTTGTTATTAGAGTTGTTTTGCCTATGATAGAACAAGCTCGTTGGGATGTAAAGAACGTGTAGGCTCATGCATTGATTGCATTGTCTGTGAAGTGCACCATCGTTCCTCACATTCGTTCAGCAAAATCTGCAAAACAGGCTTGGGATATTCTAGCAGGTCTTTATGCAAGCCACAATGAGGCTAAAATTGCTTTGCTGCGTAAAGAGCTGGAATCGAAGATTATGCATGAGGAAGATGATATGGACACTTTCCTTGCTGGTGTCAAGGATATCAATGAGCAACTTATTTCTGCAGGTGAAGTCATTTCAGACAGTTCCCTTGTGCAGACTATTCGTGATGCCTTACCAGATTCTTACAAGACTTTTGCTAGTACTTGGAGACTTATGACCCAAGGAATCCTGAAGTTGTCAAGTTTGATGCATTATGCACATTGCTGTTGCAAGAGTCACTTTCCAAAAAAAAACAGGACTACACAGCGTGCAGTTGAACAGGCTTTTATTACTTCTCAAAGAAAGGGTGGTAACAGCAATGCAGCCACTTCTTATGGTTCTGCTGCGAGTGGCAAAAATTTTGTTCCTAATGCTTCTGCTGGCAGCAATTCGTCTGGAAATTCTGGTGATAAGGGCAAAAAGAAGATGCTTTGCCATTATTGTAAAGCTAATGATCACTTGATCAAGCAGTGTCCTAAGTTGAAGGCCAAAGAGGCTAAGAAGAAAGAGGGTGGTTCCACTGCAAATGTTGGTTCCACTACAAATGTATCCATTGTTGAGTCTTCTATAAAAGGAGACTGTGATGTTGATGTTGATGCAGAATGGGAGTTTAGTGCAGAGTGCACTTACAATCCTATTGTCCATGATGCATGCTTGTCAATTGCTGCAGATTCACATGTGTGGTATTTCAACAACGGTGCTACAAAGCACATTACCTCACATCGTGAATTATTCACCTCTCTCGTGCAACAAACAGATGTGTGATGGACCTGCAAAATACTCATAACAACACAATACATACCGTAAAATGATAAATTGCTATACCTAAATCATCGCACACGCACATAATCAACGACGTATGCAAACAGAGAAAGACATAGAGCGAGAGAGAGAGAGAGAGAGAGAGAGAGAGAGAGAGAGAGAGAGAGAGAGAGAGAGAGAGAGAAGAAGAGCATGTGCACATGCGCCTCCTAGAGCGGAGTGCCACACCGGCACGGCAAGAGAGAATGAGGAGAGGGAGAAGAATAGACACTGACGCTAGGTGCAATCTCCCCCCATGCAAGAGTGGGCATTTCCCTCTTGCACGTATTTCATTTATAGATTCTTCAATGCTCAAAAAATGTATACACATTGGCCGGTCGGACTTAAATGGCCTTAGCTCATAAAGAGCATTTAAATAATGAAATGTCTATAAAGATGATATCCTTTTGCATAACCCTTAGCCTTTTCCACCTGTCACCTGCACTAGATAATAAAATATTAATTCCATTACATACCTCTCCGTTGGAAAGTAATTGTCCTCAGTTACGAAGATAAAAATCTGCAACCAATACTTGTCAAAAACAATGACTAGAAATCTGTATCAAATAATAGAAGAAAAATCCATAAAATTAGACACATTGATTACGCCTGCCGTCGTCCACATACTACCTATTCTAGTGTCCCATACCACTAGAATAAGAAGTATGTCATAACCTGATGAATCCGGATATCATTGGTCACACTTATCATTGTATAAATCAATTCTCATCAATCTCAAGTTCACTTTCATAAATACTGTCGCGCAATAGAAACTCATCATATACCAATTCCAAATCCAATTACAAATCCAAATCCAAAATATCTTTCATTTTCTATACCCGGGTAACAAAATAACACTAGTTACAGTGGTGGCCAGCCACTGCAGTATGATTTCATGATTGGTGTTGCCTAAATCGGCGAATCTACACCAATAAGACGTGCTGCCTAAATCGACGAATCTGCATTAATGCTGCCTAAATCAACGGATCTGCATTCTTTTAAAAAAATCATGAATATGCAATTTATCAATGTGCTGCCTAAATCGGTGGATCTGCACCAAAACGAGTATCTACACACTGCCTAAATCGGTGAATCTGTGTGTCAGTGACCAATGGACTAGGCTAGGCATAAAAATATAACATGTATCACATGTGTGAGACACATTGGTTACACCAGCCATCATCCACCTACACATGTGGCCACCACTCCACCAAACTCTTCGGCTTCACCTCCTAGCTACACACACAGAAAAACATGAGCTCGCTAAGAGAAATGGAGGCTTGAGGCAAAAGCCATGCAAGGCGCCTTCCTCACATCGACCTCAATGATTACCCTCCTGACGTTACCCGCAACTTTTCCACCCTTGCTGATCGCCTTCTTGAACTCCCAGGCACCATCAAGAAGGCCCATGGACAACCTCAGTATCTCGACAAGCTCTAGGTGGAATGGGAAAGAGGCATCACTGTGAAGGCTGCACAAACTACAACAAATGGATGCGTGATGGCCCTGCAAAATACTCATAATAACACAATACAAACCATAAAATGATAAATTGGTATACCTAAATCATCGCACAAGCACATAATCAATGACGTACGCGAACAGAGAGAGACATAGAGCGAGAGAGAGAGAGAGAAGAAGAGCACGTGCAAATGCGCCTCCTAGAGCGGAGTGCCACACCGGCACGGCAAGAGAGAATGAGAAGAGGGAGAAGAATAGACACTGACGCTGGGTGCAATCTCCCCCCATGCAAGAGTGGGCATTTCCCTCTTGCACGTATTTCATTTATAGATTCTTCAATGCTCAAAAAATGTATACACATTGGCCGGTCGGACTTAAATGGCCTTAGCTCATAAAGAGCATTTAAATAATAAAATGATTATAAAGATGATATCCTTTTGCATAACCCTTAGCCTTTTCCACCTGTCACCTGCACTAGATAATAAAATATCAAATCCATTATATCTCGATCTGTCCCTCATGGGAATTCAGTCACTTGTGCCAACAATGCCTCTTATCCGGTTCAAGGAGTTGGAAAGATTGCACTTACTGCTGCAAATGGTAGTTCTTTCACACTTGTTGATGCACTTTATGTACCTGGGATCAAGAAGAATCTTTTGTCTATATCCGCGTTTGCTAGACTTGAACTTGTAGTCCAATTTGTGGATGACAGATGTACAATTCATGATCTCAGTTTTGATGATGAAATTGTTGCATATAGCCTTTTGTGTCGTGGGTTGTATAAGCTCACTTTGTATGACAAGTGTGGACAAAATTTTGCAAATGCAGTTGCAGATTCAAGGGCTATTTTAGATGCAAAACTTTGGCATGCATGTTTTGGGCATCTTAATTTTGCCAGTTTACTGCGTTTGCAGAAATCTAATATGGTTTCTTCTTTTCCGCCTCTTGAAGCACCTATCAAACATGTTTGTGAAGGCTGTATTTTGGGTAAATTGTAGCGTTCTAAGTTTCCAAAGTATGGTTCAATTAGGGCCACATGCAGGTTGCAGCTTGTGGATAGTGATGTTTGTGGGCCCATGCAGACTGCGTCCTTGGACAATCACCTATACTTCGTGACTTTCATTGATGATTACTCTAGGCATGCATGGGTATTTCCACTTAAATCAAAGTCAAAAGTTTTTATGTGCTTCAAACAATTTCTGGCTATGGCTAAAAATGTATCGAAATGTACTATGGGCACCCTCCGTTCCGATCGAGGGGGGGAGTATATGTCTCATGAATTTAATGCATTTCTGGCTAGTCGTGGGATAAAACACCAATGTACAGTGCCATATACGCCTCAGCAAAATGGTGTCACTGAGAGGAAAAACAGGTCTCTTACGGAAATGGCAAGATGTATGGTCAAGAGTCAAGCTTTACCACATTCATTTTGGCTCGAGGCTGTCATGTGTGCCACTTAAGTACTCAACAGGTGTCCTACGAAAGCATTGCATTCTATGACTCCATATGAAGCATGGCATGATAGAAAGCCATCTATTGAGCACATGCGTGTTTTTGGTTGTTTGGCTTATGATTTAGTGCCACAAGTGCAGCACAGAAAATTGGATAAAAAGGCTGTCAAATATATTTTTGTTGGTAAAGTGTTGAAATAAAAGGTTTTAGGTTGTATCATCCGCAAACAAAGCGTATTTTGGTTTCACGGGATGTAGTGGTTGTGGAAGATTCTGTTCAACCCTTGCTGTCATGTACTAGAGACAGTAATGTAAGCTCACAGGACATTTATGACACTTTATTGCCTCTTTTCAGTGGTGGAAGTTCGGATGTAAATTCCAATGAGGCAAATGTAGCCTATGGGGGTTTCCAAAAATGTTAAAGATCAGCCTATTACAGATGCAGATGTACATGATGTACTTAATGAGGAAAGGTCTGAAAATGAGTAGGCTAGAGGTATGCCAAAATGGTTGTTGCACACTTTGCGTGACAGTAAATTGGATGCACCTTTGTCTAGTCGTACTCGTTCAAGCTCTCGCCATGCATCTTATGCATTAGATGATTATTATTTGGTTGTGTCCAGCTTACATGATGTTGAGGAACCTCTGTCTTTTGGAGCAATCAGAATATGATGCACTTATAGAAAATGACACATGGACTTTATGTGATTTGCCTCCTGGAAAAAAGTCCATTGGTACGAAGTGGATTTACAAGTTGAAACGCAAGCCGGATTGTGAGATCAATCGCCATAAGGCTCCACTTGTTGCAAAGGGTTATGCACAGCAAAAAGGCATAGATTATGAAGAGACTTTTTCTCCCACTTGTCATATAATGAATGTGTGTTTTCTATGTGCATTGGCAGCTCATTTTGGTTGGGATGTACATCAATCAGACATTGTTACTACTTTCTTCAATGGTGACATATTTGAGGAAGTTTATGTAACGCAGCCTCGTGGTTTTGTCAAGAGGACAAGAGGACAAAGTGTGCAAATGTAACAAGGCTTTGTATGGGTTGAAGCAATCTTCTCGTGCTTGGTATGAGAAAGCTGACACTCATTGGTCAGCACATTGTATGTAAAGCGTGAGGGTGATGTACTTCTCATTCTGGTTCTTTATGTAGATGATTTGTTGATCACTGGACCAAATGAGAGACATATTGCTGAATTTAAGGCTGATTTGAATGCTACTTTCAAGATGAAAGATTTGGGGTTTTTGCATCATTACTTGGGCATACAGTTTAAGCAATGTGATGGTGGTATTGCCTTGTGTCAGAAAAGTTACATAGAGACATTGCTATGTAAGTTTGGACTTGAGGATTCCAAATCTATTGCCACTCCCATGGAAACGGGTTTGAAATCGAGTCTACATGATGTTGGTGATCTATCAGATGTCACTCTTTACCAAGATGTTGTTGGATGCCTCATTTATGTATGCAACACGAGGCCAAATATTCAGTTTGTTGTCTCACAGCTCAGCAAATTTATACATAGCCTAGGGTCTAAGCATTGGCAGGGTGTCATTGGACAGGACACTACCAACACTAACTACACTAACAGTCAGAGCGCATTGGCCATTGCGAGGAACCCAATTTTTCATGCTCGCACAAAGCACATTGAGGTGCATTACCACAATGTCAGGGTGAGGCTCTCAGTACGAGAGATCAGCTTGGCTTATGTGCCAACACACGACAACCTTGCAGATATTTTCACAAAGGCATTGTCTCATGAGAAGCTTGAAGCTTTCTACAAAGCTTTGGGCTTACTCCCCTTTGTGAACTGATCATGTCCTCAGGGCATGGCACTTCCCTTTACTCATGTGCCAGCTCTCGTTCACCGCATCACTCCAGGGGGGATTTGTTACCATATACATGTGGTAGTGATGTGTGTGAACACACTAGGACCACCGGGGGATTTTTTCTCTCTTTAGGAGGTTTTTTCCCCCGAGCATTGTATTTACGCCCATCACTCTAGGGCTATCTATCTTTTCATTGCACATTAAGTAATACCCTCTCTATTGTGTGCCTTGAGCTTCCTTCGTCTTCTCCAAGCTGTGTGCGTTTCTCTACAACCCTAATTCCAACAAGGATGGCCATGAAACATTGTAGGGGTAGGGAAAGCACCTAAATCCCCGCTCCTGCAAAGTTTCATGGCCATCGTAATCCATCTCGATGGGCTACAGTGGCACAATTGCAATTTTTTGACAATTCGGCCCTTAGCCAGCCAAAACGAAAAAATTGGTGATTGTGCCACCCTAGACTGACGAGACGGATGGCCATGAAACATTGCAAGGGTAGGGAAAGCACCTAAATCTCACCCTTGTAAATTTTCATGTGCAACGCAATCTGTCTCGACGGTCTAATGTGGCACAATCACCATTTTGTAACCATTGGACCCTTAGCAAAGCCAAAACAAAAAAATGGCAATTGTGCCACCCTAGACCGACAAGACGAGAGCAGATGGCCATGAAACCTTGCAAGGGTGGTAAAAGCACTTAAATATCCAGCCTTGCAAAGTTTCATGGGCATCGCAATTCGTCTCGATGATCTACGTCGGCACAATCGATAGTTTTTTACCATTGGGCCCTTAACAAAGCCAAAACGAAAAAAATTGGCGATTATGCAACCCTAGACGGAGGAGATGGGAGCAGATGGCCATGAAACATTGCAAGGGTAGAGAAGCACCTAAATCCCCACCCCTGCAATGTTGCATGGGCATCGCAATCCATTTCCACGGTCTACGGTGGCAGAATCCCCGGTTTTTAACCATTAGGCCCTTAGCGAAGCCAAAACCAAAAAATTGCCGATTCTGCCACCCTAGATCGAGGAGACGGGAGTGGATGGCTATGAAACATTGCAGGGGCAAGAAAAGCACCTAAATCCCCGCCCCTACAAAATTTCATGGGCATCGCAATCCATCTCGACGGGCTACAGTGGCGCAATCGCGAGTTTTTGACCATTGGGCCATTAGCGAAGCCAAAACAAAAAAATTGTCAATTGTGTCATCCTAGACCAACGAGATGGGAGCGTATGGCCATGAAACATTGCAGGGGCAGGGAAAGCATCTAAATCCTCACCCCTGCAAAGTTTCATGGGCATCACAATCCGTCTCAACGGACTACGGTGGCACAATCGCTAGTTTTTTACCATCGGGCCCTTAGCGAAGCCAAAACGAAAAAATTGGCGATTGTGCCACCCTAGACCGACGAGATGGGAGTGGATGTCCATGAAACATTGCAAGGGCAGGAAAGTAACTAAATCCCCACCCTTGCAAAGTTTCATGGGCATCGCAATCCTTCTCGATGGTCTACGATGGCACAATCGCCAGTTTTACTATTGGGCCCTTAGCGAAGCCAAAACGGAAAAATTGCTGATTGTGCCACCCTAGACCAACAAGACGGGAGCGGATGGCCATGAGACTTTGCACGCATAGGGAAACCACCTAAGTCTCCACCCTTGAAAAGTTTCAAGGGCATCGCATGTAAGGCCTAGGGAACTGAGACATAGGATCCTCCTCCCTACCGCCCTTTATATAGGCCTAGCTCCTAGCTCTTGCCCTAAGCGGATCCCCATTCCACACTGGTCCATTCCAGGCCCTTGGCCTAGGTCCCTGACCCCCTAGGTTGGGCCTTGCCCTGTAGGACCCTTGTCCTGACATTACTCCCCCCTTAATGAAGAGTTTTCGTCCTCGAAAACACGAGTAGTAATATCTTCTTAAGGATACTGATGTTTTCTTTATTACGTCCCATACATCATAGTACTTATCATCGCAACAAATCTGTACTGAGTACCTGACAATTTCTGGTCACTAAAATTGTTCCTGATACGGTGTGCTCCAAATTGTCTAATAAACGGATGCGACTAGCACGTAGGGACTTCGCCGCGACACATCATTAAGAATTAGGCGCCAGTGTCAGTCCCAGAGACTCATATTCACCACATGTGGAATACGTCTCAAATAAGGATGGCCGAAAAAGCGACATCCATCAAGTACAAGATGTACTTGTGTGTGGAGGAACTGCAAAACACTCCGCAACAAGAGTGAGAGGGACCCTCATTATCTTACTCCACACTGGATAAACCGAACTCCTTGAGTTCCTAGACCATGTTGTATCCCATGTGACAACATGTGCCAAATTGCATCCTACAAGTAGGTTCATAATAGCATAAGGCAGAAAGATAGATTGGACACTTGGCCCAAAATATTGTCTGCTGACATGCCCTTGGCATGGCTCTGTAACATTCAAGCGTACTTATACGACTTGGAAAACCAAGCAAAGCATACTAAAAATGGAATAACACCAAATCCATAAATGCGTACCTGGAGATTTGAACGTAATGCTCACTTACCTGTATTCAAGTGGAGAGGAGTACGTCCCCTACCTGAAAAAAACAAACAACATTGCATTGGAAACCCTGGGTGTTGCCTTTGCAATCCAAGCCCTTGGATTAGAATCTACGTAGTCAAACCCCTTGGTAAGACTCTTTGTAGAAACTGCTCAACTAGCAGATAACGGTAACCAACATAGTCAACCGTGTACAAAATGATTGGAATCAACTTAAAAAGTGTGTCCGTCCGCTATCGCGTTTGGTAGATTGCGGAATTCCTTCCTTGAAAGTATAACTGGGAGAGGTCAATTGTGATCCTCAATGCAGATCAAACTATGATCCTTAATGCCTATGGGGTGATGTAACAATCACCCGTCAGGTCTTACCCCAAAACAGTATGTCCATAGACATGTCGTAGTGCTATAGAGAGAGAGTAGGAAATCCACACAAGTGAACTCTCGAGCTCTTATGGACAGCCATGCTGTCGCAACTGATTGTTGCATCGATACTTCCTTGTAGAGCTCAGTTGTTGTGAGTTGAAGACTATAAAAAACTCAACTTGAGTGTCGCACTAAAAACATGTAGTGGAAAAAACGACACCCTAGATATCCATAATGACAAGACTCTTGCTTGTTCAGCAATGTCGATGTGTACTTCCCTGGGTAGATTTGGTTGATCTTGAAAAGAATTATCCAAAGAATGCCAATAGTTAGGTCTTACCCTTGGCCTAACAATGGCTCTTAGCCAGTATGCAAATTAGTGTTCAATCGATGAATTGATGAAGAATAATTTGAGTAGCATCTTAGCCACATTTTAGTTGAGAGTTAGCGCGCAACGAGGTCTGCCCTTAGGGCTGCTGCAGAAACGGAAAACTCCCGGCTTGTCGGCGCGCTCCCTTCAACCTCCACCTTGTAGGATTTGGCCGTCGTCAAAAACCTGCCCCTTCCCGACTTAAGGTTGCTACCCATGGTGCTGAGAGCTTCAACTCTTCCTCCCCGGCTTAGAGCGGTAGCACACGAGCCAGCCTACTTCGGCTTCTCCTTCCTCCTCGGCTTGGGACAGTGGCATGCAATATTCGCCTTGCTTCTTGCATGCAACATGCAAACCACCAAAGCAAGTGCTACTTTCCATTTTCTCTCACCAAGCTCTAATACCAATGTAAGGCCTAGGGAACTGAGACATAGGATCCTCCTCCCTACCGCCCTTTATATAGGCCTAGCTCCTAGCTCTTGCCCTAAGCGGATCCCCGGTCCACACTGGTCCAGTCCAGGCCCTTGGCCTAGGTCCCTGACCCCCTAGGTTGGGCCTTGCCCCGTAGGACCCTTTTCCTCACATCGCAATCCGTCTCGACGGACTACGGTGGCACAATTGCCAGTTTTTTTACCATTGGGCCCTTAGCGAAGCCAAAACGAAAAAATTAGCGATTGTGCCACCCTAAGCCAACGCAACGGGAGCGGATGGCCATGAAACTTTGCAAGGGTAGCTAAAGCACTTAAATCCCCACCCCAGCAAAGTTTCATGGGCAACGCAGTCCGTCTTGACAGTCTACTGTGGCACAATCGCCAGTTTTTGACTATTGGGTCCTTAGCGAAGCCAAAACGAAAAAATTAACGATTGTGTCACCCTAAACCAACAAGATGGGAGTGAATGGCCATGAAAAATTTCAGGGGTAGGGAAAGTACCTAAATCCCCACCCTTGCAAAATTTCATGGCCATCTCAATCCGTCTCGACAGGCTACGGTGGCACAATCGCCAGTTTTTGACCATTGGGCTCTTAGGAAGCCAAAACAAAAACAAAATGGCAATTGTGACACCCTAGACCGACAAGACAAGAGCAAATGGCCATGACATTGCAAGGGTAGGGAAAGCACCTAAATCCCCACCCCTGCAAAGTTTCATGGACATCGCAATCCATCTCGACGGTCTACGGTAGCACAATCGCCAATTTTTTACTATTGGGCCCTTAGCGAAGCCAAAACGAAGCTTTGCAAGGGCAAGGAAAGACCCTAAATTCCTACCCCTGCAAAGTTTCATGGCCATTGTAATCCCTTTCCATGGTCTATGATGGCATAATCACCAGTTTTTTACCATTGTGCCCTTAGCGAAGCCAAAACGAAAAAATTGACGATTGTGCCACCCTAGATTGATAAGATGGGAGCGGATGGCCATGAAACTTTTTAGGGGTAGGGAAAGAACCCAAATCCCCACCCTTGCAAAGTTTCATGGGCATCGTAATTTTCTCCATGATGTACGATGGCACAATCACCATTTTCTACCATTGGGCCTTTAGCAAAGCCAAAACAAAAAAATTGGTGATTGTACCACCCTAGACGGACAAGACGGGAGCGGATGGCCAAGAAACTTTGCAGGGGTAGGGAAAGCACCTAAATCCCTTACCCTAGAAAGTTTCATGGACATCTCAATCTGTCTCGATGGTCTATGGTGGCATAATCGCCAGCTGTTGACCATTGGGCCCTTAGCGAAGCCAAAACGAAAAAATTGGTGATTGTGTCACCCTAGACCGACGAGACGGGATCGGATGGACATGAAACATTGCAGGGTTAGGGAAAGCATCTAAATCCCCACCCTTGCAAATCTTGATGGGCATCGCAATCCGTCTCGATGGGCTACAGTGGCACAATCGCCAGTTTTTTACCATTGGGCCCTTAGCGAAGCCAAAACCAAAAAAGTGGCGATTGTGCCACCCTAGACCAACAAGACGGGAGTGGATGGCCATGACACTTTGCAGGGTCAAGAAAAGTACTTAAATACCCACCCCTACAAAGTTTCATGGGGAACACAATCCGTCTCGATGGTCTACTGTGGCACAATTGCCAGTTTTTGACCATTGGGCCCTTAGCAAAGCCAAAATGAAACAATTAGCGATTGTGCCACCCTAGACGGGACGTGACAGGACGGGAGGGGATAGCCATGAAACATTGTAGGGGCAAAGAAACCACCTAAATCCCCATCCCTGCAAAGTTTAATGGCCATCACAATCCGTCTTGTGGAAACCTTCTCTTACGGCCTTCCCCCAACAAGGGGGTTTCCCCCGTTTGCCGAGGGTTTCCCCTGTTTGCCGGCCCGTGGGTCATGGTTCTTGGGGGGTTTCTTGGCCCGAACCGGATTGTGTACAACTTTAAGATAGTGGTGCTCGATTGAGACGGGAATGGGACAGACCGTGGCGCGAACGACGGGTGCTGTGAGGCGACGAGTTCCCCACACCCCTCTTGTGACGTTTGGATGCAAACCCCCCTCCCCCTCAAGTGAGTGCCAAGGCTACCTTCCACTGATGGGCTTGGCTACTTTCGGATCCTTTTCAGGTCTAGCGGGGCTCAACACGCTTGGGGTGGCGGACGGGGCTCGTGAGTGATGGCAAACCACATCCAGGGCTGAGGCAACGACTACGGTAAGCTCCCGCTGGGACTGCGGTGTGATCAAGGAGCGTGGTGGACGTTTTTTCTACCGCGAGCTATGTGTAGCTTGTATCAATACGGAAGGTCCCAAATCGGTGTGCATAAGTAAACCAAAAGCTATTTTAAAAAAACCTTCTTTTGTGATCCAATGATATTTCAAATAAATAGAATTTAATTACTAATTTACACTTTTAAAAAATAAAAAATTACATTAAAATATATACATTTTTGCTTAAATTACCACGTAAATAATTAGGTTGAGATATCTTGATTTTTAATTCATTTACATTTTTATTTTTTAAAAGCGTAAATGACATGGCTATTGAGGTGGCCATGCATGAATGACATGGTCATCTATGTGCCAAGCTGATGTGGATGATTGATGACATGGAATGCATAGGTGGAAAGATCAGGTGGCGGATGGGATCCCCTCATTTGCCATGTCATATGATGACGTGTCAAAATGGTGATATGTAATGATTAGGTGGCAAAAAAGGACGTGACGAGTTGGCAAGGTGGCTCATGAGGTGGTGATGATATGGCAAGCCATGCAAGAAATACTTACACATGGCATGTGAGGTGGTGGATGACATGGCACTTATGGTGAAGTGGCATGCAAGGTGGCAGTGGACGGTGGTGGATGAATTGGCAAATAGAGTGACATGGCAAGCCAAGTGTTACGGTCAAAGTGTTGAGGACTGTGGTGATGTGGAAGGTGAGATGGGGTGATGACATGGACCTTTGGTGACATGGCGGCCTCCTTGTATGAGGTGGACAGCCAACTAGGATTGGGAGAGTAGAACCAAGCCATGGTTAGCTGACAAGTGTCAAGATTTCTACGTTTGGTATTTACCAAACCTAAGGAGGCACACCTCAAGTGAATGGTGCAAGTGAAAAAAATTAAAATAATGAAAACGTGTCTTTCCCTTACTCAAATTTTTTTCTATGAAGACCTTACACTAAGAGTTATGGCATACATGAAAATCAAAATGAGTGGCAAGGTACATTATTTATTAGATTTTAAAAAAAAACTATATCAAGGTTCTCTCAGCAATCCTTGTTATTTAAGGTAGATCTTTAAAAAATAAACCGTTGAAGTTTAATTTTTTTTGCATCGTCACATTCCTTGGGTCATAATCTATCAAATGACGGTTGGATCTTGCAAAATAAGTTCTACATCATTAGATATCTGTTGTAAAAGAATTAGGTTTTTATAAATAAAAATTATAACAAAGAAAAATGAATATTAATTATGCAAAGATCCAAAAATTATCAATAAATCAAGCTAAATTGCTTGCCAAGTGAACATTTCATGTGCAAGAGGGTAAGTAAGAAAAAAAGCCCATAAGTAATTCTTCATCAAGGTCACAACATTGTGATAGGGTGTGACAGGCTGAACCAGATTAGTCCTTGCACAATAAAATTACCATTTATATGTGAAAAAATAAAGATCAGAGCTTTCCATTGTGTTTGCAACTATGTGCTTTGTGTGGCTACCAAATATTGCCTCTTCAAAGTAACTGCAAGCAAGTCAAATGTATGTAGGAATGGCAAAAAAGAGGTTGTTGCTTGGCTGTCTTGGTGGGTGAAACCATTGAAAGTGGGTAGACCTTATCATGAATGCACCCTTAACTTTCGTGAGTTGTTCTACAAGCACCCAAACTAATCCATGACCTCATATCTATAATTAATCTCATAGAGATACTACACGTAGAGTGCAAAATGCTTTAGAAGCTACTAATGCCATGAATGTGCATGCCGCTCCAAATTGGCTTTTGCTAAACACTAGGGCCCATAACACCTAGTGTGCATGCATTCGGAAAAAACAGATCCAACCCTTTATATATCCAATACCATACTTGCCAATGCTTATCGTTAATGGTATGCTCATGGCTCATGGGAGAAAAACAAAATACTTACCACTTGAAAACCGTGCTAACCTATTTGGACCATAATAGAATGTGAAAAATCCATCACATATAGGTACCGTATGAATTAGTTCATTAATAGAACATAACTTTTCTATGTGTAGAAACAATCATCCATTAAAATTGTTTAACAATACTTGTAACCTTAACAGGTCTTACCAAGTATCCGACAATTGTTGGAAATTGTTACTGATACAATGTGCTCAAAATGGTCAAGTAAACAAATTTGACCATCACCTAGGGACTTTGTCGTGCCACATAATACAAAGAACGGGCGCTAATGTCAGTCCTAGAGACTCATATTCTCCACGTGTGGGATATGTCTCAGATAAGGATGTACTTGTGTGTGGAGGTAATTGTGAATACTCTGCAATATGAGTATCAAATTGACATGTTGCCAAGTTTTCGTAAGTTTGTATGCTCATAGCATATTCCAAACTTTGGATCTTGTAGGAAATATGCCCTAAAGTGAAGCCTTCCTTCGCATAAGTTCATTGAGGAGATGAGATAGAATGGAGCTTGAATTATCTTAGCTAATAGGTGCTTTTGTTAACACAGGGATATCAAGGTGAAAGAAAATCGACCTTGTCAAGCTTGCATAGAGAATTGGCCTTGCTAAATCGTGTATTTTATTGAGAATTCTTAGATTTCCCAATCGCGAATGAGATAGCTTAGGAAACTTACCTATCAAATTTCATCTTAACGGCTAAACTATGAAAAAGTAATAAATTCAAAACTAGAAACTGAAATTTCACATACTTACCAGCTTTTTGGAATCTCCACCCTTTGTTATGGATAAGGAGATGATGATCCTAATGTATTGTATAGGCTTTGGGTACTAATAATTTGGCACCATTAGATTGCAAATCTAGATCTAAGGGCTCACAAATGAGTGCACAACATGGAAACCCTAATTGGTTTGTATAAAAGTGAGGGCTCCCTCTCACCTGCTCATTAAGTAATGCAATGATCACAATACGAATAGGGGGGGAGACGAACACCTCCTATGCGAAGGAGATTCAACCCCATGTTGTGTCATTATTCTCCATCTCTCTCTCTCTCTCTCTCTCTCTCTCTCTCTCTCTCTCTCTCTCTCTCTCTCTCTCTCTCTCTCTCTCTCGTGCGTAGTACTCCAATCTCGGAGGTGCGCAATAGTGGTATCAGAGCTGCGACAACGTTCCTATCAACTCAACACTAGCCATGGCGGAAGGAGACCAATGCACAACCCCACCATCAAAAAATCCAGGGATAGCGTTGGAGAGTGCATGGAGGAAGCCCGCAAAGCTGTATGTGAAGGGAGTTTATGGAAAGGAGACAAAGGGGAAGGAGAAAGAAAATTTGAGCCTTCTCACTCTCTCTATCTGCTAGCGGTACCCCTCTCTTTGCTTGTGTGTGTGTGTGAGAGATCCATTGACCTCTCCTTCTCCATTATCTCCTTCAGCCATGAGGCACTCTCCTTGTTCTCTCATCTCAGCCCGCTCTACGCAAGCTCCACGGAGGGAAGAGGAATCGTGAGGAGAAGAAGAAGCCAAGGAGAAGCTCTCTTGATCACTCATTCCTCTCTATCAATCACTCAAACCTACACCTTCCATGGTTTTCATCACCCTTTTTGCCATTACCCTCCCCTCTCACACCCGTAACTCTTTTTTGAAGCTCTACCCTCATACATTATCTCCATATTTCTCCATATTACTCGCATATTACAATTTTATTTCATCTTTTCAAAAGTGCATAAACATTCAACAACCTAACTCTGCAAAATATCAACAAAATACCCTCATATTCTTAGAGGTGTTCAACTATGGAAATGGCGTGAAGAGAAGAAGAAGAAGAAGACCGACGATCACTTTTGAAAACCTACGCACGGGTGAGTCCAAGATATCTCAACGGTTCATCCATCTCATTCACCCCTCTTTCCTCAGCCTTTCGATTCATTCTAACCATTGTAACTATATTACTAAATTTTTTTTAGTGATTAATGACGTTAACTGCTAACCCTTTCTTGTAAATTGCACCCACTCTACTCTACCTTGGAGTAGGTAGCCTCACACAAAAATCACTCACCTCTCTAGAATTTTCTCTATTTCACCTCAATAATTGTCGCTTCTTGAGCCCACGTCCATGTGACTCAAGAGACAAGAGAGCCCCACTCTCATAACAATATATAAAAAATTTCATAAAAATATTTTTCTATGTAAATGTTGACTAGGAGATAATCCTAATAAGGGCTCTCGTCACCTACAAATAGAACCCTTTTTCCTTTGTAAAGGGTATGATCTCTACACTACTTCTCACTACATTGAGCATACCATTCTTCATCTTAGTTGTAGGGAGAGAGAGAGAGAGTGATCCCTCTATACACCATTACTTGTGGTGTATACAAAAGCTTGTTTGTGCTAGTTGTAGCATTGCAAGGGAGTGAGTGATTCATAACTTCCAATCAAAGTTGTACCTACTCTTGCACATCACTTGAATCAATAATTTGGGTGCAACTGCGGTTCAAAACTCTCTTGAGTCTCTCCAATTCACCGCTTGGTAGCCTCATTTCATTTGGTTTAAGATGACACTTTTTCATTTTGAGATTCTTTTGTAGTATTTGCTTGTATGTGTGTATTGCATGACTTGTTCACCAAATAGAGTAAGGCTTGATGATCCACAAAAAAGACAAATTTGTTTAGCTAACGAGTAATGTCGGAATTTATTGACTACATACACCATTCCAAGACCTTCCCTTTCAGTGGTTGTGTAATTGTTTTCTACTAGTTTTAGCAATTTGCTGGTATATGATATAGGACAATCCACATTGCCCTCTCCTGACTGAGTTAATATGCAACCAATAGCAAAATTTGAAGCATCTACATGAACATGGAAAACTTTGTTCCAGTCTAGAGTTTTCAATATTGGTGTTGTGATCATAGCTTGTTTAAAGTTCTCAAATGATTCCTCTCATTCATCTGTCCACTCAAATGAGTGATAAGGCTATAAATGGATATAGTTATGAGTATGTACATGTAGATAAATCTATGGTAATAGCCACAATGTCCCATAAATACCTGAACTTACTTGACGTTTGTTGGTCTAGCCATTTCAACAATCACTGCCACCTTCTCCATGTCCGTGGAAATACCACTTTTTTATATAACATGTCCAAGAATTTTTCATGTTTTACCATAAATATGCATTTTTTAAGATTATAACAAATCCTACATAGAAGGCATTCCTCAAAGACACACCGCAAATGTTTGAAAGGTGTGTCTCTTTTTGTAGAATGCACCGTCAAAGATCATCCATGTATACTTCTTGAAAATTCCATAGATATTCCTTAAAAGAATGGCTCATTAGCCTTTGGAATGTTGCTGGTGCAGGTCAATCCAAAAGGCATGACCCTATTTAAAAAAAATCCATTCCGTGGTGAAAGTCATTTTATGTTGATTTTTAGGATCTATGGTCAATTGGTTGTAACCAGAGAATCCATCCAAGTAGCACATGGTCTATGATAGGAAGAGGATAGTTATCTCCTATAGTGATTGCGTTTACCTTCTTGAAATTTACACACACTTTGAGTTTGCCATTCTTTTTTAGCACCACCACAATAGGTGATACCCAATCAGTGTTTTCTATTTCGTAGATAAACTCAGCCTCCTTGAGATTCTCAATCTCTTTCTTGATCTTTTTCGCAAATGATTTGTTATAGGTGTATGGTCTTTGTCTTCTCAACTTAGCATCATCTCTCATAGGGATAGTGTGCTGACATATTGCAGGATCCACTACCTTGAGGTCTTTATAGGACCAAGTGAAGACATCCCTATACTCTTTTAATGTTTAAATGAGGGCTTCTTCCTCCTCTTGAGACAAATCCATAGCTATGTATGCAGGCCTTGACTCTTCTCCAGGCTCTGCAAGGTCAACGTTTTTGGCATTTTTCAATCCCTAATAGGATTCTCCTAGTTCTTTTGGCTGTCCTAATGGTTTCTCTACAACAATTTTTTGGTTTTGCAAAGTGTATTCTCTATAATTAGATGGAACACTGATTGCTTGTGGTTTATTTCTTTCTGAACGTAGGGAGAGGATGAGGTCTAAGAGGGCCTCTTTATTTGCCATGATCTTATGGAGGTGATTAACATTTTGACAAATAAGTGTTTGCAAGGTTTGACTTCCTTAAACTGCCAAAATAAGAGACTCTTCTAGAGCCCATTCTCTTCCTAATGCTCTATCTCCGTGGTCCAGACTTCTTTCAAGGTCCGTTTCAACTCCTTATATTTTGCTTTGCATTTAGTTTTTTTCATTGGGGGTTCTTTTCCTTTAGTCCTATTAGGCTCATCTATTTTTTGTTTTGTTTTGGTTTGTTAATCTGAGTTTTTCATTTTTGGATATTGTCCCGTTATCTTGTCTCTTATGCAGTCCGATGCATCCACTTTCATCAATAACTGAGTTTTGTTTTTCATGGCTAGTTTTGACGTTTTCCTCTTTATGTTGTTTTTCAATTTTCTTTGATATCTTCATTGATGTCCGCAATGCTAGTTTGAAAATTCAAAAAATTTATTATCCCCCTCTGAATAGAAGTTTTCCTGTTACGTATTCTTTTGTAGAGTGTCTGATTTCTCTATTGTAAGTGTTTCTTCTTCCAACCATCCATGGCATCATAGTAGTGATCAAAGAAGACATGTTGCTCCTCAATCACTTCAATAAATACCATCTGGATAGGAACTATGTCATAACCGTCCTCATTAAAAAAGTGTGTGGGGTGGTTAACACAGTGTGTGGGGTGGTTTTGTTAACACACACGTCCATGGTGGCTAGAATTTGAGTCCACTCAAAGGGTTCAAACAAATGTTTAGGGAATGGTTCAGGTATGTATTCTACATCATTTACTTCTCTATATAAAATGCAACCTTCTCATTGTAAAATGCTCGATTCTGAAGGCCCACACATCCAAATTAGAGTGTCTTTTTTAGTACATGATGGTAGCTTAGTCTCCACTAAGGTTTTAGAGTGTATAGGTTCTCAGGACATCTTTGTAATAATGGTCCTTCAAATTTATTCGAGTAACTACTCCCACTTGTTTCAGGTAAAGATAATCATTTCCCAAATCCTGGATCAATTTTATTTGTCTCATAAGAATATTCTTCCCAAGATGATTTCATAGTTGAGTTTCTTTCCAAAATCTACAATGGCAAAAGTGTGTTGGTAGTCAATTCCACAGAAGCCCATCGGTTTCTCAAAGTGTCCATCTACGCGTTGCAATTTCATCCTTCTTTTTCTAATTGCTGGTTTTTCCCAGGATTCCCAGATAGATTTTGTTGCAATGGCTATGCATGTTCCACTATCCAAAACAACCATGGTTGTTACATCATTGTATTGTACTAGAAGGGTCGTGTTTCCTTTGTTCCCCTTGTAGTAGTCTCCTACTTTGTTCATGGGCACAAAATAACAAGTTTAACTTGTATCTTTTTGTTTTGCAATTCCTCTAGGTTACTCCATTTAAACCCATGTTTTTGTTCGGGTTACTCCCTTTAAACCCATGTTTTTGATAGTAGATTGTATATCTCCCCATAAGTGTCGTCATGTGTTTAGTAGCTCACCCAATGTGATTGTGCATTGGATTAGAGTTGACATAATGGATTGCAAACTTGCCACATCCAAAGTTTGTTTTGGTCTATTTAGTTTTGTTTTTTTGCAGACCAATGATTTTTTTTTATTTTCTCCTAGGTATGAAGGTAATGTGCGCAGTGTTCCCCCTTTTGATAAGCCTCGCTAATCTGATTTCCAATCTCCATACAAAGATTGTTCATCTAATTCCATAGCTGGTCTATCTAGCCATACTTCTTCAATTGGAGCCAATTTCAACATCAAACTCCCACATTTTGCTTCCCTAACTCATTCCCATAGGTGGCGTGGCCAATCCTCCTTGACTATGGACACTTCATCCCATCACTCCTCACTATCAGAAACTATCAGTTTAGGTGAAGGTGTGTCAATGTCTCCTAGAGTTTTCTTCAACTCTTGCTTCTCTTGCATTTTTTCTTATTGGTTTTAGTCTTAATTTATGCTAATTTCACTATGATTTCCAATTGAGGTTTTTATTTTTGTCCGCTTCTAATTTAGCAGCTTCCATATCAGGTGTGCTGAATAGTTTTTACATTTGGTTTCCAATGTCAGACCTGCTTTTAATCCAGCTTGGAAAGCTTCCAAGGCTGCATTGATTGGTTTATGTATTTTTTTGACCAAAACCGATCCTCCTAATTTTGTTTGTGGCTCTTTGAAATCTAATGATAGCTTTTGCATCTTTTCCTCCACCTTCTTTTTCACTCTCTCTTCAACCTCTCTACGTTATTTTGTCTCCAAAGATCATATCATTTGCGTCGTCTTCATCATGTTGTTCATGCACTTAAGCATGTCTTCTATAGTGTTGGCGAGAGCTGCCACAGTTGGTCCTACTTGTGTTGGCATAGTATATGTGGTTTGCTCACTTTGTGCATCCTTAACACTACTTTTCTCGTTGAAAATCTTGCAATTATCTACTAAGTCAATAGCGCCCATACTACATGCTTCCCAAATCGTGTGTTTTTTGCTATACAAATAGCATGCAAATCCTTGTTTAGTAATCCCTCTTAAAAAAAGTGACAAGTCACTCCTCGATTGGAATCTCCAACTCCAAACATTTATCAATGTATTGTCTCATTCGACTCACATAATCTCTTATTGTTTCTTTGTGTTTTTGTTTAAAACTGTAGATTTTCACCATAGTGCTATGCTTGACTCCCATTTTTGAGCATACAGCAACAAATCTCATGGCCAAGGTCGATAAGTCAGTTATTGATCCAGGAGGTATGGTCTAGAACCAAGCCAAAGCTTTGCCTTCTAAGGTCATTCCAAACCCCTCAAACTATGTGTGAAATTTGTTTATGTGTTGTGCTCCTAGGGCTTTCTAAGTGGTCGTACGGATCCGCTGTTCTGTTGTACTTTTTGATCCATTTCTGGAAATCTACCGGTGTGACTCTATGGCTGTGTTTTGCACCTGCTATCCTGGCTGGTGTTTCTCACATTAGGCCTTCAAACTAGTTGTTTGGTAGGTGCGACTCATGTGGACCTCTTCTTATCCTAGTGGCACTCATTCTTCCCCTATAAAATGTGTTTTCTCCATCCCTATCCATGTTTCCATTATTGAGGTGACTGCCTCTAGATGTGCTTCCTCTTTGATTGACCATGCTATCATAGGCTCTATCATTTGGCCCTATGTTTTATTTGGTTTCAAGTATTGTTCATGTAATGACTTCTCATATTGAATGTCCCTGGTATTTGGTCTTGTCAATCTCCTTTGGAGTCATCATAACAAAATAGTTGCTATAACAATTCCTAAAGAGGTGGACATGAAGTTTTTCAAAACACTTCTCCTTGATCTTGAAAATATACATGATTTTTAAGTGTGTCAACTGCCTTGGTTTTGCATGAGTAATCAAGATCAAGTGCGTGACATTGCTAGCTTACCAACAATAGACCTTAAGCTTGGGGTTGTTAGTGGGGATGCGCTTTAGAGGTTTAGTATCTATCAAATTGTATCCTTATAACTCTAGCATAGGTGGTCCTTCCTTCACAGCCTTGTTTGGAATTAGAGTATCAACTTCCAATCCCCGTCTGTCTACCAAATTAGGATCTTGTATCTTGAGGTATTGCACCCCATTTTGGTCCATATAGAAGTTGTCTTGTTTTTTCTCCCTAATCTCCTCTTCAAACTCGATGGTACTATCATCTACCCTTGCAAAATATTCCTCGTTAGGATCCAAATAAATATGGGCTTCATACTAATTAGCTTTAAAGAAGGTCAAAAAATGCTTGAGCTTGAGTGTCACTGAGGTTCTAGTTTCTGATTGAGTCAAAAAAGAAGACATCTCAAAGCTTGAGTCAGAGTAAGTGTCCATTTTTACTGGTTCCCCAGGGTTAAGTGTATGTCCAACATGCTTCGTGTCTATTTTCAATAGTTTTCGAGAAGTTTTGCACAACTTTCCCTTGGTTGGGTGATTTTTAGAATCAGATACCATGCAACAGTAAATCTTAAGCAATACCATTCAAAATTTTAGCATAGGCACTCAATTACTACCATTGAACCAAATTCTATTGAAAAGATTCCAAAAAGTGGACTTTTAAGAGTCGAAGCTATTAATCAGCAATTTATAGCTCTTAGGTCAGAATCATGATTTTGTCCCATTCTTTGGACTTGTGCTGGATGTTCATTCCTTAACCAAGTCAATTGTCAAGTTTCATGGAGTTTGGTTCAGTTCTAATTTCTTAGGGCAAATTTTGTGCTAGTTCTAGGCTTTAGTGAAATTTTGTCCCAAATGACAACTTAGAGGTCCAAATGGTCTCAAACTTGAATCGCAGTTCCTATACCCTATGTTCTAGCATGTGGTATGGTCGCAATGTGCAAATCTTGCATTTCCAGGTCATTAGGTATTAATCACAATTAATAACCTTTTGACCAAATTCACACTTTTTTCAACTTTTTGTGACATAGAGTATTATAAAGCCTATCTCAAGGTTTTGCCCAATTTGGATTCAAATTGAAACTCTCTCGTGTTATTTTTTTGTTGAAGAAGCAAAACTACTGTCAGTATGGAATTTCACACATAATTGAATTCCACTCCTTGATAATCCTTGCAAGAAAGGTTTGGTATTTACCTGGTAGGGGTTTGGAGAAATTGAAGTCAATTTTTGAGGTCCTAGCTATTAATCAGGATTAATAGCTTCTCGCTTGCAGATGGATTTTTGTTAACTTTTATCACCACTCAAATTTCAAGCAGAGCATTTTAAAATCTTTTAGTTAATCAAACTCAAATTTACAAGCATAAGCCATCAAGGAGCAAATAATTTGAGTTTTGATCAATCTTTAAAATCTTCTCCTAGAGTTGGTTTTTTTGATTCGCCAAAGCTTTCTCGTGGCTTTCCCAAGATTAGTTATGGTCTAAAATGCTGATCTCTTTGGTTTCCTAGCTTATCTACAAAGGTTCAACCTTGAAGTCTCTGAAATTTCCCAAAATCAACTTCAATGATGATGAATCACAGAGTGAGAAAGATCAGAAACCTCCCTCGATTCCTACTTACCCTACTTCTAATCGCATCAACTCAAAGTTAGTGGGAAGTGTCTACCATCACTAGTTTTTCTTGTTTCTGTTTGAAAAGTGCGTCAATCCTCAAACTCTGACATAATCTAAGATATCAACCACTGAAAAACGGCCTAATCTAAGCCTAAAGGTTCTCGACGAGCACCTCTACACAGCTGAAGTCGACATATCTCAACCGTGCGATTTCTTAATGATGAATTTCATTTCTAGGAAAACCTAGAGGAAGTCTTTGGACAATGTTATCTTCTCCAGCATTTTTGTGGTTAATGGTAGATGATATTTCCTCGACTTGTAGCCAGTAATCCAGTTGGGCATCTCTTCTCCATCTAATGTTTTTATGGTGTCACTAGATGATATGTCATTACCTCGCCTTTTAACTTTTTATAGTGTTGTTTTAAGGTGTAGGCTAAGACGTAATCACCCTTGTTGAGCTCCTTGATGATCACATATTGATCATGGAATTCCTTCACACGTTGTGTTTGTGCATAAATGTCAACAACATCTTGCAACAGTACCTCATCTAACTTTTCTAGTTTGATCATTCTCTCTGATAGCTCATGACCTATCCACTCTAGGTTCTTGGCCACTCAAAGTGTAGAAATCAATAATTCCATGGGTAGTATGGAATTAAGTCCAAACAGCATATTGAAAGGTGTTGTTCCAATTGCTAATTTGTAAGCAGCTCTATATGCCCAAAGAGCTAAATGTAACTTTTGTTTCCATTCTGCTCTTAACTCACTCACTATCTTTGTAAGCACAATGCATAGAATCTTATTTGCACTCTCTACTTTTCCATTAGCTTGAGGGTGGTATGGATCAAATTTATGATCAACTATCATGAATGCTTCTAGCAAGAATTCGATCATTTTATTCATGAAGTGAGTCCCTCTGTTTCTCATTATTTTGATTGATAGCCTATATCTTGTAAAAAACTTCTTATACACGAACTTTGTTGTCATTTGTGTCTCGTTTTTTCAAAGTAGTTTCTAAGCTTTTTCACTGCATAGACCATTCCTACCCCTTCTCTTTTTGTGGTCGTGTAAATCTTATTTTGCACTATCAGGCTATCTACTGGCGTAATAGATGGGAAAATTCATGTTGTTCTCTCAAGGCTATGCTAGGATGCATTCAATAGCATAACCTAATGCATCAACCTGGACATTAAATATCTTAGTTTAATCATGAGATTTCAAAATAGGAGCAAAAATTAATAATTTCTTCAATTGCTAAAATGATTCTTCACATTTGTCAGTCCACTCAAAATTGGTGATGAGAGCATAGAGAGGTTTGGCAATAATTGTATACATATAGATGAATCTTCTATAGTAACCACAATGGACCATGAAGGCTTATATCTCCCTAGCTTTTGTTAGTCTTGGTAGATAAACAATCGCTTGTATCTTTTCAAGATCTATGGAAATGCGATTCTTGGACACAATATCACCTAGAATTTTCCCTTTTCCTACCATGAACACATTTCTTTGGATTTAAAAGAAAATGTGATAAGTTCGGCATTTCTCAAAGATCTTCCTCGGGTGCTCTATGTGCTCATTTCTTAGGAGAGAATGCACGCATAAGTTTTCCATGTAGATCTCTAAGAATTATCTTAGGTATTCTTTAAATACATGACTCATCATTATTTGGAATTTGGCAAGTGCATTGATCAAGACAAATGGAATCACTCTATAAGAAAATATACTCCATTATATCACACAAAAGTCGTTTTATAGTGATCCTATGGCTTAATAGTAAGATTTTTGTAGCCTGAAAAGACATCAAGAAAGTTATAATCTTCCTTGCCTACGACTCTCTCAATCACGTGATCAATAATTGGAAGGGGATAGTTGTCCCAAATGGTAGCAACATTTCTCTATTTTAGATTTACAAAAACTCGCAACTTTTTGTTCTTCTATGGGCTCTCACTTTATAGAGTGTTAGACAAGGGATTTGATCCAAACAATGAGGACTTGGAGTTGTACATTACAGAGTATACACAACAAAATATGCTAGTCAGTGAATAAATCGACCAGTTTGTCCATGTGATACTTTAAAAGACTACATTATGAAGAGAAAATGAAACAATGACATCTTCAATAGACAATGACTCAACCATGGACCACCATCAATTGAAGTCATTGGCCATACTAAAAGAGTTTGATGTTGTCAATGACTCGGAACTCATAACAAAACATTTGAATATATACAATCAATTGTTGACTGCCAAGAATGGTTTTCACATTGTGATAAGCACACCAAGTAGCAAAAAAAAATATTTGATTTAATATTTGACACATGAATACACTAGAGGAAACAAGAGTGTCAAACTTACTACATCCATTGGAGCGGCAACCACAAGACTTAGCAGCATTATATCCACAATCTATTACCAGTTCAAGACAACAACTAGGAATCAATAGTATCCCCTCTCCATTCACGAGACAGATGAGAGATATATGGACATAAAAGAGACAAATTTTATCATCATAGACAAGCTATCCATGCTAACACGAATGACTTTTAACATTCTCATAAGACAAATTGTCAATGTAACAAGTAGTACATTGGCAAATTCTTTCAACAAAAAATATCTTCTTGCTTGGTGACCTTACCCAACTACCCCCACCAGTTTGTAATCATGCACGAAAAAGTTTTTACACATTCCATATCACAAGCTTGGTCCACTCGCTACATGCAACTTTCTACAAGATGTCATGCTCTTCTGTAAAACATGAAATGGACCGTCACTTGCTTGAATTCTTGACCATTATTCTTGAAAGAAAGCCAATCATAGATGAGATCGATCGTACCTTGGTGGGTGCATGTATTATATATAAAGCGCACGTGCATGACTACATCAATAACTCCATAGGATAATATGTACTCATAGAGGAGACGTTCAACACTACAACAACCTTGCCTTGAATAAGTTGTATAGTCGAAGTAACATTAAAAATGTTGAGATGAAGACAAATGTGAGTGATATCAATGTACTTCAGTAGTGGCTCCTAGACCCTAAGTTCAACGAACTGGACTCAATCGTAATTGGTGCTCGCTACATGATCACTGAAAACATCAACTTGACAATTGGTGCATCAAACAGTACAACATGCATTGTCAATGCGATAACACAAAACACAAAAAGTCAAGTTACATATATCATTGTTCTCACTCATTGTATTGGGAAAAAGATGGCGCTTGGTCAAACGAAGCATAAGCGAACTTTGGTGAATGGAACATGGTACCATAAATCCACACTCCCCTTGACACTTGCATACACCATGACATCCGGACACAAGTCACAAAGTGCAATAATTTTCAACAAAGTTCTTCTAAGCTTCAGAGAGACATTTGCACCACGCCTTGCCTATGTCATGTTGTCACGAATCACAGACCATCAAAACCTCAGAATTCTCAATCTATCAACTCTTGATATATTCCATCCTATTCCACTTGAGATTGTGAGATTGTCCACGAAACTAATTAGAAAAATTCCAGCAACTAAATATATATTCACATAGTTCTTTCAATTCATCCATGCTTTGTTTTGCAATGAAAGTGCTTATTCATAAATGGTGACAACTGTGAAACAATTACTCTGTAAACTAATTGATGTCTTGAAATTTCTATCTTTATGCTTTTCTTTTTGCATCGTCGTCATTAGCCTACATTTAACTCTCTCTAACCTTGTTCTGCTTCATTTGTTTCTATTGTTGTGACCACATTCTCAAGTCTTTCACACCCTTCTACTATTGATTTCTCACTACAAAATTTAATCATGTCACAACTGCCAAGGAGTGTGCACATCCAACAAAACAAAATGAGCAACTCAAAGATATACTAGTATATAAAACATAACACATGATGTTCCTTCAATGCATACCGATGTACATACTCATAATATTTGGATACCTTTGCGAAGAATTTTTTACCTTTTCAAGCAAAACATTGCCTCAAGGAAACAACCCAAGGTTTAGCCACGAGAATATCCGAAAGAGAAGCAAATGTAGCTTCTTAACATGGCAAGTTGCCGCTAAGACACTTTTTAAGGGGTTTTGCAAATTTTTAAAATTGCAAACATTCATAGATAGATCCGTGAGAAACAACCAAAACAAAAGCATGGGCATCAAAAGAGCAATAGTTTAGTTCTATACACATTAATATGACTATTATTTTTTTCTTATCATTGTTTTACTACCTACAAAAAACACGCTAAAATATTTTTTTATTCTTTTCAGGTGTATTGAAAGTGATCATCAATAGACTAAATACAGAAATCGACGTGCTCAAGAATATCATGATTATTGAGGATGGTAATCGTTTACTTCAGACACAGACACCAATAAAGCCCTATGTTCTCGAGATGCTCCAGTATGCCTACGATGTCTCCCTCGAGGACCTCTTAGATACAACAAACAATGATGCAAGCGAGAGCCTAGCAAACTTCAAGAAACAGTGCAACGATGAGGCACCATCGCTCACAGACAAAAAGCTCACATGGCAACACAACAAGGATGTTTATAGAACACGATTTATAAGTTTTGATCCCTGCGTCTTTATCAACATCGACAACTAACCTATAGGTGGGATCAATTTTAGACATTTTTCATCAAATATCTCAAATATATACTCCATAATTCTTGAATTTTAAAAATTCAATCTAACACTACGCTTGTTCTTATAGTGCTAAACAGGATAGCAAGATCTAGATTTTGCTACTCGAACAAGACAATCCAGACAACAAAAGATAACAGATATCAGATACAATGTCCACTCCATCACTTGCCACCAAAATGAATGCAAATACATAGGCATCACGAATAACTACAAGAGAAGAATAGCGGAACACACTCGACATCCACCTTCAAAGATGTGGGGCGACGTTCTGCACTACCAACCATTCAAGCAACTTTTTTTTTTGAAATACTTTTTTATTTGTAAGAATTTACATGTAGCATGTATACGTCTAGAGAAAGCATTTATCAATAGACATAATAGGGGATGTTTATGGAGCGAGCTCAACGGAGCAAAATTTTTTTTTCTCCATCCCACCACCACTAACTCCCATTGCCGCCCCTTAGCACCCATTGCCACCACCAGGTTAGCCCACCACTGATGGTTAGTGGTGCTAGCTTACTACCACCATGGGCCGCCCCTAATCCTACAAACATAGGCCATTACTGCCCCTCCCTCCAGTGAAGTAGCCAAGAACCTCATCCTCCTTGTGTGTGTGTGTGTGTGTGTGTGTGTGTGTCCCTTCCCTCTCCCCCCCCTCTCTCTCTCTCCCTCCCCCCACCCCTTCTCTCTCTATCGGCCCCTCCCCTTCCCCGCCTCTCTCTCTCTCTCTCTCCCTCTCTCCCTCTCTCTCTCTCTCTCTCTTGGCCCGTTCCCTTCTCCCCCCCCTCTCTCCCTCTCATGGTCCCTCTAGCCCATCCCCTCTACTTCCCTCTCTCTCTCTCTCTCTCTCTCTCTCTCTCTCTGTCTCTCTCTCGGGGGAGGGGGGGGGGGGGGGGGGGGGGGGGGTAATAAAAAGAGGAAAATGGTATAACCTTTCTACCACCCAGTTCAATACCTGTATCTTTGAGGTCTCTTGGGATAGTGTAAATCCTCTTCTTCTCGGATGTGTGTGGGTGTGTGTTAATAAAAAGAAAACGTTATAACCTTTCTATCACCCAAGTTTGGTAGATTGGTTAGGACATTTCCCTCTTGAATAACAAGTCTTGAGTTCAACTCCCGTCGGATGAGGTCTCTTGGGATAGTTTCCTAGGATGTTTAAATCCTCTTCTTCATCTTCTTCTTTCCCTCCCTCCATATTCTGTGTGTGTGTGTGTGTGTGTGTGTGTGTGTGTGTGTGTGTGTGAGAGAGAGAGAGAGAGAGAGACATGGATAGATTACCCCCTTTCCACCAATGTTCGTTGGACACACCCCCCTTGTCTCTCACACAGACCGAGATCACTCAGCTCATCAAAGAGGACTTGATTTAGTTAGACACTAGAAGGACATGGATACAACCTATGGTTGTGCTTGGCACAAAGATGGCTTTCTACAGAGAGCATCTCCTTGAGCTTACAGGGGATGGTTTTGTGACCAGACCCATCTAAATGAACACTCATCTATCCCATGGATTACGATGTGTTATTGAACAAATGCGCACATCATCAGATTAGTTAGAGATTGAGGCTGGCAAATTTAGAGGAGTACCAACAGAAGCTAGGGTTGAGAGAGAGCGGGGTGTGGCGCGGAGAGGCGGACGGAGAGAGAGAGAGAGTGGGGTGTGGCGCGGAGAGGCGGACGGAGAGAGAGAGAGAGAGAGAGAGAGAGAGAGAGAGAGAGGGGATATGGAAGGAGGGAAGAGAGAGAGAGAGAGAGAGAGAGAGAGATGGGGGGGGGGGGGGGGGGGGGGGGGGTAATAGAGTGAGAGGCAAAGACAGAGGAAGAAGGGAGTGGAGGACCTTGAGGAAGGGAGGGGGTTGCTGGAGGACAAGACGGAGGAAAGGAGGGCAATTACAGGAGTAGATGGAGAGAGGAGGTGGAGGATGTTGGAGGAGAAGGCAGAGGAGGAGGAGCAAGGGAAGAGGAGGAAGCACATGGGCGGCAAGGGAAGGTAGGGTCACTTTGCTAACACAACATCCTCTTATTTTTCTCAATTACGCTCCTTTATGTAGTGTTATTCAAGACAATGTCTCTCATACACTATTGCTACCACGGTCCACTTCCAAATTTCACAACTAGGAGATTGCTTCATCGTGAAAATACTTGCAACTTTATTTAGATCAACACCATTTTCCTATATCAATTTCCTTCAAACTTGACTAACTCTTTCAGAAATCATCACTAATACTCTCTATCACTTGACGAACTTAGCTTTATGTTTTTCCATAAACAATATAACATTTTCAAAATGTATAGGCTTCTCAGCAGATTAGCCTATTGGAATTTTGTCCTTCTCATAGACCATTCCAATCTCGATGCTCACAATTAATCATTAAATTAATTGATCATTCATTGCTACAATGTTTACAATGTCATGACATTCAATTATTTGTGATATACGCCTTCGAGGCTTGCCAACACGGTGCATGGGCCTACAGGACACGTCATCAGGTGCGAGATGGACCACCAATAACAGGTAGGAGACAATACCCAACTAATCTTTAGAGCGTTCTGAAAAATTAGAAACCTACATAAAGTACTTGGAAAAAGGGGCATTCCGAGAATTGAACTCGGGACCTCTCGCACCCTAAGCGAGAATCATACCACTAGACCAAATGCCCATTGTGAATCATTCGTAAAATATTTTACAAAGCTAAATTACAAAACAACAGACTGTGTATTACTTCACACTAGCTTCGCGAAGGTAGCTAGTGTGACGCAGGTTGTACCTAGCGTACTTAGACCACACAGAAGATGCAACGATTATCATGTAGAGGGCCAAATAGTGTAAAATATAGCCAATAGTTTAATTTGCAAATCGCTTTGAAGAGATTTGTTTGGGGAAGATGTTTTCCCGAACGTTGTACATACCCCATACCTACCATCAAGAATCCCAAAAAAATTCCAATGGTAATCAAGCCTTGTTTGGCAGACCCAGCTTACCACTAATTTCTATCCATTAATGTCAATCATAGTATTACATATTCCCAGAGACACCACCACCACCTAAAGCGGATAGATCCCTTGCCTACAGAGGGGCATTTTCATGGAGTTAGACAAGTTCATTGACCTACAGACCAGAGTCAACCTGGACTTGTGGGCGAGAATGTCTATGGAGTTCAACCTTCACACTGCACAGCCACCTTGGGTGTGGGGTCAAGAGGTAGAAAGCCCTCTCTGGTTTTCACACTGAAAATTGAAGTGCCTGAAGTAGTTTACAGGCTAGGCTCAAGATAACACCCATTGCCTCGCAGGTCCAGACGGGCCGTTGCACTCTTTTTGAACCAATGATGCAGTGGCACGTTTGACATAGACCCTGCCTGAGAAACTTCTCCATGCAGTCTGAATGCTACCTTAGTCTAGCTCCAAATAAGAGCTTATTGCCTATAACTTTGATTGGCCACAAGCATCTTACAGTTGCAACTTCTTTGAAATTTCTAACTAGTGTCTCACGCGGTTCAAAATCTGAGTGCATCTTTCAAATTTCAGTTGTCCTCAAACAAAAACTGAGCTTCCTGGTCAAGCAAGACAGCACTAGCTTAATCAAAGAATGCACAATGGATGGATAAAAACAGACGTTCTGTCAAAATTATGTGTGCAACCTTATGAGGCACGAGCAAAATTGGGCACAGATTATCCTACATACTTTTGAGCTATAATCGAGGACACATTACTATCAATTCTCTTGGGTGTACTCAGGTACATGTTACCGTACATCTCCAGGATTGATTGCCTCCTTTTTTACAACCCGCTCATACACTGGGTTATATCTGATTTCACAGTGCAGTGCAGCTTGGTAGATAAGGCTATGTTGCTAGCCATATTTCCATGTGGCTAGTTTCCATCTTTTAGTTCTCCTATTTTGTTGCCTTTGTCGTCGGAGCTGCCATTTTTGGTGGTGAAGCTCACTTAGACTTGACTCTGATAACTGGGGAGAGAACCTTAGGGCGCTTCGTATCTTTTTGTACCTGTTTTCTTGCTCAAAGTTCCTTTTTGGTCGTGCAGCCCCATTGAAGGCCTTCAGGAATTGCTGGTGAACAACCCATCTGTGATGCACAAGCTCTGGTTGAGGTCCAAACACAAATGAAGCACCCTGTTTAAAGAAATTTGTCACAAAAGCTTCTTCAAATGTGTTCAGGTAATGAGCAGGCAAGTACTGCAACCGGGCAAAGTAGCCATGAAGCTGGCACTCCATCGGCCCCAACCCAAAGGTGAAAGCTAAGCCTGCCCCGAAAAAATCGAAGGCATGCCAATTCGTCTGCAGCTTTACGTCTTCAAATCCTTCAATGCAAACCTTCAGCATGTGCAAGATCTTTAGAAGCATCAAAATTGTTGGATCTGGAACTGCTTCATACTCCCTTTCAATGGCGTCAATTTTTGATACAAACCATTCCTCGGTAAGTTCTTGGCCTTCCTCTGTTTCAGGCAGGGAGGGATAGTTAAGAGCTTCAGGGTTTGACTCCTGAATTTTTTTGAATTCCTTCCAATTATGACGCCTTGGAACAGGGCAGAATGTGCTTGATACTCTTTGTTCGCGAGGGCACTGAAGGTAATACTCCAGATGCTCTGGGTGCTGCTTAAACCACAGCATCCTCCAGGGTGGTTGAACTTCTACTGCGTCAGCAGCCTGGAAGGCATCTGAAGTATGCCTACGATAGCCTCCCCTAGTGCTATCTGGGTAGGTTTCATCCCATTGCTTCAGCTGCATTTCAGAATGCACAATCAAAAGAGCCTTGGGTAGAGTATATAGCAACTTGCCAAGAGATTCGACAGTGCATTGCGCCTTTGCCAGCTTGTAAAGCTCATAATTTCTACCTTCAGAGCCCACTTGGGCTTCCATGGCAGCACAATTCTCCACTTCATTTTGAGATTCCCCTGCAAATCTCTGCCTTGATACTAGAGTTGTAACTGTTGGATTAGTCTCCTTGGGAGACCTCACATGCCATGAGTCAGCCGTAGTCGGAGAAGGCATACCAGTTTCCTGTGATGAGAATTGAAGTGCTTGAGAATGTGGTTGAAGCTGAGATTGCAACTTGCTCTCCAGCTCATTTAATTTCTGCTGCAGAGCAGTATTCTCCTTTGTAACTCGCCCTATTATTTGCTCAACCTCCAGAGAAACCCCTTTGGCCTTGGGAGAAAAATTTTCATCTAAAAGTGTTTGTCCACAACTAACTTTAGCTTCACTGACATTATCGCGAACAATCCTAATTTCCAACTCTTTTTCTAATAGAGCGGCTCTAAACTGGGCAAGTGTAGCTTTGGTTGCTTGCAATTCACACCCGCTTTCTCTCAGGTATTTCTGCAGAATGTCTTTCTGGGCTTGCAGAACATTTAGCTCGTGCATCATTGCAGCCCGTTTAGCTTCATCAGCACGAACCTCCATTAAAAGTGTTTCCACTTTATGCCCCATCTCCTCTTTCTCTGCTTGCATGTTTGATAGTTTTTCCAAAGCTATGGCTGTCATCTTAGATTGCACATCCTTCTCTCTGGATTCCTTGGCTACTGCTATTACCGTCTCCTCGAGCTGCTGTTGAAGGGCTGCAATCATTCTATTGAGAGTTGTTTCTCTAATTTGTACAATAGCCTGCATCTGGAAGATGTTCTCAAAGAGACTTGTAGTGCAGAGGTCCACCGCTCCTTCAGAAAAACACTTCGCAAGAGCAGTGCCGGGGATGGGCTTTCCTACCACGTCCACAGTTCTATTCAACAAATTTGCCACTTTAGTGTAAATCTTCTCCTTATTTTCCTCTGCCTGTGGCACTTTGAATTGTTGAAACACATTTGTTCCAATATTACTGAAGATCTGCTTCATCCCCTCTCTCACTTCTTTTCTAAGCTGCTCTTGCTCCATTTGGAAGTCGCGTGATGAACTGAGAAAGGTAGTGTTTGTATCAGCATCTTCAGAAAAATGCACCCTTTTTGTCCCATTCGGGCTTGAGGTATCCACTTTTCTCTTCTTAGGCAGCAAGTCCTTCAGAGGCACATCTATGTCCATTCTCTCTACTTCCAACTGGTCCACAGCCTGGGCCCTTGCCACTGCTTCTACTTTCACCAATTGGTCTTTATGCAACTCTGAGCTCAGAGTTTTCTGGTTTATTGGCTCTTCTATTGCAACCCTTCTCTGCCGCACTAATGTCCTCAAGTGCTGCCTGAGAAGCAACCTTATCCTTCTCCTTTTCTGCATCTTCTCTTCCACCTTTCTAAGCTTGATATCCTCTTCTCCTTTGAGTTTTTGTTCTACTTCCAAATGTTCTTCCTGAAGTAGCTTGAGAATTCTTTCTTCATCCCCTGTCAGAGCTTCAACTTGTTGGTTCCGCATATCCTCTTCATCAGTCAATCCTCTCGGTCGCAAGGCCTCCTGCTTCCACTTAATTAACCTTTCAACTTCCCTTTTCTGAGCTTCTACATGTTGCCTTCTAATGTCCTCTTCTACCGCTAGTTGTTGCACCCTCAATTGCTGCGCCTCCTGGGTTTGCTTCAACAACCTTCCTTCTTTACTTCTATGAGATCCTACTTGTTGTAATCTGAAGTTCTCCTCAGCGGCGATTTGCCGTTTCCTCACTTGCCAGGCCTCTGGCTTTCTCTTTCCACTGGATGGCTGAAGCAATCTCTCTTCTTCCATTTCTTGAGTTTCTACTTGTTGCTTTCTGATCTCCTCTTCAAAGGCTCGCTGCCGCTCCCTCGTCCTCGAGGCCTCCTGTTGTCTTCTGGTTTCAAACAGCTGCTGCTCTCTGAGTTTCTGGTCCTCCTGCTTCCTTTTGATTTCAGCTAGCTTGAACAATCCTTCTTGTTCTCTTCTTTGAGCTTCTAGTTGCTGCTTTCTAAGCTCCTCTTCGACAGCTAGTTGTTGCGCCTCCAGTCTCTTCTTGATGTCAGCCTGTTCTTCTGCTTGTCTCTGAAAATTTGCATTTTCCATCTCCTGTTTCCTCAACCTTTCTTCCTCCTCCTGTTGATATAGATCATCTAGACTTGGCTCGTCGAGGTTGATTACCTCAAGTCTTTCTGCATTGATATACGTAGGAATGTCCATGTATACTTGGAGAGGCTCTTCAATTAAAGAATAATCCTTGAGAGATGGTAATGTGTCACCCTCTATCCTCTGTCGCCTCATTTCACTGCATGCTTTCCTGTATAGTTCTTGCTCCTCATGGTTTGCTATTCTTGAACAATTGGAGAGGAAATCAATAGCTGCTCGCTGCCTGTCATCATCTCTACATTCTCCTTCATCCTCTTCGTCATTAGAGTCATCATCTTCTGATGCTGGACTGGGGCTTGGAGATCTGGACCTTTGACTAAAATGGGATGATCTGATAAATTTCCAGGCTAGCTGTTCTGTGGTAGCAAGGGGAGGTGGCAAGTTGTTAATCCGCCCTAGCCCCATATACGCTATTCTGGTAAGAGCCAAAACCCCGCCCAAATAGAGGCCTCTCTTTGCTTTATATGACCTAGCATTCTTTATCTCTTTGAAAAAAAAGTCAGAGAAATCCTTCCTCGCTTCTGGGCTGCCAATAGCAGCCAAAGTGAACTGTTTTGCTATTCGAGTCTCTGGCTTAGTGAACTTCTGTGGATAGCATAGCTTGAAGTGCTGTGTAAATAGCTGCAAGGCCATCTTTACTCTCTGATGCTTTAACTGGCTAAACTTGGGCTTTGAACAATCAGAGGTTTCTTTGTTGATCTCTTTTGTAAACCTCGTCTCAGTGAAGAGAAGGGCATCCCCAAAGTTGAGAGCCCTTTTGATGAGCTGGGCGGTTAAGGGTATTCTGACTTGCACTCCATCAAAATCTGTGATCCTTATGTCACCCGTCCTTGGGTCATACGTGTGAATAACCTCATAAGCCCGCTGAATATCTGGTCCCCAAGCAGGAAGAGAAAAATATCCATCCAAATTCAAAGCTCGGAATGTATGCACCGTATCCGGGTCTAATGTGTGCAATGCAAAACTCTCCAGTGTAGGGATGTGTGTAGTTGCCAGCTGATTGTTTGGAGTCTGCAGATATGCTCTTAATATCCATATATCCTTTGCTTGCAGCAAGCACTCATCCAAATAGCATTTTTGGACAAACTCCTTGTTGTAGAGCTCAAATGGACCATGCACTGGCGGAATGGAACCGCGCATTGCCATTTTGTCACACAACATAAAAGCCATCCAAAGCTACTTTCTGTCACTGCATATG